>NC_092876.1:289457872-289797872 GCF_028372415.1 Notamacropus eugenii
TTACATAGTTAACAAGTATCTGAGGTCGTATTTCACTCAGGTCTTCCTGACTCCAGGCCTGGCACTCTATCCATTATGCCGCAGTGGCTAAGGTAAATTAGAGGCATCATGTAGTTTATTTATTCTTGTTCTTACTGTTCGGGTTATCACATCAAATCTAGAGTTCACTATTTGAAAGTTTTTGTTATTAAAAAAATACTACAAGGATCACGTTACTTTCTAACAAGGAAATCACCACAATTAACTTGCTTAAGCTAAATTTTTTGAAACAAAACTATCATGAGTTTTCTTCCTTATTGCATTCAGACTAGTTGAATCAAAGACCTAGAGGAAACTCATGTGCTTGGAGAATAGAAGGAAGTAAATTATGCAAGAAGTAAAACGAGTTAGAAGCAGCCAAAGCTATGCTGGAGAGGAAGTTGGTGATTTTTTTTTTAACAAGATTCCAATTTTAGTCTAGTTATTATTTGAAATTCACATAGGACTTTTGCAAAGAGGTTAGCCTACACAAGTCTTGGCATGGGTTTTCTGAATGGAAATCTATTGTTCCCTTCACTGCACCAAATCTTCTCATCAAGCAATAACTTGGTAGTAGAGGTAGTAGAGACCAAGCAATGAAAACCCATTTAACCCTTAATTTACCTAATCTAAGGTGCTGACAAGACCTAACTATACTGCATAACAGCATTTCTAGGGGCAAAGGAACTCAGAGTTTCTAGTTGCTGTGACAGGAACATATCTTCTCTCTACTGCAATATCTCACTCCCAGACTTCAGAAGCCAGGCAATAGGGATTTTCTCAGTTTTGAGATCCTACAGGTCTCTTTTATTGCATGGGGGCAGAGCCTCTCAAAACCTGAGAATAGAAAAGTGAGAAGGGAAGTTGGGATGTTGGATCATCCGTAGATCTGAACAGGAAAAATCAAGGCAGATTCTTAGGTGGGGTAGGGGGACAAGAGTCAAAAAATTTTGAGTAACAAAACTGGATTAAATCTGGAAGGAAGGAGGTTAACTTATATGGTCCAGGGTATGAAGGTCCCAACTACCTATTTGTATATATGTCTTTGGATGTTTTCACCTTGAAAGTCTCTTGATTTTCTAGACACTGGCTGTCTTTCCATTCTGTAACATAAGTAGGTTGACATGCTTGCCTTTTCTTTCTTTCTTTTTTTAGTAGTATTGCAATTTTTCTAATTACATGTAAAGATAATTTTTAACATTCATCAAAAAAATTAAGTTCCAAATTTTCTCCCTCTTTCCCCTCCTCTGTCTTTGAGAAGACAAGCAATTTAATATAGGTTATATATGCTACTTCCCTTTTCAATGCCACAATCTATTGTTTATAGCCACAATTTGTCTCTTGTATAGCCCTATTGGAGAACAGATACAATCTTCATGTGTTCCTCTTTTATTCTATACAAATTCCTCCCCTCTCCTCTTAAACTAAGCACATAGCTGTTCTATGCTTTTCTAGTACCCTTCTGCCCCAGCAATAATGGGGAACCAGACTGTAAATCTAAAGGATCCTTTCTGTTTGCTTCTCTAGCTTTCTCTTTCTTCCCTTAAACCCGGAGAAATGCATAAGCACTAATGAAGAGTCTGCATTTTATCTACATTTCAGCAGCAAATTCTTAATCATGCTGTTTTGGACATTTTATCCCACATACCAAAATGAAAGCTTGCATTCTAGGTAGAAAAGCAAAATAGAGGCAGGGAGATTGAATAGAAACTGTAAATATTAATTACATCAGGAAAGAAGAGTGGATGCATTGGCTTCCACTCTCATCCTTTCTCTTCAATGCCAGTGCTGTCAATAGAGACACCAACAAGCCAAAATCCTGGGACAGGGTAAAAAAAATGAACACTGGAATGGCAAATGCCACAGGAAACAATGCTACATGCACTGTATGCTTAGCACAACCTGCTGAAGCAGGAGATAAACACACACATCCCTTTCTGTGTGCCCTTTCAATTCCCAGAGACAACTAGGTCTGGAATAAGGAAGACTTGTCCTCAAATCTGGCCTCAGACACTTGCTAGCTGTGTGACTCTACATAAGTCAGTAAAGCAACTGCTACCTCAGTTTCCTCAATTGTTAAATAAGATTAATAATAAAATTAGCATAATAATAAAACTGACCTCCCAGGGTTGTAGTGAGGATCAATTAAGATATTTACACAGTGCTTAGTACCATGCCTGGTACTCAATAAATGCTTCCTTTCTTCCCCTCATCCTTCCATAGATAGCTAATGTATGTAATGGAAATTGCATTGAAGCTTAATAAGTATTATAAGGGAGAGATGAGAACTGAAGAAAGAGAAAGTGGCAAAAGGCATTTGAGTGATAGGGAATGAGGAAGAAGGGAGAAGAGGGAATTCAGTGTGAATGGCCTCAGTTTCCTCTGTAAAATAGAGCTAAGGACCTGAGCTCAGAGGATGGCCTTGGGAGATGTGAAAGGATTTGGAGGAGGCACTGTGCAGAGTGGGAAAGTGATTTGATAAAGGAAGTATTGTAGGATTACCTAGAAGCAGTGAAGTCCCAGGTAAGATAGTAGAACATAAATTTCTAGTGGATGCAGTCAGAACAGTTATGTGGTTCTTTCTACTTCATTCTGTAGCTTGTGAGTAGACCAGAAGGTGAAGGTGGGAGTTATTTAAGCTTGAGACTTGACTTGGCTAATCTGCAATATGTTAAGGGCAAGTCAAGGAAATGACCTTCTCTATCACTTAGAATGCCATTTTAACATCTAACATAGTTCTTTTAAACTTAGTATTTTGCTGCATTTACATTGCAAACCAGAGAGAACTCCCTATTTGAGATCAACTAAAGCAATGTGTCTTACTACTGATTAGCAGGTACAAAATTCAGGTCCTAGAACTAATAAATATAGAAGTAAAAAGGTAGATTCTGGAAGCATATTTGAAAACCTCACTTTTAGTAAAACAGAAAAGATTAAGAAGGAATATTTTCTCTAGACTAAAACGTTTTCCATATTTTTCTCCTTAGGAAAATACGTGGAACAAAAGCTAAGGTCTTTCTTATGGAAATGTGTTAAGGGTAATAAACAAATTTAACTCTTCTAGGTAAAACAGATTATCTCTCTACCCACCTAAAATGCTTGACCACCAAGATTCACCCATTCTTTTGCATTCAAGGTTAAGATTTTGATTTGAGAGAGAAAACCCTTTCCGATTCTTATGGGGAGTGTTCTAGGAACTGAGTAGTTACTTTTCAGGAACATTAATCCCAAATTGTATTTTACTCAAACACTTACTGTATAACTTTGGGCTAGTCACTTATCTTCTGTTTGCCTCAACTGTACAATGAGGATACTAATAGCACGTAACCTCTCAGGATTTGATGATCAGATCATATAATATTTCTAAAGTGCTTAGCACAGTTCCCAACATAGTAGGTACTATATAAATGTTAACCATCATCATCATCATCATCATCATCATCATCATCATCATCATCATCATCATCATCAAGAAAAGTTAAGTAACTTGCCCATGATCACACAGATCATAAGTTTCAAGGCAGGGTCAAGCCTAGTTTTCCTGACTCCAAGCTTAGCACGCTTTCCATTACATCATACTGCCTTTGTATGTTTATTAGTTTTGTTCTCTGAACTAGACTATAAGTTTTTGGAAGGCAAGCCCTCTGTTTTGCACAATTATAGCACCACTAATGAAAAAAAAGATGCATTCCAACAACAAGCTTCTTCAAGACTTTATTAGTTGAGACAGAATTAAAATAGGAACTTGGCAATGTGTTTTAGCTTGCCATTGGAAAAAGAGTATTATAATATATAATGTATATATATATACATATATACATATCTTGAATATATTTTTGAAATACAAAGTAAAATAATGTTTAATGTTCCAGAAACTATTAAATATGCACCTTGGAGTACAGGGTGAAGAGGAGTACTAGGATCCTATAGTAATTTTGACATTCTGTCTTTTAGTACATTTATTTGTTTATATAACATTTCTCCCACTACGGTAGACTATGAATTTCCTGATTAGTATACTTTGTCTTGTCTTGTATCAGCAAGTACCCCAAAATATACTGGAGGACCTGCTCTCACAAGTTCTTAGATTTGTATTCATAAAAGAAAAGGCAACTTTTGAGGGGTTAACAATCACAGTAATCAAGCACATGTATCAATCCTTTAACAAAGTACGTATATCATTCACTTAATAAAGGGGAGGGAACACCCTGAACCCCAAAGTAATCAACAGACATGACTTCTTCTGTCTGATCATAATTCAACAGAGACAGCTGTCTGATCCTAATGACCAGAGAGAGAAGCACTACATCTAGATTCTCAAAGCCAGGGGGCTCCTTAGTGGTTTCCCAGTGTCCTCATCTGGCCCAACAAACACTCTTACAAAAACTGAGCCCCAATGTAAACTTCTTACCCTCAGAGTCTTTATACACTTTTTAGAGCCAGAGGGCATCACATTCTTAGAGATCCAGAGTCTTATTAACTAAAGAGTATCTTTTTTTAAAGGACCTGACAATGGGTGGGAAAGATCCTCCCCAGTCACATTCAAATAATGGCATTTTACTTCTTGATTATACTAAAACAAAAACAGCAAAAGATCCTATTTTACTTGCCAGTACACTTATCTATCTCTTTTTATCCTCCATAGCCTTGACTACGTGCCAAAAATAGCCAGAGATACAAAGATGAGCCAGAGTCTCTGCCCTCAAGAAGGGCATACTCCAGCACACAATCTAAAATATCAAAATAGTGAACTGATAAAAGCAATGAATGCTAACACATATAGGTGACCACTTTGGGTAAGTTTTAAGGATTTTTTGGTAGGTAATCCATCCAGTTCTTTAAAAAGTGCTTCCTTTCCTTTATTGTATATGCTTTCTACCCCCTACATAAAGGCAGTGTGTTGTAATGACTGTAGTTCTGATCTGGGAGTCAGGAAGAGCTGGGTTCAAATTCCACCCCTTAGGTTTATGGGTTGTGTAAACCTGGGAAGGTTACTTAACCTCTATAGGTTACAGACATCTGCCTAAAATTTATCTCTTGTCAGACTGTGATATTGTAGATGTCTCAGATATATATCCCACATTTTCTAGTATAGTGCTGTATACACTGTAGGAACTTAATAAAATATTCATTAAATGGAATGAAAGCTATTCTGAGTCTTAAGCCAAAGCCAGGAGGTTGGAAGTGGGGAAAGAAGAGGAGTAGAAAAGGAAGAGGAGAAATGGATGCTGGCTGATATTGAGACCACCTACTAACTCCCTCATTTTCATCCCTCTAGGTCTCAAAATCTTTTCTTCAGTGTCATGGCCTTTTACCTTGCCAGAGGTTTCACTTCTATATATGTCTTTTATCCAGTCCCTTACCAGGGTAGCTACTACTAAACTCACTGGAGTCCCAATCTCTCGTATTTTTTCACAGAGCTACCAAAACAACATGCCAAAGGCACAGATCTGATCATGTCATATGTGTTGAAGACAGATATGGGAAAGCTGGTTCAAAATGTGAATGAATTCACTTAAACCTTCTCTGTAGCCATTGGGAGATTTATTGACCCAAAAGAAGAGGGTCTGAGATTTAGCAAGGAGCTAAGCAAAGGTAATGATATAGAGAAAGGATCAAACTTATATAGGGTGATTTTAAGGTTTCCTTTTGGGAGCTGGAGATGTAGGGTAAGTCTTGCAAGATAAAGAAGTCTTGCAAGGTAAAGGTACTGGGTGAGGACTATGAATGACACAAGATAAGGAAATCCCATTCCCCAGGATGAGGGATGGGGAGAAGGATATAGTCCAGGATAAGGGGTTTTGTGGTAAGGGGAGACTTTCAGGCACCAAGGACTTCCCAAAGTCAAACAATATTATTTTTAACTCTTATGGCACTATTTCTATCCACATCAATACACCTGCTCAAAAATCTTTAGTGACTTTCTAATAACTCTGCAAGTAAACCTCCAATATTCCAGTATTCAGATATCCCCAGTCTATCTCATATCTCTTTTCCCAACCTCATTTAACATGATTTGCATTCAGCCAAACCAGAGCAATGATCTCATCCTATGCTCTCTGGCCTCTGCCCTAGTACAGGCTATCTTCCATGCCCACAATGAACTCCCTCTTCATTTCTTTGTATTGAAATCCTTCTTTTCTTTTGTAGAATCAGCTAGGTGGTGCAATGAATAGAGCACCAGTGCATGAGTCAGGAGGACCTGAGTTCAAGTCTCACCTCAGACATTTGACACTCACTAGCTATGTGACCTTGGGCAAGTCACTTAACCCCAATTGCCTCATCCTGGGTCATCTCCAGTCATCCTGATGAACATCTGGTCATTGGATTCAGATGGCTCTGGTGGAGAAGTGAGGCTGGTGACCTGCACAGCCCTCCCTCACTCAAAACAAAGTCAGGTGCAAGTCATATCATTATTTCTCTGATGGCATGGTCTTCTTTGGCAATGAAGGACAAACACACACAAAATCAGTCTTATTTTCCTGTGCTTCTAAAGAAGTTGATCTTATTACAACAGCCTGTGAACTGACTACTTATTGCCAACCTTTCTCATAGGAAAGAATTCTGTCTCTAGGAAGGAAAATGGAAAGCCCCTGCTTAAATTGTAGGACTTTTTCCTAAAATCTTCTAATCACAACTTGGTATCTCTACCTTAACAACTGTTCCTTCATCAGTTTCCTAACTGTTTCCCCTCTCCTAAGCCCCACTTGTTTTTCAACTCTGTACTGCTCCCAATTTTGTAAAAGTATGCATTGCGCAACTAAGCTGTAGGTGCTGAAGAACATGGCTGTAAGTCTTGCTTGGATATCCAAGGTCCTGTTCTCCCTTTGTGTACACAAGTAATACAATTGTCTACACTAAGCCAGAAACATGCAGAATAATAAGTTAATTTCCCAGCATCTTCAAGAACCAGATAAGGGCCTACTTCCCTTAGAAAGCTTCCCCAATTTCCACAGCTGAGACTGTCCATTACATCTTCA
This sequence comes from Notamacropus eugenii, assembly GCF_028372415.1. Lineage (NCBI taxonomy): Eukaryota > Metazoa > Chordata > Mammalia > Diprotodontia > Macropodidae > Notamacropus > Notamacropus eugenii. Next base: position 289,464,871 of record NC_092876.1, read on the forward strand.
AATTTTCCTACAACTCTTTATCTCCATTTCTCCTTAGTTCCCATCAAATTTTACTTGTATCATATTTATTTATGTCCATGATATACCTCTTTTAGTCAATTGTAAGATCTTTAGGTCAGTAACTGAGTTATTTTTGATCTTTGTAATCTCAGTATCTAACAGTGCTTTGCATGTATTTGGCACTTAATTTCATTTCATTCTATAAATATTAATTATGCACCTAAAAATCAATGTCTTACTGATATGGATAGAAACAGTGCCCTAAGAGTTAAAAAAATATTGACTGGCTTCGTGAAACCCTTGGTGCCCTAAAGTCTCCCCTGCCACAAAACTTCCCCTTATGCTGGACCATATAATTCCCTGTCACTACTCCTTATCCTGGGGAATGGGATTTCCTTATCTTATGACATTCCTAGTCCTCACCCTGTGCCTTTATCCTACAAGACTTCTTTATCTTGCAAGATTTACCCTAGACCTCCAACCCCATAAAGGAACCCTAAAATCATCCTATATAAACCTGGTTCTCTTCCTATATCACTGCCTTTGTTTAGATCTTTGCTAAATCTCAGACGCTCTGCTTTTGGGTCAATAAAGCTTCCAGTGGTCACAGAGAAGGTCTAAGTGAATTCATTCACATTTTGAACCAGCTCTCCCATCTCTCTCTTCAACATTACTGTTCCCTAAACTCAAGCCTGTCTCTAATCTTCTTTCATCAAATAATCTAAGCCCAAACTGGTAAGATACAAATTGCACTAGAAATAAAAATAAAGCAATCATTTGTCTTGCATTTTCCAAGAGAGTTGGGCTTTCAAGAAAAAATAAATATGTCTTTTATTGGATCAAGCCTTTTTGTTTTGAGGCCGGAAAATATATTTACTATATTTAGCACTGATTTCTGTTTGCTTTCTTCTTGGTGAAATGAAAAGGATTCTGGGAAGTGAGTCATTCATTTAACCCTGCCACTGAGATTGAAGTAATTAATTTGTATGGCCAATAGCTAATACAATTTACATTTTTGAAGGTTAAAACGAAGTGATCGTTCTAGGATCATGGTCTTTTTCCAGTTAATTGAGCTAGTTCAATGCATTTTCCTGTGATAATTACTATTTTGGCTTCTATGATAGTAAGTAAATTCAATCATCTAAATGCCTCCAAATTCTCTTCTTCTAATTTACACCAGTGAAAATGGTTTTGTTACTAAGCAAAGCAATGGAATTAAATTAGATGTGTAAAGAAGAAAATGAAGTAGAAGGTAAATGTATTATTTAAATGATATGTCAGTGTTCTCAAAGCTTTTCATCTTGGATATAATGGATTTTTATTTGTAAAAAATGTGGAATGATAGGGGAAAAGAAATTATTTTCCTTTAGTATAAAGCAAATAAAATGCAGCGTTTAAAATGCACATATAATATGTATACTGGAGAAATAAATATTAATGAGCTAAAAGATGAATCAGAATTTTAGAGCTAAACTAAAAAAGAATTGAAAATCATCATTTAACTTTTAAAAACATTTCTTCCCATACTATTCTATTTTTACAGGACTCTATGTACTGCTGATCTTATCTTGTCTATAATGAAATACATTTAGTTAAATGTCATGTTTGGTTTGGGGAGGAAATTAAAGAATGCCCTAATTTCTTATTAACTAAGGCATTAATCAGTGGTTAATTGTAATTATTTAGCCTGTAGAAAAAATGAGAGTTGAATCAGAATCTGACTACAAGTCAAATAAACTTTGCCTCTTCTATTGATTTAAACATTTTGAAGACAGATACTCGATAACGTTTGCTTAGCAAATGTTTTGGTGGTGCCTGGTCAATGTGTTGAATAACAATTGAGCTAGGCTTCCATACCAAACTCTGTATCACATTTAGGTTACCTTGTAATCATCAATATTCTTAATAATAGAAGACAGCATTTGAATTACTTTTCCAATAATTCAGTAGAGAGTCACAAGGTAAGTTTGTTTTATGCCCATGGTGAATGTTGTGCTGTTTATCCTTTCTAGTAGGCAAACCATTCAAGTGAGATTTTTGCAAGATGCACTTTGAGGCTCTGCTTAGAAGTCAGTGAAAATTTATTATGAGTTTCATTTCTTCAAGAGATTTTTCATAGCAATCTCCTGGACTCTTAGATTATTCAAATTAATGGCTCTGTTTACTTGCAAGTTGATAGACAAAGTTTAAATTTGTTAGGTTTCCTACAACAGGTGTACTATTTTTGTATTATAATAGGAAGCTTTCACCTTTTTCTTTTTCCTCTTAGACTGGAGGTATCTCCTCCTTGGTAACACTCTGCAGTATGACGCTAGGCAAACAGCATTGGGTTTATATGCAAAAGGTTTGGCTTCAAATCTAAGTTCTGGCACCTACTAGCAGTGTGCTCTTTGGACCAGTAACCTCTACTCCTCAAGCCCCAATGTCTTCACTTGACAGATGAGCTTACTGAATTTCATGAGCTCTAAGGTCCCATCAAACTCTAAAAATGTGACCAGGTGATACATGGCATTAATCTAATCCATGTTACCTATGCTGGATTTTTAAAAAAACTGATAGATTAATTCCGTATTTTATCAACTTCACAATTTTTAAATACACTTTCAGAGGTGGGAATTTTACCTCTTCTTTTTGGCATAGAACTGGGACTACTTCTTCATTAAGAGAGATGGATTTAAAGTCAGAAAACCTAAATTCAAAGCCTTATTTCCTATATGGGAATTGGGCAGACAATTTAACCTCTCAGGCTTTGCTTTCCTCATATCTAAAGTGAGGAAAAGGTCTCTAGCACCTTTCCAGTTTCAAATTAACCATCCAATATCCTCCAGGGGAGGGAACTGATTCAGACCATCAACTGCTTTGCAATTTGTAGTCTTATTTGCATGAAGTTAAGTTAACAAGAAGGTTAAATGACTTCAGGACAAACTGTGTATTTTGTCGATATAACTTGAACTCACATTTTCCAAACTCTGAAGCCAGTTCATATCTGCTGAGCCAAGCTAACTTTTTTGCACACAGAACTGAAATGAAATCTACAAATAAATAATGGAGATATAATTGATGTCTACATAGCACTTCATAATATGCAAAGTTATTTGTTATATTAACCCATTCAAGCCTCACAACAGCTCTGTGAGGTAGGTAAAGTTGACCCTCCCTGTCTCAGTCCTTTTCTCCCTTATCCTGTACTCATCTATCAAAGTGATCTTTTTAAACCCCAGGTCTGACCATGGAACCACCTCCCCCACATCCTTTCTACATTTGCAATCTTCTAATATGTATTTTACTGTCTAGGAACACTGGCCTGCTTGTCCAAATTTAAATACTGTGTGTGTGCTTGTCCTTCGTTGCCAAAGAAGACCATGCCATCAGCGAAATTAATGATATGACTTGCACTTGACTTTGTTTTGAGTGAGGGAGGGCTGTGCAGGTCACCAACCTCACTTTTTTTTCTCCAGAGCCATCTGAATCCAGTGACCAGATATTCATCAGGATGACTGGAGATGACCCAGGATGAGGCAATTGGGATTAAGTGACTTGCCCAAGGTCATGCAGCTAGTGAGTGTCAAGCATCTGAGGTGAGATTTGAACTCAGATCCTCCTGACTCCTGCACTGGTGCTTTATCCACTGCACCACCTAGCTGTCTTTACCCAAATTTAAATACTAATCATACCTCAAAAGGTAGCATCTGAACCCAGGTCCTCTGATTTTAAACTTGTTCATTCCCTTATACCATGCTACCCCTTTATAATATAATATGCCTAGCCTTTTGCACCAGGACAAATCCAAGAATCTCATGCTTCTAATCAGTAGTCATAAAGAGTCACATAACTTCACTCTAGCAGGTATTGTTTATTTTTTAAACAAATACTGCCTGGATTTGGTATTCTATCTTACTTGTCATAGTCTAAATTATCTATATGTTTTCTAGCTCTTGTGCTAATAGACATCACCAGCCAAATGCTAAATGGGATTAACCTCTTACAAATTGGATTTCTGATGAATATATGTTCTGTTTAGAAACAGTGTCAATAAGTAATCACAGTACTACTCCCAAACCTTTTCTCATTATTCTCTGATTTGACCAGTCCACATGGTCTTTGTAATTGATGGCTTCAATGTTGTCCTTTGGTGGTTTATGGAAAAAAAAATACAAAACAAAACAAAAAACTACACCCATGCAAAGGTGATATAATATATATTCCAATTAGGCACAATAAATGGGAAGAACTGGTACTAGATTCTGTGGGAGCCACAAAGGAAATGCACAAGAAAATTGACATCTGGGACAGTTGACATCTAATTTATTTGGGATTCTTGAAAAATGAGTTTTTCTATGTAAGTAACATTTCTAAGCACCTGTCTTCAAGCCCCAAACCATTTTTGTTCTAACCATTTTGATGTAGACTTCTAACATATAATAATAATGATAATAATAATCTCTCTAATAACTAGTTTAACAGATTTAGGGCATCCAGAATTCATTCTCAGTTTCCTTTTTCCATGATCTATTATAGTTCTTCTTTTCTATCCCGGTCCTCTTTTAATATATTTTTTTAAAAGTCCTTTACCTCTTTTACAAAATAAGGAGCTTTTGTATTTTGTTATTGTACCCTGGGTTTTAATCTGTCAGCAGCCTCTTGAGACACCTAGGCTGCACAGTGGATAGAGAGCCCATCCTAAAGTCAGGAGAAATGAGGGGACATCTGTCTCAGACACTTACTAGCTATGTGACTCTGGCCAGGTCATTTAACCTCTGCCCATTTCAGTTTCCTTTTCTGTAAATATGGGATAATATCAGCACCTACATCCCAAGGTGGTTACAAATCAAATGAAATATTTGTAAAGTGCTTTGTTAACCTTAAATTGCTATATAAATACTAGCTATTAATATTCATATACTACAATTTACTTCTTAGATTCCTTTGGCACAAAAGTCACTTAGAACTTTCGAAATACCCCAAGACTTAGAACGAGACAGGATCCAGTAGTTCCTTCATTAAGATCTAGAAGGGGCCCAAAGGTTTTTTTTTTCTTTTTAAAACTTTAGAAAGAGAATTGTAGATTACCACAATGTAGAATTTGCACTCGTGGTACATATGTTGTTAGAGCTAGATAAATATGAAAATGACACCTTGTATAAGTGAATTGTGAACCCTTTCAAATAACTCAGCATCCTCTTGGTCTGCCCTCCTGTCCTCCTCCTCCAGCCAAAGCTTCAGTAACCTAGGGTTCAAGCCATTGAACTAGTCTTGTAGAATGCAGAACCCCCAAATTGGAAGCTATCTTAAAGCTTTTCTTATCCAAACAAATTTATTTGAGGAAACTAAGGCCTACAAAGCTTAAATATCTTGCATGAGATTATAGGATAAAAGTTAATGATTAATGCCAGGATGTATCTTGATGCCTGGTTTCATGTTCATTCTGTAATATTATGAAACATATCTATTACAACCCCTATATTTTATAGATGGACAAAGTGAGGTTCCTAAAAATTAAGTAACTTGTCTAAAGTCACGAAGTTGGCTAATAATAGAACCAATTTGAGGCCAATTGTACACCACGATTCTTTTTAATTTCAGTTGGGATATGGAAGATAGCAGAATTATTTCAGGAGTCGGTGTGATGGGAAAATAAGAGGAGAACAGGGAAAATAAGAGGTGAGGGGGGAATATAGTATTAGTTAAGGGCAAGGGTACTTAGATGTGGGCAATGGAGGGGGCAAGATAAAAGGAAAGACCAGAACATAAGAAGCAAGATCCTGGATATTGTTTTAAACAAGTTTGGGTATCAGTGTGCATTTGTGTTATGAGAATTAAATTGTGCTAGGTGTCTTAATCAAAATTTTTAAATTTGATATTACTTGTAGATACTGGAGAACTAAGAAGGAAAAGGAAAAACCAGTATCAACTTGGTTGACTTCGTGAAAGTAATACTAACTCGATCCTAAAAGCTCCGTGAATCCTCTAACTTAGACTATTATAGATGAATCAGTCCCCAAAAAGAAGTGTATAACCTTCCTTCAGGGTTCTAGACAAACCTTTGTGGGGTTAGGGTGATAGAAAGGAGTATGTTGAAACCAGATTATACTTGTTCTTAAGAGCCAATTGTTAAATTTTCAATGTGAGCATTTATTCCTTAGAATTGGCAAAAGCTACAAATCAGCACTTGATTGTCTAAACCTAAAAAATCATGGAGAAATGTGAATAGTGTAGATTAAACTTAGAAATGTTTTGCATATGTATTGTTTGAGAGCCAGTTGTTAAACGTTTACTAACACATAGCTCCCATTTAGGCAGGTTCTCCTCAATATCAGTCACCAGTTAGAGTTATCTTCTTTATATTATCAGTGTTCTCCAGTGATTCTTACCCCCAAGATCATTTAATCAATTAATATCAGTTAGTTTTTGCAAAGCAATATTTACTAAAAAGATAAAGCAGGAACAGAAATTACATTTTCCAATACTTGGGGGGCATCCTTTTCTTTGTATCATCCTTGTCCATGGAGGAGATTGGGTACAAACTTAAAAATGGCTGTGCTATGAACATTCATCCCACCAAATTCCCTGCAGAATTCTGCATCACCATTGGATGAATCAGTCTCTTGTGGAAGGACAAGGCACAATGTTTCAAAAGGATCCAGTCATAGTGTTGGTGCTAGAAATTACTCTTTAGGTGACTTTGCTGGTGCTTTATCAGATTTGACTGTCCACAAGACCTAGCATGTTCTCCAACTCTTCAACCTCTAGAGGTTCTCTCTCCTGACCTTTCAATGCTCGCAAACTAACAGCTTTGTCTGATACTCAGAAAAGAGGAGAGACAGAAAACAGCTGCAATGTCCTCTCTGCCATGTGTCCAAAGCAGTTTTTCCCATCTGGAAGCCTACAGTAGGCTTCACTTAAAGGCAGTCAGGAAACAGAGAAGGCTGAATCATCTAGTTAGTTGCTTTTGTCCAACTTAGTAACCAATCAAAAGGTTCTTCTTCACACAATTAGCAGGACACAATTCCTGCACATACTGTGTGCAAGTCCATATGAAGATTGTATCAGCAGATCATGTTGCCCATGTTTATAAGGACTGGGCTTATTGACCACTGTGGCTTCTCTTTCTGATATACCACTAAGGGAAATTAAGTGAATAGTTTATGTTTTAACTAATTATGATCCATCATAATAGCTTCTATATATGATTCAGTATATTAAAGGGCAATGGCACATGTGCTTCAAACGTACAAGGAAAATACTTTATAAAGACACTAAAGAGGTGTTTATAGAGGTACTCAGTATAATAAATCCACAAAAGTCCTTCAGGGTGACTGTCTCAGCCCTGAGCAACCAGGTAGAATGTGTGGACAGGAAGGAGAAATACATGTGCCAGAGTATCTTTCAGTCCCTCTGCACATGTGTAGAGAGGACCTGTTTCATCTCTGAATCTCTCTAGCTTTTCCGTTTAATGCCATCTTAAAATTTTATCTCAGAGTATGATTATTTCCATCATAATTTATAAATCATATGGCTCATTTTCACCCCTGTTTTACAGGATCCTAATCTCTTTCTCAACTTTGGTGTAACTCTGAAAGAGTATACTACTTACATATTATAAACTAAAGTACATTTACTGAAAGTAGATTGGAAGTAAAAGAGATAGCATTAAAATCCAGTAAGGCCTGATGAACTCACAGTCATTTGTGTTGGGGAGTTCAGATCCCAACTTTTCCTTTCCACTTAGTCTCTTCTTCCCTGGTTGTTCCTTCACTTGGTAAAATAGCTACTTTATTTGGGGCTGTTCAGTGTAGCATCCTGGTGCTCTTCTTGTAGGCTTCTTCTGGTATTGCTTTTGGGATCCCAAGATGCTCCCAGGCAAATCCAAGAATGATTACTCTCTAAACAGATCAAGATGGGAACAGGAGAGAAAAAGACAGTGAGAGAGAGAGAGAGAGAGAGAGACACAGAGAGAGAGAGAGAGAGAGAGAGAGAGAGAGAGAGAGAGAGAGAGAGAGAGAGAAAGAGAGAGAGACAGACAGACAGAGAGACAGACAGACAGACAGACACAGACACAGACAGAGAGAGAGATGCTATCTTCTGTTGTCATTCAGCAATTTGTGATCTATCAAAACTTTGACAGCTGCACTTTATAACATCTATTCTGTCTACCTAGTTGTGACTTACTATCTATGTGACCTTGAGCAAATCACTTAAAATTTCTCCAAGCCTCATCTTCTTCTTGGTAAAAATGAGAGGTTGTTTATTTATATAATGTTATTTATTGTAGCTACATTCTGCAAGCAATTAATCAGTAAATGTCTCTCCTAAAAAGAAGAGAAATAAAAAGAAATGAGGCATGCCTACAAGGTATAGAGAGGAAGACTTCTGGTGAGGTGAGTTAGAGAGGTGTAGAGAGGAAGGCTCCTTCCCTCAAAGTAGCAATAAAGGAGTCAGATAAAGTAAAAGAATGAAAACAAGTAATGGGAAAAGACAGCAGGTTGAAGATTTCCCCAGAAGAAAATTGCCACATTAAAAACAACAGACATAGTGAAGAAATGAGTGGGCAAAAATAACTTTTAATACAATAAAGAAATTTTACAAGACAATAGAAGAGAACAGTGTTACAATAACAAGAACTTGAGAAAATGGAATAGATGGGTTTCATGAACCCTGTGGTTGTTGAAGTGTGCTACACTCGTTAAATAATAGTGTATAAAGTGAGGGATGCTACAGTCTCGGTGTATTTTGGTCTAACCAATTCTAGAATGTTGCGCTGAGTTCTAGGGACTACATTAGAGAACACTGATGCATCAAGGTAGGCTCAGAGAGGAGTGACTAGGATGGCCTGAATACCTGAAGATTTATCAGGCATATGATAGCTAGTTAAAAATATGTGTAGGGTTGTCACAAAGCTGAGCATCATAGTTATTTTACTTGGCTCCAGAAAGTAAAACATTGAGACTGATACCAGGAAAGATGTCAAAAACTGGTCTTTTCCCAAAGTAGAAAGGACTACGTTAATAGGTCATATGTTTCCCATCATTGTGGCTCTTTGAATACGAGCTGGATGGCAATTTGTCAGGAGTGCTTTTGAGAAGATCTCTGCTCAGAGATGAATAAGAATAGATGATTTTGATGTCCTTTCCGATTCTGGGATTATTCTGGGATTCTTGGCAGGGGTCTTTTTAAAATTCTTTCCCTATGAATTTGATATTACTATTATTTCTTCCATTTCATGAATATAACCTTTGTCTCAATGTATTATGGAAGAATCATCAACACAGAAGAGGTTTTTAGTCCTTGTTCCAAATTTAACATTAATTTCATGTAAATCTATTTCTTTTTTCATAAGAGAGAAAATTATCTGTAGACCTATTGAAATTTTCTAGTTTCTTACCACACTTAGCTCAAGCATCTCCTTCTGTGTGAGACCTTTTCTGATTCCTCTAGGTTACAGGAATCTTCTGCTTTCTTTCCCTCGGGGGCTAACTTCCATCTCCTTTATTTCTTATTTACATATATATGTATATATATACGTATATGTATATATACATATACGTATACATATACATATATATATGTATATATATCTATAGGTACTCAATTAAAATGTAAATTCTTTGAGGACTGGTGCTGTTTCAATTTTACTTTCTTAATCTCTTAACCTGGGGTTTGCATAGTGCTTCACCCATTCTAGGAATATAAACAGCGATTGAGTGAATCCAAATGTCCTAGAGCAAGATAGGGTTGGCATTTCCCCAGCATCCTGTGGGGATATTATGTGCCTTTTCATGCTTTTCCAGCTGGCAGAAGGGAACAGTAAGGATTTGCCAGCTCTAGAAATGACCTAGTTGCCTGGCGTCAGGAAGATTTTTCCACTGTACTACTGTAGGTTTTCAAACATTTATGTAGATCCCAATCATGCTATTAACTTTACTAGGTGGGCAATTTCTCTGTGACTTTGAGATTAGCATTCAGAAAACTGAAGCAGTTAAAGAACAAAGTGCTCATTTACCATATCTACTTTGTGGCAAAAGATAAACTATCTGAAAATATATGTGAAAATGTATCCATCTCAAGGAGAAACAGTGTTTGTTTGTGATGAATATTGGCCCAGATTGGTTATCTACATTGATCAAATGGCTAAATATTTACTTAGTGTATTATATCAATATGGGTAGTCTTTTGTAAAAGGTAAGCACAATAATATTTTATTCTTACTTTGATCTTCCAGACTTCCTTCCTTCTTGGCAGGAGAAATTCAAATCTTTAGAGTGTTTTCAGAATAGTTCTGAGACAGAATGGAAGGAAAACCATTCTACAGTTAGAAAATAAGACATTCTTCAGAATTCCATACAAAATAGCAATGTGATATAAATTACTTTTGATTTTTCACATTATTTTATTTTTTGTCTTTTACAGTCTCAAAAATCATGTGAGGTAGATGGGGTAGGTATTCCTTCTTTCTTACCCCAATTTGTGCATGAAGAAACTGGTAAGTTAATTTCTTTATATACATTGTCTCTTTGGAATCTTTCAATTTTTTTATTCTCATCTTATAGACAAGTAAACTGAGACTCAGTATGATTAAAACAAGTTGGTGTAGACTTAAAACCAAACCTTTTATTTCAGATCCAGGACTTTTTTCATTCTACTACTCTTGCTACAGAATTCTCTAAGATTACCAGGTTAATCAACTAGATTGATCTGGTCACATATGAAATGTTCTTAAATTTAACTCATGCAAAAGAGGGATGAGACCTATGATGCCATTGTTTCATTGGATCTATAGTTTTCTAAGAGTTTTAAGCATAGCTAAAACTTCCTTGATGACCATAACTGTGCAATGACCTTGGTTCATTCTTTTGGTCACCAAAAATAACTGCTATGCAACCTGTAGACTTCAAGAGGATCATAGGATTTAGATCCGCAAATTACTACCTAGATCAGGACTTTCTATAGATGAGGAACCAGAAGTCCAAGGTTAAATGTGGCCCAATATCACACATCAAGTGGTAAAGTGAGAAATATTGGCATTGCCATAATTAAAAAATTAGGAAATTATTACAGTAATGTAGCCCAAACTCCCAGTCTTCAAAACTTCTAGAACCAGCCTAAATGTAATTGAGAAATGTGTAGCAAAATAAATTAAAATACCATACAACATAAACAATGGTAATTTGTGGTTTTCTCAGTCTCTATTCAGTCCACAAGAGTCTGATTTTCAATTAATTGGACACCACTGACCTATGAATATGTAGTGAAAAAATATGCCCACAGCATTTTCTTCAGTTTTGTCCCATTTTACCAATTATAATTTTTTTCTGATCCTTAGTTCTGTTTTGATTGAAGCCCTATCTGGGTTCCATGGTTCTAGGCCTATGAAGCTGTACAATGTTAGGCATCTCATTTATGTAAGTAAAGCATTTTGGTTTGTAAAGTATTTTGAGCTTCTCAAAGAAATATGCTATCAAAATCTGTGATATTTGTAAAATCTATTATATAAAGGCTAATTATCACTTATTATTAAGATTTCTTACATCAGTTGTGCATAAAGGCAGGCACTCCTCACAGCAGGCATCACTTTCATTAACCTTTTCATATAGGCAGGATCTAATTCAGTGACCTTCTAGCTGAATTATGTGCTCATACCACACACTGATTCCTTTCTACCTGAAGGAAAAATAGGGCCATCTGCATCTGGAGATGATTGTTTATTTTGGAGAGAAAGGAGGTAAAGGGAAGAATTTAGGAAAAGGGAAAATTTTCACTTTTATGCCATTTGCTGTTTTCTTCCTCTTTTTGGAAATCATTTTGCTCAACTTTTAAAAATTTTTCTTTCTTTTCCAAACAGGAATCAGCTACGAGCATTCATAAAAATCTTACTATATGCCAGGTACTATGCTAAATGCTGGAGATATGTAGAAAGGGGGAAAAACAAACAGCAAAAAACATAGCCTCTGCCTTCAAGGAGCTTCCATTTTAATAGGAAATGCTGATATACATGATACATAGAGTAGAAATATGAGGTAATGAGAGAGAGAGAGACAGAGAGAGAGAGAGACAGAGAGAGAGAGAGAGAGAGACAGAGAGAGACAGAGAGAGAAACAGAGAGAGAGAGAGAGAGAGGGAGAGAGGGTAAGCCAGGAGCATATAAAGGCCTCTCATAGAAGGTAGGAGTTGAGCTGAGTCTTGACTCAGCCAGGGAAAGGAGGCACAGGGAACAAAGGATAGGATTCCAGGAACATGGGGAATAGCTGTGACAAATGTACAGTTGTTGTTCAGTCATTTAATCATGTGACCCCATTTGGGGTTTTCTTGGCAAAGACAGTGGAGTAATTTGCCATTTTCTTTCAGAATTTTACAGATGAGGAAACTGAGGCAAACAGGGCTAATTAAATGACTTGCCCAGGATCACACAACTAGTGAGGCCAGATTTGAACTCAGGTCTTTCTGACTCTGGACCCAATGCTCTAATTACTGCTTTCCCAGCTGCCCTGCAACGATACAGACTACAGAAAAAAGCGTGCTGTGTGAGAAACAACATGTAGGGCAATTTCTATTATAGAAGGTTGTTGTTGTTGGTGTTGTGTTTGTCCTTCATTCTCAAAGAGGACCATAACATCCAAATTATGACATGACTTGCAGTTGACTTTGATTTGAGTGAGGGAGGGTTGTGCAAGGCCACCAACCTCACTTGTTTCTCCTGAGCCATCTGGGTTCCAGTGGCCTGATATTCACCAGGACAGCTGGAGATGGCCCAAGATGCAATGGACTCTTAAGGGAATGAAAGGGAGAATGGAATGGTAGAAAAGTTTTAGATTATGGTGCTCAGTGGTGCAGGGGATAAAGCACAAGCCTGGAGTCAGGAAAATTCATCTTCCTGAGTTCAAATGAGGAATTATAATTGCCAAAGACACAAATTTGTTTGGTTCTGGATGCAATAGGGAGGCGCTAGAGAATTTTTTCAGGGAGACAGAGGGCAAGGGAATTAGATGAGGAGGGTGACATAGTCAGACCTGTCCTTTTGGAAAATTGCTTTGGCAGCTGAGTAGATGATAGACTGATATAGGGAGAGATCTGAAAAAAGAAAGAGTGATTGTTTAAATTAAATATGTGACAGAGAACTAAGGAAGCCGTGACACATGCATCTTTCTAATATAACTTCCCCCTCTATTCCTCCTGTGACATTCCAGATTCTCCTCTTACCACTCTGATTATTCATTTTTTGTCTTTTCTTCCTCTTTTCCCACAATTGTGGGCATGCTCCAAGGTGGTGTTTTCAACCTCTCCCTTTTCTTATGTTCTTCCTAAGAGCTGTGACATTTTGGTACAGGTCCCTATAAGCCACTTAGTGGCTCCTAATTTCTCTCTCCTATGTCTTAAGCACCCTCATAGATCTGTAATATAAACAGGTCCTCTATGTATGGGACAGATACTTAAGACAGGAATGTAAAGGAATGAAAAGTATAAAATGATCTGCTTGGCTTTTATGTCTCGTATCCCTTTAATCTTTACCTTAGCTCATAAGCTTTGTCATGCCCCACTGTCTAGAACCAGCTCTGTTTCTGTATGGTAGTGGTTTCTTATCAGGTGAGCACAGCACAGTTTGTGGTCCTGCGTCTGGCATTCATTCCTCTCCAGGTTACACTGCTGACTCATCTCCACAGATTTTCTCTACGATATTATGGAAACCTCCTCTCACATTGAAGGTCTCCTCCAATCTTGTGGCCTTTTTTTGATTGGTTGAGTCCTCCTAGAACCTTCCCCCATCACAAACACACACACACACACACACACACACACACACACACACACACACACACACACACACCACCCTTAAACTACCTTTTATATATTGTCTTCTCCCCTTAGAATGTAAGCAATTTGAGGTCAGGGACTATCTTTAGGCTTAATGTTTCCCTCATGCTACTAGGCACAAAGTATGTGCTTAATAATTCCTTTTTACCCTAATTTGACTTGCCTTGATGCTGTATCCTGGTTCTCGTAACTGGACCCTAGTTCTATTAACTAGGTCCTTTGCTTGGCATTCCAACTGATGTGCTATTTACTTTGGCACTATGATCTTACCTGAATCCTTTCCCCTGAAGTTTTACCCCTGAACCTCAACCTTTATGGCTTGGTCTTCCCACCACCTAGCCCCAGAGCCTCTGATTTTTCCTGATCACCTACCTTATCCTACTTTTTTTTATCTTTCAGATATCTTGCATCTTGTCATCCTAGACTGGACCTGACTAACTAAGGAATAAGCCTCAGTTACGATAATGGGCAAAATCAAGGTTCTGTACCTGTGTCATTGTCTACAACCTCTTGGAATCCCAGCTTATGAGTTCTTAAGCTTTTTGAAAACAAGATACAGCTCTTTGGTAAATAGAGATACAGATTTTGGATAACATAGCCATCAATGAGTAATGTACATTTTAATATTCTTACATATAGCTGGCTATTTCAAAACAATTTTTCAAAAAGTATACATTCTTGGAAAAATCTGAATTCTGTCCCTTAAGCACACAAGTGCCCTTGCTTAATAAATCATGGAGGGAATCAATGAGGCTTGCAATGAATGCCCAAAGGAAAGCTGTAATCATTCATGGGGAGTAACTTCACACGATTACTAAGTTCTCCAAAGTAGTTGATGCTGCAGAAAACCATAAATGCTTTGTCCAACAATTATCCCTACCCTATGGACCAATGGAGCCATTTTGGGGGTATTTCCAATAAATCCTCAAATGCCTTAAATGGAACTGATGGTGGCTCTTTTTTGCAGAGCTCCATTGTAACTCTGAGTTAAAAAGGTTGCTATCTGAATAAAATTGTAATACTCTCTTGTCAAGATGATAAATATGTTTGTAATTCTATCTCTTGTTAAAAGGGTTGTCATTCAAGAGAAAAATCCCCACAAAAACCAATTTGGATTACTGGTAAAATGCCACTACATAGGTGGAAATGTAACATACATAGTGACAAGATAGAGACATTTCAAGTTTGGGACAAATACCATAAATTGATATTCTAATGACATAGTCTGTGGGTATTTATGTTGTGCCTTTTTCAATTCATATTTGGATTGCTTTCTGTTTTTTTAACATCTGGAGTTATGTGAACAATATGTCTTCTTGGATATGTAGAGAGAAGGAGTCATTTCCTACCACCATCCCTGATTGACAAGTTAGTGATGACTGTGCATAATGTACTCCTTCAGCATTGATATCATTTCTGAGTTACCATGCCAAATAGTTCTAGAAAAGTGTTTATTGAAGGGATATCTGGGTGTTTCATGAGGCTCAATGTATTCTGTAACACTTTACCTGCCAAGGATTGTACAAAAGTATCACTGTAAATCATCAGAGATACACATACTGAAGAAAGAAAAGATCACAGAGATATGGCCCATATTATCTATGGGTTCTGGTGTCAGAGAGCTAGAATTAGAGTTCCAGAAAATTGGGTGGGATCTTGTCTGATGAGGAGGAGGAGGATATTGACAAGAGTCACACAGGATGAGAAAAGATGGTTGCATTGTTTATCTGAATAAATCTCAGCTGAATGTCTCCAGCGCCTATGGAAGTTAATCCACTCATTTAAAAAATCTTCCCAGAGACTTAGACGTCTTGAATGGTGACTGTACTAACTTAACTAACTCACTATGTTTAGCTACTTTAACTGCAGAGTACAACAAATCCCAGTGGTACATTTAAATATATTTTTTTAAAAATTAGTAATATATTTTTTATGTGATCTAAATTTCCCCTTGTGTGCCATCCTCCTAGAGGGCCATATCATGTAACAATTTTTTTTTAAAGAAAAAGAGAGAAGAAAAAAAAGCAGCAAAATGAATGAAAACACATTAAAAAAAACTGACGGTACCTGCAATATTCCACATTTGTCACCCTCAAACTCCATACCTTTGCAAAGGAGTGGGTGGAAGTGTCTTTATTTTGCAGCATTGATTTTCTCTTGTTTTGTGATGGTTGTTCTTTCTACTTCCATTATTGTCTGTATAATGTTCTTAACTCTACTTACTGCACTTTGCATCAGCTCACAATTCTTTCTTTGCTTCTTGGTATTCTTATTCTTTTTATCTTACAGTACATTAATATTCCATTACTTTTATGTATGACACTTTTAAAAGTCATTCTCCAATTAATGACCATCTACTTTTCCCCCCCAGTTCTGTTACCAGCACTTAAATTCTTTCTAGCTTAGAAGGACCTCTAAGATTTTTTTTGGTATAGCCTTCAAGAATCCAAGGTCATCCCTACACAATGATGAAGCAACAGAGAAGACCTTAATAGCTATAAATTTTGTTCATGGAGAACGTAATATTGTCAAAGGTCAAATGAAAAGTGTGTCTTATATTTAAAATATATATATATATATATACATATATAAATAACGTAAACACACACATATATATCACAGCATATCATTGAGAGCCAGAGTTAAACAGTATTTGTAAGTGTGCTTAGTGACTCTCTATATGATGTGGGAAAGTTAAACATTATTTCTTTACAATCCGTTTGGATTATAAAGAGAGAGACAAGTCTCAAATTTGAAAGCACCCTTCTACAAAGTTTATAGGAGTTATTTTCACATTCTTCTTATACCCCTTAGGAAATGGATCCAAATGCTTAGTCCTCTCTGAAGTAAATGGAACTATGTCATTGCATTAGCTCCATAGGGGTGTTGAACAACACTCAAATTTGCCTCCTTATGACTAAGAACCAAGGAAGACAGATGGTAGGGTGAGGAATGCGGAGGTTGTAATCATTCTTGCCAACAAGATGCCACAGACATGGTGTTAACATAATATATTAGATCAATGGAAGCATCTTGATGACACCAAATTTAGAAAAGGAAGAGGCTTATGTCTGCCTTGGCAAGTTATGTGTTGCTTGAAAGAAGATTGACTGAACTTGGGTTAGTTATATTTGCTTACTGAGCAAATAAGGTCCCATCTTTAAATACTGTTATTTTTTATTTAGAACTTTCTCTAAACATGTTTTTATAATTAATATTTAACTAACTTTTTTAAAGCCCCAAACTTTTTTAAAAATTTTAAGCTGCATGAATTCCACTATAAAATTAATTTTTTTTTTCATCTGGCCTTTATAAAGGACAGAGCTACCTTGAGGCTCAGACAGGAACAGATTAAGGCCTGATTCCCTTGAGCCAGCAAGGACATAGAGTAAGGTCATTACTCATCACCTTCGCTGGTGGATTCTCTATGTATAGAATATCAGCTGTATTTATTGACCTTCACTTGCATATCTTTTTCATATCTACCTATCCATTCATAGAACTACCACCAGCTTCCAGTTCTTTCCTTTGGACTTTGTGTTTTAGATTGTCTAGTTTAATAACTTTTTTTATTTTTAGACCATTCAGTGGATCTCACTTACTTAGCACTAAGTGATAATAGGCTTTGACATAGTACTACACTTTGGTACAAATTCTAAATAATGACTAATTGCTTAACAGTTCAGAAAACAAAACAAAAAAAGATCCACTGCAACTTAGTGGCAATCAAACAATAAAGAGATTATTGAATTATTTTAACGATTGGGTTATTTGACATAACACCACTTTCTTGAAAATTATCTAGATACTCTGATGACTTTTTTTTCTCTTAAATATGGTCACCTCAAAGACTTCCTCTTAGGAGAAATAGATTAAGTAGTAACAGAGACAGGATAGCTTTATACACATAGATATTCATCTATTTAGAAATGTGTGAATCAATAGGAATCATGCTGGTTAAAGAGAATATGGATGAGTGGAATGAGAGTATATGAGGCCCAGTCATGGTGATAGTATACACTTTAGGCTGTCAGGCTTGCTTGAGAACCTGAAAGTTTCTGATAATGATCATAAAGTTGGAAACAAGGCAAAATGTGGTTCTGATTTTTCATATCATGCACCTAAGCATCATCTTCTCCTAATGGAGAGCAACCAGTAAATCTTAGACTTCTCTTAATAATCATTATATTATTCAGGAAATGGAGGGACCATCAATGGTTGTTTCTAGTCAAGACCTAATTATGACCAGAGAAGGAAAACTTGTTGGAGAAGTAGAAATAACAGGAACAGACATCTATCCAAGACAGCTGCCTGGATATAAGTAGACCACAGATTCCATGCCAGCACAAATATAAAATTCACCTCAGATCAAATAATATTCAAGAAGCCCAATGATAAACTACTAAGCTAGTTCTTCCAACCCAGAACTGCACAGAAAATCAACCAGAAGCTATGGATGATAGGAAAGGGTGCCACCACTAAAACAAGAGCTAAAGTAGGCAAAGGAACTCAGCTTCCCATGGCCAGCAATGGGTCATACTGTAAATCTCTGTAAATCTCTGTGACAGGGAAGGAAGGGACACAATTTCAATGAATAACTCCATAAAATTCTCTAAATAACATTAGTATATACACTGATGCCTGATTTTGATATAGCTAGAGAGAAGAACATCTCCCATGGAGAAAGAGCTTTCTATTCCTGCCAAACCCAACATCAACCCAACTGCCACCTATAAGCAGGCAAATTAGCCTCGCTGAAGTAGCAAGACACTATCAGGAAGCCATAGCAAGCATATGCTAAGGGAGCTAAGCTCCCACCTCCATTTAGACTTTCACTTTTGTTCCTATATGTGTGGAAACATCTCAGAACCTTATGGCCAAGAGCCCCAAGAACAGTAAAAATTTTATCTTCAACCAACAGATCCTGCTTCCATAACTAGATCCACTTAGCCATGATCCAGACAAGGATCCCCATGGAGTAGATGGTGACTATCTCTGCCATTCCTCCTACCAACCACTGCCCAACTGTTCCCCAAAGGCAGACAATGCTTAAGAACCCTGGGAATATTAGCAAACTTTAGGCCATCAGTCCTACTCCCTGGAGAACTCTCAGTCATTGTTCAGGTATGAAAACCTTGTAGAAACATAACCAGATAACTTCCTCTACAGGTGCCTCCTTAGCAACTACAACTACTGGGAACCCTATATTAGGATGGTTTTTATGATGCTTAATAGAATCTTCTGCAACTTCAATCTTTAATTGCATTCTTTGGCTATAAGAAATACAAATGCAGTTTAATCTGTTTTAAAACATTCTCATGGCATTTTTTTTCATGTGTGGACAATTATGAGAATCACTGTAATTGTGGATAAGAATGAACAAGAGAAGACAGAAACAGAGCTGTGAGAGTCCCAGGAAAGATAGGGGGAAAAAAAGTTGTGCAGTACAGAACGGTTATCATATCATATCAAGAATCTTCTCAAGGAGAGGCTTCAGTGATTATCCACTGGTAATAAGGTATCAAATGCTCTATCCAGCTTCACTGATTCTAGAGGAAAAGGTCCTTCTAGATAAATTCAGACATTAAGTTTCACCACCAGTACCATGAGTTTGTCCTGAGAATGTCCTTCTATTAATGTGTGTGTGTGTATGTGTGTGTGTTTGTGTGTGTGTGTGTGTGTGAGAGAGAGAGAGAGAAAGTGAGAGGGAGAGAGAGAGAGAGAGAGAGAGAGAGAGAGAGAGAGAGAGAGAGAGAGAGAGAGAGAGAGAGAGAAAGCTAGAAAGACAGAGACAAAGAGACCAAGATAAGAAGAGGGACAGGGAGGAGAAAGAGAAGAATTAGAATTAAAAGTTTCCTGCCATGATGCCATAGGAAACAGCAGTCATTTTGTATATGGAAAAAGAACTTCCTGATTCAATTCCATGTTATTTGTCCTGCTCTTCTGCTTCAATTAAATGCATTTTGCTTTGGATTCCATGTATCTTATGTGTGGTCTAGCATAGTGGTGAGAGCTTAAATCATGATTTTAAATAGATAATGACCCCAAATAACACACTAATCCTGGAAATAGCAAAGGACACCATAGTGTGATGCATGGGGGCCTCAATGCTATAGGTGTAAAATAAGATTTATTTGCCTTATTAGCAAATTCAGCAGAGTGCTAAATCAACAAACCACGTTCTTGTACATCCCTTGATACACTAATGTAGTAAAACATACTGACTGAGAAATATTGCTAGATACAACACTTTTTGGGAGTCAAGATTTTCTTTTTGAGAATAAAATATTATTGTTTTTAATATGCAAAAGAAAACAAACGTTTTTGTTAGCCCATTAAAAAATCTTTCTAAGTCCTTATAGGCATTATTATGCTGCTTCTGGAGATTAGCAATATTATTAGCTCTGTGAGACTTTTTCCGATTTAAGAATTTTGTGAGCAGGAATTAATTGTTTTAATGTTTTTATATCCCCAGTATTTAGCACCGAGTCTATCAAATAGTAAGCACTTGATAGACTTGTGGACTTGATTTGACCTCCAAGTATGAGGAATGAGCAAAAAGATATGGGGTCAGGAGTTGCCACGGTCTGTGCATACATGAGGGACAGTAAGAAGAGAAATGGTGCTGGATCATAAGGCGAGTGGGAATAAAGTGTAAGAAGATTAGAAAGGAAAGAAGGGGTAAGGTTTTGAAAGGATCCTTACATCTTGCCTTCCTAGAAGCTAGAAAGGTTATTTAAGAATTTATTAGTTAAGAATTGTTTAAGAATTCTCCATTGTTTTCATTAAGTTCCTAACATTTTCTAGGTCGCACAGTGGATGGAGAGCATTGCTGGGCTTGGAGTGAGGAAGATTCATCTTCAGATATTCAAAGCTGGCCTTGGACACTTACTAGCTATGCACCGCGGGGCAAGTCACTTAACCCTGTTTATCTCAGTTTCTCATCTGTAAAATGAGTGAGAGAAGGAAATGGCAAACCATTCCAATATCTTTGCCAAGAAAACCCCAAATGGGGTCATGAAGAGGTGGACATGACTGAAACTACTGAACACCAAAGAGGTAATTGAGGAAGTCACTGTTGCTATTTCTTTATCTAATTAAAAAAATCACTCTTATCACAACTCCAAAGCAGGGTACTCTGGCCTGCTGCTTTGCTGTTTCCTTTTTATTATCATTTTTTATCCCTGTTCCATTCATAGAACTGAGTTAGAGATGAAAGTAGACTTTTGGTACACTTTAAGAAATGTTTTAACATTTAAGAAGAGTTTTCTGAATTGGTTGATTTCAACCATAATTTAGCTGGGGTCAATGTATGGTTATTTGAAAACGTAGTCCCATCCCAAATCATGGGACCTTTCTAGCCTCTAGGAAGGCAAGATGTAAGGATCCTTTCAAAACCTTACCCCTTCTTTCCTTCCTAATCTTCTTACACTTTCACTCCTTACACATAGGGTATTCTTCATTACATTTGTACATGATTGTCTGTATATTTTTTTAGCATTAGATGTTGAGTTATTTGAGAGCAGGAATGAATTGTTTTAATGTTCTTATATCCCCAGTACTTAGCACAAAGTCTATTAAATAACAAGCATTTAATAGACTTGTGGACTTGATTTGACCTCCAAGTATGAGGAATAAGCAAAAAGATATGGGGTCAGGAGTTGCAATGGTCTGTGCATACATGAGGGATAGTGGGAAGAGAAATGTTGCTGGATCATAAGGCAAGTGGGAATAAAGTGTAAGAAGATTAGAAAAGAAAGAAGGGGTAAGGTTTTGAAAGGATCCTTACATCTTGCCTTCCTAGAGGCTAGAAAGGTCCCATGATTTGGGATGGGACTACGTTTTCAAATAACCATACATTGACCCCAGCTAAATTATGGTTGAAATCAACCAATTCAGAAAACTCTTCTTAAATGTTAAAACATTTCTTAACATGTACCAAAAGTCTACTTTCATCTCTAACTCAGTTCTATGAATGGAACAGGGATAAAAAATGATAATATAAAGGAAACAGCAAAGCAGCAGGCCAGAATAGCCTGCTTTAGAGTTGTGATAAGTGATTTTTTTAATTAGATAAAGAAATAGCAACAGTGACTTCCTCAATTACCTCTTTGGTGTTCAGTAGTTTCAGTCATGTCCAACTCTTCATGACCCCATTTGGGGTTTTCTTGGCAAAGATATTGGAATGGTTTGCCATTTCCTTCTCTCACTCATTTTACAGATGAGAAACTGAGATAAACAGGGTTAAGTGACTTGCCCAGCGGTGCATAGCCAGCCTCAGGTCACCTACTCATAAATGAATATGACATTTATAATACTTGTTATTTACAAAATCCTCAGTGACTTCAAAAAACTAAAACTAATCCTATAAAAGCAAGAGAATGCTGGAAATGCTATGCTTTTTCTATTTGCCCTGGGGCAAATCAGGTGCTTTCTTTGTGATAAAATTTTGGGCTTGTATATGTGAATCAAATGTAATATCTTTTGTATAATTAATATATCCTTAATAGATGTGAATTTTTCCCTTACTTTTCTTACTGTTCTCTACATTGTACCTTTTCAACATAATATAGTCCATTTTTAAGCCTCCATTCAGGCCCTATAAGGGACCTTCTTACAGCATGTAAAAATCAATATCCAGAAACTCTACTATCTACTCTATGAAGATTGCTCTATTTTAGCTTATATTAATGTCTCATTTTTTCTGAATTCTATGGACTTTGTGGTATGTACATTACCTTGATTTGATTTTGTCCTTTTGTTGTTTCTCTAGTTTCTTATATATGTTTTGATACATTCCTCAAGTAAAACAAGATAGCTCCTTCAAGGAAGCAACCGCATTGTCTACTTTTGTAGTATAAAGAGTACATAATTTGGAGTCAAAAGACCTGGACAAACCATTTAACTACTTCTCTATACATTAGTTTCTTCATATATGAAATGTAGGGACTCAGACTAGCTCATCTCCCAGGGCCTATTCATCTTTAAATGAATAATTTCATTGTCCTATATTTTCCATTCGTCAATCAAAATGTAGAAAACTCAATAAATGTTAAATAAATGGGGATTTTTTTGCCTTAACTTTTTGAATATATGTTTGGCAGAATTGGTATCCATGTGTCCTTACGAAACCAGTGAACTATCCACACTCAAGAGAAGTGAAGTCTGTCTATTGGTATATGCGTCTTTTTTTAGGACCTGTTTCTATCAGTCATTTTTCATTGTTCCAACCACTGATTCACCTACATTTAGGTGTTTCACACAAGCTAAGTATTTGCAAATATTTGCTGTTCCCTTGTCTCCTCTGTCAATCCTAGTAGAGAGGACTGAATGAGACAGGGATAAAGATAAGACAGTAATTCAATAGGAAATAAAACAGAATACTTGTCCATGGGCCTGACTGGGAGTGATTAATCAAGAAAGTGTCACATATAAGCAAAGATGTGCAGGAAGATTCTTATTCTTTCAAAACAATCTTTTGAGTGTTAAGATATTGCTATTACACTAACTCACTGCTAGTATATTGTACTGCTTTTCTGACTGGTATTGCTTTACATGAAAGAACAGATAAAGCCTTGAGTCAAAAGATCAAGTCCTGTTTCTGACACATACTGGTTTTGTGACCTGGGACAATCATTTAACCGATCAGTTCCCTAGGCAACTCTCTCAGACTTTAATCAGAAGACTAGTAATTCATCAACATTTGTAGAAGGAGTTTCCATACTGAAGAAATCACAGGACAGGAGAAACAACCACAGCGACAAATATTCTTGCTTTTTGTTAATATACATCTATGGCGTGCTACCTGTTGTCAGTGAGTCAACAAGCTTTTATTATTGTCATTATTAATTTACTTTAAAATAATTATTAATAATAATAACTAACATTTATATAGTTCTTACAATGTGCCAGGCACTGTGTTAAACACTAGGGAAACAAAGAAAAACAATAGTCCCTTGTCTTCATGGAACTTAAAGTCTAATAGGGAACACAACACATAAACCATTATGTACAAACAAGATACGTACAGAATGAACTGGAGATAACCAACAGAGAGAAGACTTAGAAGTGGCCCAGGTCTCTCTGAATCTCTGACAAGTTCTTCTTTTGTCTTTTCTTTACCTTCTTTTGAACAGACACATACGAATATTTAGTTCACAATATTGAAACTGACTAACTAGCCAACTGTCATGCATCTTCCACAAGTGTGCTACCCAGCATGAGATAGCCTAAAAAGCCTAAAAATTTTGCTAGCCTAAAAAGCACTGAACTTTCACTCAAAGAATCTGGGTTTTCATACTGGGTCTTCTTATAATACCTGTATGATCTTGGATGAGCTAATTTAGTTCCCTGGTCCTCAGTTTCTATATCTGTAAAGGAAATCAGTCTATATAATTCTTTTCAAGATCTAGATTCGATGAACTTATGACTGTCTTTTTTTTTTTTAAATTCCTCAGTTTGGGAGACTCTGAATGAGATTTAACATGAGACCTGACCACACAAATCTGTTTGGCAATGTTAACAGTGAAATCTTCTCTTCCATCTGCCTCAATAAAAATGAGATGTATATAGCGAGTGAGGGAAAAATACTCATTTTGTTGGGGGAATTAGTTAGCTTCCATGAAAAAGCAGACATAGATTTAGGTGGAGTCTTATGGGACCTGGACAGAGAGTCAAAGACAGAAGGGAGTACATTGGTCATTTTAGGGTAGAGGAGCTCAAGATGTGTTGACATGATTTTCTACAGAAAACAGAAGTACAATAAGAATAATAGATTTGGAGTTAGGGTACAAATCTCAGCTTATTACTTGTGCAATCTTGGACAAATTATTTAACTTTTAAGAATTGTTTCCTCATCTTTTTTTTCTTTTTTTGCTTTGTTTTTTCTTTCTCATGGTTTTTCCCTTTGGTTCCAATTTTTCTTGTGGAAGACTAATATGGAAATGTTTGTTAAAAACAAACAAACAAATTCTTCCTTAAATTAGTGCTTTAGTGATTTAAGATATTTCATATTTTGACCTCAATGGGTATTGTGTACCAACACAAAATCAAAATAGACATCAATGATTATATAGAGCAGTTAGGTGGCTCAGTGAGTAGAGTACTAGGGCTTGAGCCAGGAAGAGAAGAGTTCAAATCTGATCTCAGATATAAAGAGTTGGACATGACTGAACAACAATTAGTACTAAAGCAGATTATCTATCTGATTTGTTATCAATCAGTCATTATCCACTGACTTTAAAAAAATCAGTCCTTTGGACCTTACATTGAAGCAAGAAGATATCTTTGATGGGACTTACACAACCAAGCAAATGCTGTACAGATTTTCTTTAAAGAATGAGGCTATTTCTTAAGTTGTCTAGGGAGGAGAGCAGGGGAAGCTTTTCCTGAGTTTGACTGAGTATACCCGCTCAGCTATGTAAGGTGGGCAAAAGGGATCTTTAAGCTTTTATTGTGTCATGGATCTTCTTGTGGTGAAATTTATGACCTTTCTCAGAATCATGCAGCTTTTTATTTCATAATTTGTGGAATTATTAAATTTTAGTTAGGGTTAATGAAAATAAAGCTATATTTCTGTTTTTCCATCTAAGATCATGGAATCCCTGAAATTTATCTGTACTCTTGGGCGTGGGGGTGGGGAGAAGGGAGGAAGATTTCTGTGGACCTTGGCTTAAGAGCACAATGGGAGGGAATATAAAGAAGTTAAATATAGATTATGTTCATTAAAACAGGAGAATATCTTTCATAATCCAAATTAATCACTCAGAGAACAATAGTTTAGAAAAAATCAATACAGCATCAAACAAGTATGAGTGCTATCCATTTAAGGCAGCAGATATTCCAATCTTTTAATGATCTGCGATTTCTACTCCCTACAAGAATGCAGCTCGTAAGCTCTCTGAAATTTAGTAGATGGATTTGAATTGTTATGCTGAAAATTCATCACCCTGCAACCTACAGGTTGAGTCTTTCTGACTATAGCTCTCCTGATCCTCTGAAAACAGACATGTGATCCATCACCCAAGTTTATGGTTTTGAGAAAGCTTCAGTTCCACTCACAGAATTTTTGAGAATACAAGGTTACCATGGCACAGCTATTAAGCAGTTTTAACCATAGCTAAGCAGCAAAAATTACAACATAAAAACTACACTCATTAATTTTTAGAATTTCATATTTATTTCCATGTAATTTTGTTCTAATCAATAAAGAGGATTTGTTAGAGAAATGATATCAGTTTTGTCACTTACTAGACATGTGATCTTGGGTAAGTCATTTTTTGTTGCTAGTTTTCATTTCCTAGCTGTAAAGTTAAGTTATTGAACTAGCTAGCTTAAATTTAGCTCTAAATCTATTGTTTCATGAATCAATTTTTATTTTTATTTTCATGATTTCCTGAACCTTTATGTGAATAAATTGATAATAAGAAAAAAAAAAAACCTTTCCTCTTTCCAGACTACGTGTTTCCATTTTTGGTTCATGAAAACATGGGAAAATTATTTTTTTTCTAAAAGTCACATTTTTTATATAAACCGATGGTGTTCAAGTCTGAGAACAATAATAATAGCTCATATTTATATAGTACTACAAAGTGTTCTTATAACAGTTCCATGAGATAGATAATGCAAGAATTATAAGTTCCATTTTACAGATAAGAAAACTAACACTCAGAGAGCTTAAATGATTTACCTATGGAGACATAATCAGTTAGAGATAAAGCCAGAACCACCTCCAACTGTAATATTCTTTCTACTTATATTTTGCTGTTTCTTAAAGGAAAGTTAAAACTCTTCAATTTACTTCCTTACCCTGCCATATTTCGGAATAAGATATATAGTTACTATAAGAAAATTTAAAAAAAATAAACACCAATTGTCAGAAAAGGCAATTATCACCACCAAGACTGGATAAGTCTATACCTGTGCATATAGAGTATGTTTATACGTGCAGAAGACCAGCCCATTTTCATATAATAAGAGGGGAAAAATGCCCCTCCTAGTTCAATCACACCATCTGAGAAGCAAATGACCTTAAATAGATGTAATGCAGTTTTTTCTGGATAATTATAGTCTCTAAGTAGGGAGAGTAGAATTAAGTGAGGGAACAACCTAAATGACTCACTCTTCCTTTAGTTGAGGGAACCTCAGGAGGAAAATTAGGCAAAGGGACAGAATGGTTAGTGGTATCATTAGAATAATGTATTGGCTGCTCAGATTGTCCAGATGGAGCAAGATTTACAGAAATGTTGCTAGAGAAGGTTCTAAGTGAGATAAAATTAATGTTAAATTCCAAGATCTGAATGCTGATCAACTGGTTTGAAATGCCTCAGTCCCCTCCTCTGACAGCATCTTATTACTTTTGTTAACAGTAATAATAAACTGGCATTTATTTAGATTTACACAAGACACAAACTATTGTAAAATAATTCTAATAGTTGCACTTGTCACTTATATTCTCAACAGCAAACATTAAAGAAAGATCCAGGTACATCTAATTATTTTCTACAACTGTTCCTGTGGAGGGATTGATTCTATTAGAATACCATCCTTTTGTATGACTTCCTACAAAATTCCTGTTCTGCTCATAATATGAGCTAATAGTACAGTTTAGGTAGTGTCTGAAAAATATGTAGGCTAGAGACTGATTTTTAATTAAGTTTATCATTGTATAAAGAAGGGGTTATAGATATGAGGAAACAATGTCCTGTTGGGGTGGGGAACCTGTGGTCTCAAGGCCACATGTGGCCTTCTAGGTTTTCGGACATGGTCTTTTGACTAAGTCCAAGTTTTACAGAACAAATTCTTTTATTAGGGGGAGCTTTGGATTCAGTCAAAGAGCTACACTTTGAAGAACCTGAGGGCCACATGTAGCCTTGAGGCCGCATATTCCCCACCCAGGCGTATTATCTATCCATCGAGGAAAAGGAGGGACTACAAACTTTAGGGAAGTCTTTTCTGGGTAATTTAACTTTATTCATCATTTGTTTTAAAAGAATGAAATTTTTTTCTACATGATCTTTTCTCTAGACCAGTATCTCTATTGCTGGCCTTTTTTGTTTTTTTTTTAGGTAAGAAAATTTCTGGATATATTTTTTTCTGTTCTGTTCATTCAATAAAAAATCTTTGGCTTCTTGTAATTAATTGAATATTATTCTTCAAGTGTTTGGTAGAATTTACTTGTGAACCCACCTAGCCCCGAAGATTTTTCTCAGGGAGTTCATTGATGGCTTGTTAAATTTATTTTTCTAAAATGAGTTTTTTCAGTATTTTATTTTCTCTTCTGTTAATCTGGAAAATTTATATATTTTTGCAAATATTCATCTATTTCACTTAAATTATCAGGTTTATCAGCATGTACTTGATCAAAATATTTCCTAATGATTGCTTTAATTTCCTCTTCATTGGTGGTAGTTTCGCCCGTTTCATTTTTTATACTGGATATTTGGTTTTCTTCTTTCTTTTTTAAAATCAAATTAACCAATGGTTTATCTATCTTACTGAGTTTTTCCTTTTCATGAACTCAGCTCCTAGTTATACTTTTTTAGCTCAATAGTTTTCTTATTTTCAATTTTATTACTCTCACCTTTGTTTTTCAGAATTTATAATTTGGTGCTCAAATGATGACTTTAATTTTTTTTCCAATTTTTTTTTTTTAGTTTCATGCCCAATTCATTGATCTGCTCTTTATTTTATTAAGGTAAGAATTTAGAGAAATAATATTTCCCTTAAGTAATTCGTAGGCTGCATTCCATAAATTTTGTAATGTTGCCCTATTGTTGTCATTCTCTTTAATGAAATTATTTATTTCTATGATCTGTTCTTTGACTCACTTATTCCTTAGGATTAGATTATTTTGCTTCTATTTAATTTTTAATATACCTATCCACGATCTTTAATTGAATGCAGTTTTTATTGTATTATGATGTTAAAATTTAATATATTTGCTTTTCTACATTTGATTTTGAGATTTTTATGCCATGGTCAATTGTTGTGTAGGTGCTTTGTGCCACTGGGAAAAAGATATATTCTTTTCTATTCCCATTCGATTTTTCTCAGTGGTTTGTCATATCTAATTTTTCTAAAAGTTTTTCATTTTCTTATCTTCTTTCTTATTTATTTTGTGGTTAGATTTATTTGGTTCTGAGATGGGAAAGTTGAGCTCCCCGAATGTGTAGTTTTGTTTTCTATTTCCACTTGTAAGTCCTTTAACTTCTCCTTTAAGATTTAGGATGCCATATCATTTAGTACATATATATGTCACATTGATATTGTTTCATTGTCTGTGGTACCTTTCAGCAAGACATAGTTTCCTTCCTTCTCAGCTTTAATTAGATTTATTTTTGCTTTTGCTTTGTCTGAGATCATGATTGCTACCCCTGCTTTTTCTGCTTCATCTAGAGCATAATAGATTCTGCTCCAGCTCCTTACCTTTGCTCTGTGTGTCTCATTGCTTCAAGTGTGTTTCTTGTAAATAACATACTGTAGGTTTCTGTTTTTTTAATTCACTCTGCTATCCATTTCTGTTTTACTGAAGAGATCCTTCCACTCACATTTGCTATTAGGATTAAAAAGTGTGTGTTTACCTCTATCCTATTTTTCTTTGTGTTATCCTTCTTTCTCTCCTTTCATTCTTTCCCTCCTTACTAGTGTTTTGCTTCTGACCATTACCTCTCTCAGTCTTCCCTTCCTTTTGCCAGTCCCCTTCTCCCCTTTACTCAGCACCATCCTCTCCTACTTTCCTGTAGGGTAAGACAGATTTCTATACCCAACTGATCATGTATGTTATTCCCTCTTTGAGCCAATTCTGATGAGAATAAGGTTCAAGTGATGCCCACCACCCATCTTCCCCTCTTCCCCTCCTCTGTAGTAAGGATTTTTGTACCTCTTTATGTGACATAATTTACCCCCTTCATTTTTTATATCATAACTTCAAATCACCTATTGTTTCTATCTATGTATACTTCTTCGAACTGCATCAATAGTGATACACTTCTTAAGAATTACAAGTAGCATCTTCCCATGTGGGGATACAAACAGTTTAGTTTAGCTGCATCCCTTGTTTTCTCTTTCACTTTTTTAGATGCTTCTCTTGAGTCTTAAACTTGAAAATCAAAATTTTTGTTCACCTCTGGTCTTTTCATGGAATGACTACTTTTCTCCCCTCTAGGATCATGCTCAGTTTTGCTGGGTAGGTGATTCTTGGTTCTGGTCTTAACTCTTTTGCCTTATGGAATATCATATTCCATGTTCTCTGATCTTTTAATGTTGAGGCTGCTAAGTCCTGCATAATCCTGACTGTTTTCCAAATATTTGAATATTATTTTTCTGACTGCTTGCATTATTTTTCCCTTGACTTAGGCGTTTTGGAGCTCGGCTATAATGTTGCTGGTAGTTTTCATTATGAGATGTCTTTTGAGAAGAGATCAGTGGATTCTTTCAATGTTTATTCTACCCTCTGGTTCTAGGATACCAGGATAGTTTTCTTTGATAATTTCTTGAAGGATTTCCAGCTTTATGTTGGTTTTGTCATTCCAGAATTTATTTTGCGTGCTATTCTATAACTGTTTGGAGGTGAATATGGGAAAGTTCAAGCAATTTTCTGCTACTGTGCCATCTTGGATCCAGGAACTGTTATCCCCATTTTACAAATAAGGAAACTGAGGAGGGCAGAGGTTAAGTGTCACATAGCCAGTAAGTATCTGAGGCCTGATTTGAAATCAGATGGTCTTTACTCTGGGTCCACTGTTCTATCCACTGTACCACTTAGCTGCTTCTAGATACTTGTTGTAGAAATCACAACTATAATATCAATTACACTGAAATTGTTGCATTTTGTAGATTTTTTTCCAGTATTTGGCAATACTGAATAATCCCATCAAACATGTCAAGCCATTCAGTTACTTGGGATAGGGTAGAAATTTCAGCTTTTTCTTTGGACAGGTACATTAAGTTGAAATTCTGTACAAAATTAAACTTTGTGTAGAAAATATACTTATTAAATAGGCTCTTTATATTTTACATGATCACTAAGAATATTTTAGCCATAAAACAATTAAGGCTAAAATGATCTGTGACATATGGTGCAGACCTGGTCTTCAAGAAATGAACCAAATCTTGTTGGCCTTCATGTTGGCCTTTTCTGTGCACACTTGTGATCTTAACTGATCATATGACATAGCTAGCCTGGGCATCTTTCTTGGAAAGGACATTCCATGGGGGAATAAGTGTAATGGCAATTTAAATGGGAAGATTTTTCCCATTCATTAACAGGCCGATGTGACCTGCTTAAGTCACATGGAATAGGAAGGGGTGGAGCAGGAAGAGGCAGTGCTACAGCAGAACTAAGAGAAAATTTGGTCTGAGCAGTCAGAACTGAGGGAGAGAAGAAAATAGGAAGCTGGCTAGTATGAGTGAGAGAGCTTGTTTGTGATTTTGTTTAAGGGAGTTGGTTTCTGGAATATCTAACAGAGGGAAGGCTTGGGGATGATGTTGCCCCTGATGTTGTTACTATGTATAGATTTCTTTGTTAATATGATGGATTGGATTTTATGGTGTTGGAATTTGACTTTCTGGTGTCTGAATAAAGGTTTTTCTTCTGCCTTTTATATGGAGAGTCTATTATACTTTGTGATTCAGAATTATGCTGGCATATTCATAGTTGCCCTCTGTACTGTGAATATTGCTTGGGTGATACAATAAGCCAATTGGAGGGAAAAATATTAGGGGGAGAGTCAGTGATAGAATGAATTTTCAGGGTGAAGAGTTTTCTGTGGCATGGTGGAGAAAGTAAGGGATTCAACCTTGGTTACTATTGAGTCTGGAATGCAACCTGGAGAGGACCACATTCATTCTTTACTGGCTCACTGCTCCAAACCACTTCCCTACTCAAATGTCTTATATTTTTATTTGTATATATTTCCATGCACTAATATTAAATGATCCATAAACAGCCAAGAAATTTTTATTAAGCACCTATAATGTTCCAAGCACTATACTAAGCATTAAGATAAAAAGTAAAAAACAAAATGTCTGCCCTCAAGCAGTTTATATTCTATGAAGGGAGATAATTTATATCCACCAATGATTATTTAAATACATGATATACTTATATACAAGGTAGCTTGGGAGGAGATTTGATGACCACTATTGGATTATGAAAG
Organism: Notamacropus eugenii; assembly: GCF_028372415.1. Classification (NCBI taxonomy): domain Eukaryota; kingdom Metazoa; phylum Chordata; class Mammalia; order Diprotodontia; family Macropodidae; genus Notamacropus; species Notamacropus eugenii. Next base: position 289,496,835 of record NC_092876.1, read on the forward strand.
GTCTCATGTAGAAGAGATCTTAATGTTTTAGCTTGTATTTGGAAAGAACTAGGTCTTATACAAATCAGAGGTAAGGTGAGAATGCATTCCTAGAATAAAAGGATGTCTACAAACACACAGAAGTGTGAGATCGTGTGTGGTGCATGAGGAAGAGCAAGAAGACTTTGTCTGCTGCATCATAGTGTGTATGAAAGAAAAGAATTGAACTCTTGAAGAGGTAGATTGGAGTCAATGTGAGAAAGGCTTTAAATTCAGAAAAATTTATATTTGATCCTAGAGATGACAATCATTGAGATTTCTTGATCATGGAAGCAATATGATTTAGGTATTAGAATGATTATTTTATCAAATTGGTGGAGAATGAACTGGACAGGGAGATGATTCAGGCAGAAAGACTACTTAAAAGGCTATTACAGGAGTCAAGGCCAAAAGGAAAAAAGTCCTGAATTAATGTAGCTGTGTAAATAAAGAGATGGGATGAAATCAATTATAGATGTACATGTTGTCCCCTGTCACAGAATGTAAGCTCCTTAAGGAAAACAAAGAAAGAACAAACTGTCTCTCTAAATCCTCATTGCCTGGTATTTTTACCTGCAGTTTTCTAAGTTGAAGATTGATTTTAACCAAAATAAATTAATTATTCTATATTAAGAGCTAGATTTGGATCAGCCATTATACGCTGTTGGTCTCTCAGTAATTTTCTAAAGATGTTATATTTTTCTATAAAACTGGATAATGCTCTCACAACACATTTATTTACTCAATTCCTTCCTTCTCTCTGATCTCCACAAAACCAATAAATTTGCATTAAAATGACAGAAGGCGAAGGGGAGGAAATATGGCTTCTGAATTCTGTTGGAAATGAGCTCAAATATTATAGCTGCTATGCTCAGGAGTGCAATTCCTCTCCATGGTAAACCTCAGAATGGTGGTCATTGTGCAAATTGCTCTAACACTCTTAATTTTACTGTGTGTAAATAGGATAATTTATTTCACTTTATCTGATTTAACTAAGCCTTCCAAGGTGCACTTGATTCAACTCTCCAAAGAAACATAAAATGAAAAAAAAAAAGTGGATGAGTGAAAACATCCATATTTCTTCTTCTAAGTTGAGCATCAGTATAGGAATATATGTGGGAGAGCAATATGTAGGCAAATATGGTACATGTAATAGACATTTCCAAGATTACCTACCATCTTTTGATATATCCTACAATATGTAGAAAATGTAAAGTGGGAAGTGAAATGTTTCATGCAATGTTACCTGTCAGTGACAAGAGACTATAATAAATATTTGCGAATTTGCAAGTTATTAATATCTTTCAGTCTAGCTAATTTCAGTGCATATTCATACCCCATGAATTGATAATGAATCATCTGCTTGCAAACGTCTCACTTTTTTTTTTGTTTGAAAATGGGCAGCAGGATGGTAAAGAGTGTCTAAATATTTCAGCAGAATTACAATCAGCCTCAAGTGAGCATTAATGTTTGTATTCATGAAAATCATTATTGTTTTAGCATAAAAAGAAAAAAAAACTTTTTATGTAACTAGTAACACATATTGGCTGACATATCATAATGCATATTTTATAAAGTGTCTGATTATTCTATCTGATGTCGTGAAAACTTTGAAGTTAATTAACTTTTCTTCTCTTTAACTTAAACTCTTGAAAAACAAACTAAGATGTTGTTGTCACTATATGGAAAATATTAGTGAAGCAGGGAACCTATGTCCAAGCAACTGTTTCTCAAAGGGTAACAATGACTTGGAAGTCCCTCTAAGGATTGCCTAAGAGAAATTGATACTCCTGAAAAGAGATATAGTTTGGGAAGATACTCCTTGTTTGTTATACATAAATGTGCTGAAAAGTAAAGTACTGCTTCTTCTTTTCTTAAATAAATTTTTATTTTTTTGCAAACATTTATTTTCTCTCCTTGTTTTTTCCCTCTCCTTCCCCCTACTATAATATCAAAAGATATATATTGTTCAGTCATTCGGTCATGCCTGACTCTTTGTGACCCCATGGACATTTTTCTATGGGGTTTTTCTGGCAGAGATAGAATGGTTTGTCATTTCCTTCTCCAGTGTGTCCTTATTTTACTGAAGAGGAACTGAGGCAAATAAGGGTTAAGTGACTTGCCCACAGTCATAGCTAGTGTCTGAGACTGGATTTGAACTCAGATCCTTCTGACTCCAAGATTGGTACTTTATGCACCGTAGCACCTAGCTGCTCCCTGTTCTAAGGATATACAGCCCAGCAAAAACAAATGACCAAATATACGTAGCAGTTTGCAATTTAAATCCAATACCTGACTGCAGGTGGGTACCATGCTTCATCTTTGGTTCTCCATTACTATCCCTTTAGGACATCTATGTGTATCATAAAAAAGTGTTATCATCCTTAAAAAAGAGACATATCCACCTGTTCCCTGAGAGACTCATACCTGACCAGCTTCTACTTCTGAAGTCCATTCTTCTTTCATACTAATCAAGATGGTAAGATGAACCAAAATGAAAGGCCAAAGCAATGCTATTACTGTCTACTATGAGTCTAGAAGTACACAGTAGGCAAAAAAAGTTGTTTAGTATAATCGAATGATTCAAAAAATAAAATACTTCTGCCCGAACTCTCTAGGTCACATGGAAGCTTACAATAGCCAATCCGATCTAACAATCACTTACTAAGTCCTTACTATGTACAAGGCGATGTGCCGGACAGTCAAGACACAAATGAAACCCCTCTCTGTATCTCCAGAAAGAGAGTATTAATATTGATTCAAGGTTAATGTTGGAATTTTTTGTCCAGAAGTTCCCACTCATCCTTCCATCATAATGTGGTCCATACATTTATAGCAAATACTCGCTCAGAATGCAATGAAAAATCAGCTTATATTTATCTGGAGACAAAATCCATTATAAAATGGTGCAAAGAAAGATTTTAGTGAAATTCTGTCTGTTTCACAGCAACAGTAAGGCCTATGGGAAAAGTAGTAGGACGTGTAGAGGAAGTAAGTTCATTTGGTCAAATACAGTAGCAAATTCTGGCCAAGCAGGCTATTCTTTGAACTCCAAATTAAGGCTCCAATTATTCCTGATAATACTCAGTTCAGGTAGCAGGATCCTTCCCTTGCAATAGACCACTGCCCTCTTATGTAGTTTTCTGGGTTCAGAAAACATACACACACATATACATATATTGTATACATATATGCATATATGTATAAAACATGTTTATTTATATATGTACATACATACATACATAATATGTGTGTGTGTATGTTTATCACTGTTTTATATATCTAATTTATATCTCTGTCTCCAGTTATGTACCAGGTACTGAGCTAAGACCTTTAAAAATATTATCTTCTTCAATCCTCACAACTCTGTAAGGAAGGTGTTATTATGATATCTATTTTACAGTTGAAGAAACTGACGCAGAAAGTTAAGTGACTTGCCTAGAGTCACACAGCTAGGAAGTGTCTCAGATTAAATTTGAACCCAGGTTTTCCTAACTGTAGACCTAGAATATTATCCACTGGAGGATAGAGCATGAAAAAAGATAAGAATATGTGTGATTTTTTTGAGGAAGATTAAATCACTAATAACTAGGGAATTTCTTTAGGAATTGAAGAGATTAAGGGACAGAGTTGAGGGGAGCATTATGGATATGTGGGACAACCTGTGCAAACACATAGAGGCAAAAGATGGAATATCAAGTTCTGAGACCAACAATACACCAGAGAGCCAAGGTGACTTTCATGATTTTCTGACCCCAAATCCAAGTTTTATCCAAATCAAGAAATACATTTAGTATTTAGTACTATCAGTTCTTTTCTCTATCAATTACTTTTACTGTAAGGAATTAAACTCTGAATGTCTCAGGAGAGAGATCAGTGCATTTTATTGGATCCATCAGAAGTATGTTGACTTCTTGTAGAACGGAGGAAAAAAGATATTTCATAAAGCAAATTTCTCAGTAAGCTAAGATGTGCCCCTTGGCAAATGATTCATGCCTCTTGACCAGAGGGTATAAAGTATAAGATAAGAAGAAAAGGAAGATGCTCATTAATTAGTTCCAAAGTCATTAATTAAAAATAATTGAACATGTAATAATGCATTTCAAATTTTTTTCCCTAGATTAGTCATTAAATGATTATAAAATGCTGTGTAATTTATTTAAATTGCATTTGATTTAGTTTTGATTTCTGGCAACATGTAACAGATGTGCTGTTTGTGTTACTGCCAGCAATCCAGGTGGGGCTAGGAGAATAACAGCCCCATGTAAATCAGTCTCACAGTCTCATTTTTGCCTGAAATCTGTTTATTTTGGGGAGGCAGGAGCTCAGAAATGAGAAACAATCATACATTTGAATGCCAAATTAATGACTATGTTCATTACTTGAAAAATGATTCAGATGTACTTGTCACTTGGATTTTGCACATGAGTGCAAGATGTTTTCAGATTCTCCCCAAGCTGAATCCTAGCCCCCTTCAGCAATGGTATTATTGGATCTGGGGAATCTAGCAATGGATATAAAGATAAAAAGGAAATGAGGTATTCAGCTCAGCTACTTACAGCATGGACCGAAGAGGTCAACAGTCTCAGATCCTAAGGCCACATCCTGCGTCAAACTCTTTGCTCCATGGCCATAAATTACATCCTCAAGTATGAACAGTCATATTGTAAATGTGTGCTACTGGTCACAACAAGGGTGGACTTGAGTACGGGAACCATCAGCATATTTCATGCATGCTGAATTAAAAAAAAATAAAACAGTCCTCAAAACTTATGCACTGCTTCTAGCCTGAAGTAATATGTCCCGTAGGGAAGGTAGAACATCGGAACCAGGTGTAAAGACTTGAACTTAGTGATGGTGGGAAACATGGACAAGCAAACAGAGGCTCCTAAGAAAGAATTTTAGCAGGAGACGGAAAGACCTCCTGGGTGATGCTATAAATTTTGAGCTTTGTGCCTAAAGCAAAGTCCTCCAGGGCATCTCTTTTACTTTAATTAGGATATTGGCAAAGGATATATAAATCAAAAGCATCTCAAATTGACATACCTTCCCTACAATCCTACACTTATTGTAGTTAAAACAAATCCAATTCTTTAACACTCCTGATCTGAAAGAACTGTCATTTTTTAATCATTAAATACTGTTTAACTGCTCCTGACTGTGATATTGAGAGATTTACATTCTCCATCAATATCTTAGCAGATATTATGGCAGAATGTGAGTTTCTTGAGATCAAGTGCTGTTTTGTGGCTACTATATGTATACCCTAAGGCCTAGCACAGTATCATGAAGGTAAGAGTGGATAAATAAAGGCTTGATCTGAATAGCACCTATAAGGCTGAGTACATGGCTTAATGTTTGCCACATGTTATGGACCATTATGCTCTGACCGTAACAGAAAGACAACCAAGTAGTCAAATTTCTGTAGATCCTATAATAGCTAGAAAACCTGGGTTCTAGCCTCAGAATCATCTCTTTGGACAGGTCATTCAGTTTAGTTGGGTGTCACTCTAGAGGTTTGACTAAATAGCACTTAATGTGATTTATTGCTTTAATGGTATCTTCTAAATGTAAATATATATACACACACACATATATATCCAAATGTGTTCTTTTGAGTGATAAAATATCAATTCAGTTAAATACTTATTTTTAATTAAGTCCTCAGCTTGACTACATCCCAGAATTACTTCTTGGAAAGAGCCCTGAATTGAGATTTAAAGGTTTTGAAGTCTACCCATGTCATCTCCTTGCTACCAATGTGACCTTGGACAAGTCACACTTTCCCTCCTTGCATGCAGTTTCCTTATGTGTAAAATGATGGAAGTGGTATAGATGCCCTCAGATGGGCCTTCTAGTTCTAAATCTACTTTCCTATCTCTTTGACAAGTCTTTTTTTGTTCATTAGGTGATTGCATTGTCCCTGCAATGACCTCTTTGATGACATTGCTTGGGGAACACTCACAATTTCATTGGAACAGCAACTTTAAGTGTGAGACCTTTAAACATCGATACATTTCTCTCAGTGACCTACTTTCCTTGTGGCAATGTGACACATGGGAAACATACATTGATAAATGAGGATCTTTGTTGAGCATTAGAACAAAAAGAACTAAATTGGGTCTCCAGATATTAATTATTCTCAAAGAAACAGTCCATCTTAGCAATCTTCTATTTGAGAGACAACTTTATGCCTTTAAAATGATCGAGAGTACAAATGCTTTAGACTTAAGAGTGGAGCAAGCAATAGCACAAATGGGTAGAAAAAAAACCTTTTGAGCATCTTCATAAATTACACAGAGATGGCTAAGATACACAGCCCTGAGACACTGTGGCTAAGCAAACCTATCTAATTTAAAATCAGAGAAGACACAAGTCTTACCTGTTTCTTCTATTAGTTTCTTTTATTAACTCCCTAGAGACAAGTTGTTTTGCAAAACAGATTGAAGCAATTTTTATCTTTACAAAGCAGATATACCTTGATCAAAGCCATGTTACATGATTTAGATTAATGATTCAAATACATGAAATATCAGGTAGGAAACACATCCTTTCCTATTGTTAACAGCTTGGGTTTATTTTGATCTTTTATTTAATATGTGAACATACTCAACTCATTCAATTAAATGGGCATTAATCACTTTTAATTATCTTAGGCTTATTGCCAAATCAAATTAAATAATGTGGAAATTATGTACTGTAAAATTAATACTATTATTATGATTATAATAAATGTAGAAATGAGAACTATTATAAACATTTAAAAATAATTCTTCCATTATAGATTTTCAGTAATACTTTCATGCCCACAAATGTGACTCAGTATATATCAAGCTATATGGAAAGTTAAAACAGACTAAAACAAAATAAATTTACAGAATTTAGACTTTCAAGGGATATGAGAGATCACTTAGCTGAATTATAGATTAGGAAATGGAATCCCAGAAAAGTTAACCAGAGTTGTTGATATCATTCAATCATTTTTCTGTTGTAACTGATTCTTCACGACCTCATTTGGGGTTTTCTTTGAAGAAGTACTAGAGTGGTTTGCCATTTCCTTCACCAGATCATTTTACAGATGAGGAAACTGAGGCAAACAGGGTTAAATGACTTGGCCAAGGTCATACAATAAGTATCTGAAGCCAGATTGGAACTCAAAATGTCTTCCTAACTTCTAGGCAGGCACTCTGTCCAGTGTGCCACCTAGCTGTCCCTAACCAGGGTTAGTTATACAGATAGTAAGGTACACAGTCAAGATAGAACTCAGATCCTTGGATCTAAATCTATGTTTTGTTTATATTTTCCCTGTGATCTCATTTTGTCTTCCACCAAAGAACTTTGAAGAGAGGAGAGATTTTATTTAGTCTCTACATAATAAGTCCTACAGTAGTACAAATAATGAGTTAAAAAGAAGAAAAGGGAAAAGTGTGAAGACTCATTAGGGAGCTACTGAGGACTTCTGGTCACATTATCAATAAGATGCTTGATTTTCACAGCTTTTCAAGCTTCTTCAAAGTAAGAACTGTGCACAAAAGGTGAAACAATTACAGCTCTTCATAGTTTAAGCCCACTAGAACCTTAAGATGATGAGTCAAGAGTGTACATTAATTCTTAACTCTAAATCACTTATCCAACACTACCTCTCTCTCCCATCACTACGATTTGGCAGGACGCACAGCCTTTTCCTTCTCTAGGACCCACACAACAATTTTCTTGATAGTATTTTAGTCTCTGTTGGCTACTCCTCCCCTTGACTCTGAAATGCTTTTGCCATTCTTCATCAATTATATGGCAACAAACAGCAAAACTTAATTCTTCTCCTCCCTACCCCTACTCATTTCAAAGGATATGGAGGTATAGGAAAGCAAGATTCTTACTCTTATGGAGGCCATAAAATTGTTGCTTTTATGTAAGAGTGATCAGCCAGGGAATTACTGAACAGGACAGTGGCAGGGCATCAGGGAGGGTGTATGTGGAAATTCACTACAGCCTTTGTATGCAGCTTTGGCTAGTTTTGTTCACCAGAAGTCACTGAGGATGATGAAAAGTGAGTTTCTCAGCATGAGAGGAGACTGAGATGACTTAGAGATGTAGCCCTTCAGGGAAAGGCCATCAAAGGAGAATGAGTCAGAAAGTGAACAATAGGGGAATATAAAGGAAAAAAATATATAAATTATGAAGATCTCAAGAAGAAGAAAACTCAGTTGAAAACTTTAAGTAAAAGTAGTTAAATCATCAGAGAAGTTATTAATAACAGAAGGGAAGATGACCTTCAGATCATTGGGTCCAGACTTCTCTGAATAAATATTGCAAGAAAAATTAATCAAACCCCTATTAAGAAAGAGTGCCCTTTAGACACTCAGGTAATTGTGGGACCACAGCAGGATCTTTACAAATGATTCAAGTGAGTAATAAGAATCATGAAAGTAAATTTTGTGGTTTAAATAGTGGAAATAATTGACAGACTAGCAAAACTCAAATCTTAATGGCAAATAAACAAAAGTGAGCATAAGTCATTGTTAATGCGAAAAAAAAAAAAACCAAAAAACCAGAAGTGAAGGAAACTACTAGATAATAGTCAGTGAGGAGGTAATAATAAGGACCTACAATTAAGGTCTCTATCACCAGCTTTTTGTTATTTTTCTGAACCCATAAAGTGGATATTCTCAGAAATTCATTCCTTGACCTTTTTTCCCTCCATTTGGTATTTTTGATAATCTTAGTTATTCCTATACCTTTACCTCCACAAGATGACTCCCCTAAGTATATAACAGTGTTCCTGACCTATGAAATTCAGCTTGATGTTTCTCTGTTCAAGTCTCACTACCTTTGAGGAGAGGACAAAGACAACATGGTATGCCCTGAGTTCCTAAGTTCCCTCAAGTGGCTGGAAAGTGAACATCTGGAAAATATTTAATATGAATGGATAGATCATATGATGGGTACTTGCTAGCTCTCTGTGGAAACAACAGAGAACAAAGGATTGCACCCCATCGTTATTGATACTCTCAGACAGAGAAAGGGATGGGTGGGCTGTATGGTCTTGGGAAAGAATCACATTTTCTAAGTTTCCTCTGGTTTCCTGAATATTTTTATTCAGTCTTTTTCTTTTTGTGAATATTAAAGAAATGCTCTTAAAGTTTCAATGACTTTACTGGAATTATAGCTGAGATAGAATATGGAGTGAAATTTCCTTGAATGAGTTGGAGGGAATCAAACTAAGATAGTAACAGGATAAAATCAGTCAATGAGGATACAAGAATTTTGATAAACAAAGGGACTGAGAGGCAAAGGAGACAGAGAAAGTCAGTTCTCTGAGAGCCAGGACAACTTAATTTAAACCCCATGGCACCCTCTGGTGCTGAGTGGACCACATAGCCATTGAGAATAACTAATGAGTTGATTACTTTTGCCCTTATTACTGAACTGGATCCATTAACCAGGAAGCAGAGTTTCAAGGTGATTAAAATATACAGGGTATCCCAAAGTATTACTAGTCAGCAGTGTCTTAAGACATTAATATACTGTTGTCCCCAAAGTTATAGTGTTATTCTGAAATTTAATAAACTAAAATGGCATTAAGACTTTTGAAACACCCTAAATCTTCATTTTCACATTCTTTCCCAACTTCAGACCTACACCTTCAGTAATATACAAGAGAACCACACAGAATCATAGGATTTGAGGGTTGGAAGGAACTTTAGTGGGGTGCAGGAGGTGTTCAGGGAAGACGAGTAGCTTTGGTGTGATGGATGCCAAGCCCTTTTCAGGGCTCTTTCAAACTTTGGTGTCCACCTGTTGCACCTAACCATCACCTGTGGCTCTAAGAAGCTGCGCCATGCGCAGCAGCCACATCCTGGTAAACTATTTCAGCAGATGTGCCAAACCAAGTTGAGAGTAACCAAGGGTTCTCAAACACATTGGTGAATTAGGGGGGTGTCTACCTCAAGTATGTGAAGACTTCATCTGGTGCAATAGGCAGATGAGAACAGTTTGTTCCAAAGGCCTTGAAGGCAGATGAAGCAGGTGCTTAGAGCTTGGTTAGACACTGAAGACACCAAGGTCTTCCACTGCATCCTGAGCCATTGCCAACTGTCTTGACTCTGTCCTGCCATTGGACTATGATGACTCTGGAGGAGAGAGTGAGAAGAGAGTCCTGCAACTGCCTCACTTAAATCCAATTACACATGAATCAAAAGACATCACCCATACCTTTCCCTATTATGCTTTATAGTCCTCTGGCGACAGGCAAGTGATGAAGTAGCAGGTGTAGATACACTGGGAGCTGTGGTCAAAACCATGCACACAGATGGCCCAGGCCATAGGGTTATTTCTCATTGGAAACAGCATTGGGACTTGGCAGCCACCTCGGTATCTGAGCAGCCTTTTAAGGATCGCACTGCTCACCTCCTGGTGTGAGGAAGGGGGCTAGAAAAGGTGCCCTAAACATTGTCTGCTTACTGAACCCTGGGCTGATTACCATGGCAGGCAGGGAATCCCACTATGAGGCTGAAACACAAAAAAATGTACAAAATGTACACAAACATCTGCAAAGATAATTTCACTCACCATTGACACATGGAATGTGCGCACACTAATAGAAAACACAAAATCCACTTGACCTGAAAGAAGAGCTGCTCCTGTTGCAAGAGAACTCAACAGGTATCGCATTCAAATAGAAGCCCTGAGTGAAACAAGGCTGACAAATGAAGGCCAGCTTACTGAATTTGGAGCTGGGTACACTTTTTTCAGGAGTGGGTGCAGTGAAGGGGAGTGCTGTGAAGTTGGCATGGGTTTTGCAATCAAAACTAATCTAATCAGCAAGCTGGTATGCCTGCCAAAAGGAGTGAATAATATGCTCATGACAATGCTATTGCCACTCACAGGAAAATACCATGCCACCATCATCAGTGCCTATGCTCCCACCATGACGAACCCTGATGAAGTCAAAGAAAAACTTTATGAAGATCTAGAGACCCTTATCGTCAATGTGCCAAAAGAGGGCAAGCTTATAATTTGGGGTGACTTTAATGCTAGACTAGGCTCAGACTACCAGACTTGACAGGGAATCCTAGAGAGGAGTGGAGTTGGAAACAGCAACAGCAATGGTCATTTCTGCTGAAGACTTGTGCATCGTATGACCTTTTAATCACCAACGCTGTTTTTTGTTTACCTAAACACAATAAAACTTCATGGATGCACCCTCACATCAAACATTGGCATCTAACAGACTATGTGATTGTAAGGGGAAGAGACAGACAAGATGTGAGAGTGACAAAGGCAATGTGTGGTGCAGAGTGCTGGACTGATCATAGACTTATCCTTTCCAAGCTAAATATTCGCATTCATCAAAAGCACTGTCCTCAAGGCAAAATGACTATCAGAAGAATATATGTCAACAAATTAGATCTCTTCTTTGAGCAAGAATAGTTTGTTGCTGACTTGGAGGGAAAGTTGAGCTAACACACAGTTGTCAACAATGGATCAGAAAAGGAGTGGGCAACATTCAGAGATTTGGTGTACATCACTGCATTTGCTCATCTAGGTCAGAACACTCGCAAATACCAAGACTGCTTTGATGAAAATGATCGGGAAATTCAGAAGCTGCTAAATGAAAAGTGACAACTTCGTAGGATTTGCCAGCAAGATAGTTAATCCACCTCAAAGAAGGCAGCATTTAATTCCATCAAATGCAAAGTACAAGCAAAGCTTAGAGAGATGCAGAATTCCTGGATCAGTAAGCAGGCAGATGAAGTTCAGTTTTATGCTGATAGTAACAATCCAAAGTGGTTTTATGATTCCCTGAAAGCTATTTGTGGACCAAAAACCTATGGTGCATCACTACTCAGTGCTGATAGAGTCACATTGACTAGTGATAAGGACATGATCCTAGAGAGATGGGCTAAACACTTCCATAGTGTTCTCAACAGACAATCATCAATCAATGCTGAGGCCATTGACCATTTGCCTCAGGTTGAAGTCAATCCCTCTTTAGCTGAACTTCTAACTGAAGAAGAGGTCTTGAGGGCCATTAGGCTCTTTTCATGTGGCAAAGCACCTGGTGCTGATTATATTCTAGCTGAGATTCACAAGGTAGGGGGACCATTGCTCATACAAAAACTGACTGAAATTTTCCAGTTTAAATGGCAAGAGGAGGTTATTTCCCAGGAGCTCAAGGATGCCTCCATTGTCCATGTATATCAAGGTAAAGGGAATAGATTGTCCTGTGAGAATCATAGGGGGTCTCTCTCTTAGTCATTGCTGGCAAAATTATTGCTGGAGTCCTCCTTAATAGGCTGATCTTTCACCTGGAAGATGGTCACATACCTGAGAGTCAGTGTGGCTTCAGAAAGGGCCAAGGAACAGTGGATATGGTGTTTGCTGCCCAAGAACTCCAGGAGAAATGCCAAGAGCAGAACAGAGGTCAGTACACAACATTTGTAGATCTGACCAAGGCCTTTGGCAGTTTTAGTCATGAGGGTTTATGGAAAATTATATCAAAATTTGGTTACCTGGAGAAGTTCATCAATATTGTATGTCAATTTCATGATGGCATGTTTGTCCATGTTCTGGATAGTGGACAATGCTCTCATGCTTTTCCATTCACTAATGGAGTGAAACAGGGCTGTGTGCTTGCTCTCATGCTTTTTGCACAATATTTTCAGCTATGTTGACAAATGCTTCAATGAGGATGAACATGGCATCAAAGTCAACTACCATACTGATGGCAAGCTCTTCAATTTAAAAAGGCTACAAGCCAAGACCAAACTGGAGGGAGTGTTGGTGTATGATTTTCTGTTTACAGATGAATATGTACTCATTGCAGCCTCTGAAGCTGAGATGTAACAGAGTATGAATTAATTCTCTGCTGCCTGTACTAATTTTGGCCTAATAATTAACACCAAGAAAACACATGTGCTCCATCAGCCACCCCCACACCATTCATAAGTGGAATCATCAGTTACAACAAATGGAGAAGTTTTAAATGCTGTGGATAAGTTCACTTACCTTGGTAGTGTACTTTCCAGAGATGTACACATTGACAGTGAGGTTGATGTATGAATTGGCAGAACTAGCTAGCTCAGTGTTTGAGAGGCTCTAAAGAAATATTTTGGAGAGAAGAGGTATTAGATTGACTACCAAACTGAAGATCTACAGAACCATTGTGCTGACATCACTGTTACATGCTTGTGAAACATGGACAATCTACCAGTGCCATGTAGGAAACTGAATAGCTTCCATTTGAACTGTCTTAGGAAGATTCTGAGGATCACTTGACAGGTACCAGACACTGAAATCCTTGCTCGAGCTGAACTGCCAAGTATTCAAACTATGCTTCACAGAGCTCAACCCCAATGGACTGACCACAATATTTGAATGCAGAATGTATGCTTCCCAAAAAGACAATTTTATGGAGAATTCACAGGGGCAGGCAATCATACGGTGGTCAGAAGAGGCAATACAAGGACACTCTCAAGGTCTCTCTCAAGAACTTTGGATTTGACTGTGCAACATGGGAGACATTGGCACAGGATCTTTCTGCATGGCATGCCCACATCAGAAAGGGTGCTGAGGTCTTTGAGCAAAGCAGAATTGAGACATCATAATGTAAATTAAGGATGTGCACATTTGGGATATCCACCCTAAATATTGACACGGACTCTCTGTGCCCAACCTGTGGTAGAGCATTCCGAGCTCATATTGTTCTGATCAGTCACATTTGGACACACTGAAATTTGGCTTTATCATGGTGATGTTATTTTGGTCCTCTTTGAAAACGAAGGACAACAACTTACCCTAGTGACAACCTAGTCTAACCCACAAATGAAAATAACCCACACTTTAATAAACCTGATAAGTTGAATTTTAGTGTCTGCTTGTAGAAAGTCCTAATTGTTTAGAAGATTTCCCATAAGTCAAGACACAATTTACTTCTTTGCAAATTCACCTATCACTCTTGGTTCTGTCACATGGAGCCCAGAAGATAGCTCCTTTTCCATATGAAAATCTTATAATATTTGAAAGCAACTGAACAGAGGGTATAATGTGCCCATGGATTTTTCTCTAGGGGAAACATCTTAAGTTGTCTCAGCTGGTATCATGTGACACGGATTCAAGACACTTTATTAGCTAACACTTAAAGTTAAAAAGCAGTGACGTATTATCTGACTTGATCTTCACATCTCTGTAAAGTAGGTGCTACCATTATTATACTCATTTTAAAGATGATGAAATTGAGGGAGAAGGTTAAGTGACTTGACCAGAGTCATGCAGCCAGTAAACATCTTGAGCCAGTATTTGAACTCATATTGTCCTGACTTCAGATCCAGAATTCATTTAACTATAGTACCGTTCTCTGGACACTCTTCACAAATTAAAGTGAACTCAATTTTCCAAATGAAATCTTATGAGAGCAAATTGAAGTGTCACTGTTGCCTCCTTGTTCCTGAAAGCTATGCTTGTCTTAATGAAGATCAAGACCCTGTTAGTTTTAGGAGTTGCTACCTAACAATGCTTTTCTTTCATTTCTCTTCTGCCTCCTCTCCCCAACATGATTCTTCTCTATTTAACAATATTAACTAATAGCTAACATGTATATGATGCTTTGAGGTTTGCAAAGCACTTCATATATATCGCAATACTTCTATAATATATATCCCCATTACCTTCATTTTACAGATGAAGAAACAGGTGAAGAGGTTAAATGATTTGCCCAAGGTCACATAACTACTGTTTGTAAGGAGATTTGAACTAACATATTCTTGAATCCACATTCAGCATTTTATGCACTACAGCATCTAGCTGCCATCATTTTTGTACTCTTGCAACAAATTGTTAGCTATTCTTATCAAGACTGAATTTCATTAGATTCAGCATAATGCTCTAGACTCTCACAATCATTTTGGATCCCAACTATATTACCAATAATAGTAATTCACTGAATTTATAGCAATTCCTCCCACTGTTATATCAATTGCAAATGTGATGTTCACGATAGCTATGCCTTTATCCAAGCCACTGATAAAAAAAAAAATGTCAAATTGCACAATTCCCAAGGTACCCCACTGGTAACTTTCAGTTGAAATTGAAAATACCATCCATTCTTTGATTCTGGGTTCTTTGACTCATGGTTGATAAACCATGTCCATAGTAGGCCTCACGTCTGTAAGTTTAATTATGTTGATAACAAAAAAGAAAATACAATTAGCTTGGAATGACTTGTTCTTGATAAATCTTTGATTTTCTTTTTTTTACTTCTCTTCTTCTTTTGTAGATGTACAGACAAAAATTGTCTGTATTAGAAATTTTCCAGCAATCAAAGTCGAGCTCTCTTCTCTATAGTTGGCAGTCTGTGTAGAGCAGTGAACCAAACTTTGATTCCTGGGAAAAGTCTAGAATAGATCCCTGAAGAGATAGTCTGTAAATATCTGTAAAGGAAGACCTGGGTCAATGAAGATCCAGGGAGATGGGAGAACTACCACAGGATGAAGGAAGTACAAAATCAGGACAATATTTGCACTTCTCTGATCATGAGATGCTTTTCTTATTTCCTTTGAGCTTTCATAGATTCTCCTGATCTTTTCCACATAGGAATTTCCCTTTATCATTCAGTGTTACCCAGGAGTGTCTTTCTCCCAGGACTCTGTATTTGTCTGTACTAGGACAGTTGAGTTAGTAAACTCAATGGGGGCTAAACAAAATGGGAGACTATTTTGCACAGCATAAAGGCAGGGACTACTTGTTGATTCTTTTGTTTCTGTGTATCTGTCTTGGTATCTCCAATTTTTGGAAAATGATAGGTCCCTATTGAATGGAATGGAATTAAATTGTATTAAAAGGATAATCTATGATGAGGCTGATCCTATAGCCTGAGCCATGGCTGCTGATTGACTGCCCAACACAGGAACTGGGGCTTGCTTCATTAGCGCCAGTGCAATCCACTGTGACTTGCAGAAATAATACACTTCCACAGACACACAAAAACTAAGTTTTTCTCTCTAGCCTGGGGTGGCTGAAAGCTGGTGGGATTTATCATTAAAGATGAATTACTTTCCTATGTCCAGCATTGCAAAGTTAATCATATCCACATAGGAAATGAACACATTAGTTTTTCATTTTCCTGAAGGCAGAAGTGTCAGTGTAGGTAACACAAGCTCTCTGAAATGGTAATTAAATGTTCGAGAGCCTAACAATAATGATTGGTCAATGGTAAAGTGTTCTACAATAGTAGACAAAGGAATTATGGCATGATGAGTAAACTTTGATATTATGGTTTTATGCCAAGCTATTCTAGGAGCATGTGTGATTTTGCATTTTCTGATTTATTTTAACCAGTCCCTCCTAAGGACTTATAAAAAACTTTAAAAAATTCATTTTCCCTAGTTCTTTTGTACCTCCTGTGAATTTGGGGGGCTTCCAAGTTGTTTTATACCACAAAGTTAAAATTAGTCATGACTAGACCAGATGAGCTTTTGTGATTTTATTTTTTCTTGAATTAAAAAAAAAGTCTAATACTGAAAGTAACCTTTTAGGAATATTTTTATTAAAACAAAGATGAATCTTAGTGGTAAAAAGTGTTCTTATCCAGAAATAATTTACTTTAAATTCAAATGATAATTCGTAGATGCTTAAATATATTCCAATTAAAATCCTTAGCAATTTTCAAATATGAATTGTTTCCCTCAGAAATATACTGTTGTTTCACTTGTAGATTATTTTTTTCCCTAGAGGTCTATGAGGAAGAGGTTGGCAAAGAGTAAAGCTGCTGATAGGGAAAATTGTAAAGAATTTCTTGAGCTTCTTTTCTCCTATTCTATCCTTCCTCTTCCCTTATCCCCATCATCCTCATTTCACCTTCTTCTAGAAATTCATTATTTTCATTGATGCCCCAGGTTCTCCACTTTGATTCACTTTTTTAATGCAACTAGGTAGGATGGAGGATTAAACAATAGACCTAGACTTGAAAAGAAAAAAATTCAAATATGGTCTCAGATACGTACTAGCTGTGTGACTTTGGACAAGTCACTTAACCTCCATTTATCTCAGTTTTATCCACTGTAAAATGAGGATAATAGTAATGGTGTTTATTTCCCAGTGTTGTGTGCACCAAACAAGATAATACAGGAGATTTGTGGATTAGCTCAGCATGAAGTAGAAGTATATACAGTAGTTGAAAAAAGTAGTGTAGTCTCAGATTGCATGAAGAGAGGAAGACGATCCATGAAAAGAGATTTCAGTTTTGTGAATGTCATGTCTTTCTCGGAATAAGCAGACTCATTCATCTCTGATACTCTATACCTCCTTGGCATCCTTGGTTGCCTTTTCCTACCTCATTCCTCCCAGAACTTCTCTTTATAAGAGTCTTAAATTTCCCAACTAGCTTCATTTCCCATCAGCTGCCTGTTTTGGACTCCATGAACATCATAGCTCTGCACCAAACTCTGGCAATCCTCTCCCCCCACATTTTCAGCTTCCTTTTGTGTATTGTCTTCTTCCAGTAAATTGTAAGCTCTTTAAGGGCAAGAACTCTCTTTCTTTTTCTTACTTGTATCCTCATTGTTGAATCACCATAGTTTCTAAAACATAGTAGGCTCTTAATAAATGTTTACTGACTGGATAACTGATTTTACTATCTCTGTGCTCTGCTTAACTCTGATCATACCTGAAGTAGTGTATTCAATCCTGGTTGCTATATTTGGGAGGACCATTGATAAATTTTAGGGTGTCTAGAGGAGGATAGCCAAGAAGGCAAAGAGCCCCAAATCATTCCTTGCGAGTATAGTTGGAAGAAAAGGAGGGAGATTTAATCTGGGGAGGATACTTGGGGGGAAGAATGGAGGAGAGATGTTATTCTCTTTAATCAATTGTCTTGAAGACGAGGTATTAGACTTTCTGCTTGGCCTCAGAGGGCCAAGCAATGGATGGAGGTTACAAAAAGTTGTATTTAGTATTGACATAAGGAAGCTCAACCTGCCAATTGTCCAAAAGTGCCATAGAATTCCTTGGATGCTGGTGGGTTCCTCCTTGATGGAGGCTTTTAAGTATAAAAGACCTAGTAAGTGGGCCCCTTTAAGGATGTGTATAGATTATCTCTGTAACTCCCTGAATGTACTCCTTAAAGTGTTAACTGGCAGCTAGATAATGCAGAAGAGCTAGTGATAGATCTGGAATCAGGGAGAGCTGTGCTCATATATGGGCTCAGATGCTTAGTAGCTGTGTGACCCTGGTCAATTCACTTAATCTCAGTCTGCCTCAGATTCATTACCTATTCAGCACCTAACTCTTAGTCTTGTTGTGACAGCAAAATGAGATATTTATAAAGTGCTGTGCAAGTCTTAAAGTCCTATAGAAAGGCTATCATTATTGTTATAATTATATATTATTATTTACAAAGCTCCTATACTGTCCCTGGTAATGCTTTTTTTCTTTTACTTCTCAGGAGAAAATAGCGTATAAAAGGCTTTTCTTTGGCAATTGACTGTGATAACTTGATCTCACCTTCCTTTCCCTTTCTTCTTATTCTTGGGGCAAGGATTAATGGTGGAAAGAAAGACTATAAAAAAATGAAGTCAGGAAAATTGTGACTGAAGTTTTCAGTATTTGGTTGGCTAGTCTGAACAACTAGAGAAGACACCATGGGAAATGTTTGCTCATTAGTGTTAAACGATTTAAATTAAACTCAAAAATCAATTTAAAAGTTGGTGTAGTGTATGGAAGTGATATATTTTCTTCAAAGTTCTAAAAGGCTACTGAGTATATATATAAACAAACCTATAATGCAAATCATTTGTACTGATATCTCCATACTTCAAAAGGTCAGAGCTTTTATCCATATGGCTATTTTTTCCCAACAATACAGATCACACTTACTTTCAAGACTTAATAAATGGTTTCATGAGTTTCTATGGTTAAAATACAGGCAATGGACAGACCTATGGGCCTGGAGTCAGGAAGGCATGAAATCAAATCCAGCTTCAGTCACTTCATGATTGTGTGACCTGGGTAATCACTTAACCTTTGTTTATATCAATTTCATCAGCTGTAAAACAAGGAGAATTATGGCATCTCCCTCCCAGTATTGTTGTGAGACCTAAATTAGATTATGAATGTAGAATAATTTCTACAATGTAAAGCTCTGTATAAATACTTGGTGTTATGAGAAAGGCTAGTTAGCCTTCAGATGGGAGGCATACAGTTCACCATCAAGGGATATTCTCCAAGACTTTTTAGCTTGACTGGACATGTCATAACCAGGCATCCTGGCGTAGTCTGCAAGAAACCAACTTTCCTTTCTCATAAGATGAAACACTGAAGCAGGATTTCAGGGGAGGTTTTTTTATTGATAAAATATAGGCTAATCATATTCACTCACATTCACATATTCCAACAATTTCTATATAACCCCTTCATGTTTATGGTTGTAGGTAACCAACAGGAAAAAAGTTTATCCATAGAACTTTAGGGCTAGAAGTCCCCTTAGACCAACACATTACTTCATTTTCTTTTAAATGTTATGTTTACATAATAAAATGTATCACATAGTTTTATTAATATTGTCACTTTTCAAATACTCCCCATATAACAAAACCTACAAGTTACAAGGGGAAGTAAGGAGGAAAAGAGGATAGATATTTGCTTTCATCTTGCATTAGGGAGATGGTACTAAAAACTGGGAAAATCTACAAGAATGCTCCCAACTGACCTGGGAAACAGAGAACACTAGACTTTGGAACTAAGAGCAAGCATGGGAAGAAGAAAGAGAGGTCCTGTCTCTAGTTCTTATAGTCATAGAAGTATAACCTATGTCATTCTTCTTTTCAAAAGTTAATCTATTTTTCTCTCAAGAAAAAAAAATGCTTTTTACTTCCTTCTGTTTTTCAAGGTTCTAAGAATGTTACTGAATAATTTCAGCAGTGTGGTTACTTTAAGTGATGCATTAAGTGAAAAAAAAAGAGTTGTGTAGTATTTGTAGCATCATTTGGGAACTATGATATATCAGGTGAATACTTTATTGATTTCAATGAGTTTTTTTATCTGATTAAGGACTGTAACTCTGAATCCATTAATATCTCTATGTAATTAGGTCATAGATCAGTTTAAATTTTGTAGACAAGAATCTAGGCCTTAGATGTTCATCACCCAGCATTATAGACACAGGTGGCATGGATTTGGCACTTGTTTCTGACTTTTATAGAAGTTTTATAATATTATTGATGCATATTATGATGATGGAGGATTTCTAATGCATTTGTTGATAAATAGGAGTCCAACTTTTTAGCTTTGTTCTCTATAGGATATACTCTTTCATCTTTTCTTCATTAAATTGTCAAAGCTGTGATACTCAATCACAGTTACATCCTGTACATTAAGGTACAGCAATGATTAGTGATGGAAGAATGCATAGGAGAACATTTCAATTTTGAACTTCCTAGGTTTAGGATTTAGTTAATTACCCTCACAATTGATGTCCTTGTAGGAGAGTCATTGATCTTGATTCTCTTGATTGTCTAATTCATTCCTGGTAGCATGTAACCTATTAAAGGTGGTACATTAACTCTTTTCGACTACAAGTGTACCATTTGGTGAACTGTAGCAGCGCAGTCACTAAATCTGGTCTTTGCTCAGTTAGCCTTCTTTGAGCATTATGCTAATGAGGTCCAAAAATGCCTTTAGCTTCATTTTGTTCCATGGCCAGAGTCTATGTTCCCCCAACACTGACTAGCTGGTATGTCAATACATATAATAGGGTGTAGGCAATGCAAAAACTAGAATGTTGCCGTAATGAATGAGATTGAAGAGATCATTTCGTTTAACCATTTTATATTGCAGATGAATATACTTAGGAAGAGACAAGGGAAATAACTTACTAAAGGTAGTTAGCAGCACAGACAGAACTAGAAGCAAGGCATTGTGATATCTCAATCCATGATTCTTTTTGTGAATGATTCAGGTTACCACAACTACAGTATTGATTTGTGGGAGGTCTGACAATGTCATCCCTCTATTCAATAAACTCCAGGGCTATCTATCACTTACAAGATCAGATATAAAATCCTCTGTTTTTGCACTCCAAGACCTTCATAACCTGCCCAATTCCCTTCTCCTTTTGAGTCTTTTTTACATCTTACTCCCCTACACATATTCTATGATCCAGTGAAACCGGCCACTCTTCTGTTATTCACATAAGAAGCTTCATTCCCAGACTTCAGGCAGTTTTACTGGCTATCTCCTATACTTGGGGGATACACTCCCTGCTTTTCTCTACCTCCTGTCTGTGATTTCTTTCAAGTCTCAGGTAAGATTCTGCTTTCTACAACAAACCATCCTTAGTCTCCATTAATACTAGTGCCCTTCCTTTGATGATTACCTCCAATAAATCCTTGTATATGTCATTTGTACATGATTTCTATGTTGTCTTCCCAGTAGCTTGTGAGCCCCTGTAGAGCAAGGGCTGTCTTTTTCATTCGTTTTTATCCCTAGAACTTAGTGTAACTTTTGTAATACAGTAGGTACTTAATAAATGTTTGTTGATTGATATATCAGTGTTAACTTAATTGGTCTGCTGTGTGTCTGTCTCATTTCTGCCTGTCTCTACCACTGCTGCAGTCAGTAATAACCACACTCTCTTCTCATCCCAAGTACTTTTCAGTGCTGACAGTCTGACAGAAGATATTTTTGCCACTGCCTTCTTTCTGGTCAGTATCACTACTGCTCATCACCCCTTTACACTTTTTTGTTCATGCTGTGGTTCTTGGTCTTGTGGCATTTAAAAAGATTTGAGAGACATAATTTCTGGGTAATTTAAGTATCTTATTAACAATGCCAATATTTAAATAAAAGGATAGTCATTTGACTGTCTCCCTCTTAGGTCGAAGATAATCATGGTGGTGGGTTCATGGCGTCTATGCCTTTTTGGAAGAGATGTGTTACCTAAGGTGGCAATCAATTCTATTGGTTAACAATTAATGTGAAAATGAATATTACAATGAGGGGCTGAACCTGAATTTTGATTATGTCATTTAATGAAGTTACTCCCAGCCTTGGGCAATCTGTTCAAATAATTTATCCCCACCCAAACCTGAGTGGAACACAGAGGCTGCCCAACTTGGGGAGGGTCTGGATAGAAGAGAAAGTTAGAAAGAAAGTTCAGAGTCTGAGATCTTGAAGTGAGGGTAAAAAGAAAAGGGGAAAATCTGAATCTCCTCAAATCATTGGTTATTAAATAATTGTTTCTCTCAGTCCCAACAGTCTCCTCTCTGATTCCAATTTCCCCATGATGGTTGACTATTGATTGCTTGACCTGCACAGAAATAAGAAAAACAAAAGGGAATGGGAGCAACGTGGAATTATAGATTGAATAATGGACTTAGGAGGATGGGTTCAGATTCTGATTCAGACACATTACTATGGGATTCTTTATAGGTCACTTGACCTCTTTGGGCCTCAGTTTCCTCATTTGTAAAATGAAGGAGTAGGACTTGTTGACCTCTAATATCACTTTTAGTTCTAAATCCACAATTATATGATCATCCAATCAGTGCCAATTCCTTAGACACAGGAATCATGAGAAAAAAATTGACCCTAAAAATATGTCTGTAAAAGTCACAAAAGATCAGTTGTATTTTTGTAGACAAGAGTCTAGTTCTTCATCTATAGCTGAAAGCAAATACACATACACATGCACACACATACACCCACAGGAGCACATACCCTTAGGTATGCATGTATGAGCTTGACTCTCCTTCCTTTATTCTTTTCATAATGTTATTGTTACATAATGTAGTCTCTAATTTTCTGAAAGAATTAAAGTTTCCCTAAAGACTTGATTTATTACCAGAGTGGGCCCCAGGAAGTGGGAAAATGTTTTTTCACTTTTTGCTGGAACAATTTTAACTTCTGCATTTTTACTGGTTGGTGATGCCTTTGTAGGCAGTTTTCTTCCTTTTCCCCTTTCAGTTGTTCCTTGAATAGTAGTTCTTAACTAATCCTTATCCTCTCATGTGTCCAAATCTTTCCTATGACCTCTCTTTAGTATTGCCAGCTGAGGTTCTTGGGATCCTGTTATTGTGGTGTACTTTTTTCCCTTTCTGTTAAAGGTACAAGCCCAATGTAAAGTATATGTAAGAATGCTTCAAAGGTGTCAAAATTCAAAGATTTATGCCTTTTGTTCTATTGCCCTTTGAGTCTCAGGTACAGAATTTACTTGTGGAAATTTTTCCTTTGAAATGTGGAATCTTGCACTGATTGGCAATATCAAAGTCACAAAGTGACACATTTCAAGCATGTTCCAAACATTAGTCATATCCATTGTTTAAAAACTTTTCAAGAATGAGTCTAGATTGTTTAATAATGGCTGATCAATGTTGGTCAGAAAATGGTTAAACATTGGACAGGCAACATTGTGAAGTTGAAAAAATGCTAGACCTATGCATCAAGAAAACCTGATTTCAAGTCCCGTCTCTGTCGTTTACTAGCTGTGTGATCATAGGCAAGACATTTTATCTTGGTTTCTGAATCTGTAAAATGAACGTAGTAATACTAGAAAACTTCACAGAATTTTTATCAAGATTCTGATAAAAGATACTGTTACTTCCCTCATAGAGTTTACAATCTACTAGAAATTAGCTATCCTAGATAAAGAAAAATGAATGATAATGACTTACATGTGTATAGCATATGCAAAGCAAAGTTCTAGATAAGGAGGTTTTTGGGAGTGAGGGTAATTGTTAATGGGAATATAGACCACAAAATCTTCATTGAGAAGAAGGCACTTAATTTCAGATTCCAGAATATGGGTGGGAATTTAACAGGGGAAGTGGGGAAAGGAGGTACCATCCAGACATAGGGGACATTGAAATGTGGTGAACCAGAGTCACAACTGACACAGGGAAAATGAGAGCATGCCTCCTTCCTACCTAACCATTTTCCCTTTCTTTCACCTCATGGTCCTCTCCTGTCCCATATTGCCATAAAATAGAAATCTTCCCAAACAATTGTCCTCAATGTCCAGTCACCATGATACTTCTATTTCTTCCTTTACCATTGCAAGGATAAAGGAGAGATTGTACTCATGATCTAAGTATACTCCTTATTGCCCATGTGCCCCTTCGGCATAGAATATAAAGAGTATTCCAGTTTGGCTGGATGAAAGGGAACTTGGAGAAGAGTAATATGAGATATAGGGAGAGTCAGTTTTGGAGAACCTTAAACTTGCTCTAAATCTCCTGATGCAAATGCTTTTGCAGTGATGTTCAAAAAGTTTTATCACATTTCTAGACATGAATATTATAAGGTTAGATTAATATCAGATTCAAAAGAATTAAACTCTACTTATATATTTCTAGAGAGGATCACAATGAGTTTTTCCAGACAAGGACAAAGTGGTTTATATATCCAATCAAGCTATCCTAGGTGTGTCTGAAAGCTATTTGCTGAAAGAAATGGAAAATGAGATTGGACTGGAAAGAAAAACAATAGGTTGTGTTCTGAAAGACAAATAAAATGAAATTGACTCTTTATTTGCACTCCTCTTCATATTCTAATCAAAAGGACACCTGAAGCCTTGGTTAAAATAAGAACACTTAATAAATTTTATTTCTTTTATCAGAATACTTAAGCTAGTGTAACTAATTTATAATTCAATTGTATGAAGGAGCAAGGAAAGGACCATAAATCTATCTATAGTACATTAGAAAGAAATCAATGACTACCGAAAAACAGGGGTCAAAATTCTTTCAGGCACAGGATCTCAAATCAATTGATCTTTATTGTTCTGAAGGGAAGTATAGACTAGTAAAGGGGTCCTTAAAATGACCCTCAGTTCTAGAGTACCATATTGATACATTTTACCAAATAGAGATAAGTTTGTTTTAGTAAATACTTTTTTTGAAGTGCAAAGAATATCCACTTCACTATTCAACATAGCAATAAGCCAGTGCCTCCCATGAGATTTCTTGCTAAAGCTTCCTAACACAAGAAAAGACTATGTATTTTGATAAGGCTGGGGCAGAAGGTATGTTGGATTTCAGCACAGTTCCTGACTCATAGCAAGTGCTTAAAAAAGGTTTGTTGAATAAGTGACAGGTCATTTTTGAGTTTGCTGAGAAGAAAATGGTCCTGAAGTTTGGAAAGTCAGAGGAGAATATGAAAGCACTGTGTATTTCAGGGATAAATGGGTACAGAAAGGGAGGTGGGAAGGTGATATCGCATTACAGACAAGTATTCTTTCCACCAACAATGAGCCTTCTGCTTCTTTTGCTACAAATAAAATAAGTAGCCAACATCTACTAGAGAAGAGTATTTTCTGTGTGCCTGATCATGAACTGATCTTACTCTAATTCATAGATTCGCATATTAGCATATATGGGAAAACTTTACCTGTGTTTAGTAGATGACTTGTTGAATACAGGACAGTTAAGTGGTGCAGTGGATACAGTGATGGACCTTGAGTCAGGAAGATTCATCATCCTGAGTTCAAATCTGAACTCAGACACTTACTAGTTATGTGACCCAGAGCAAGTCACTTGACCCTGTTTAACTCAATTTCCCCATCAGCTGGAAAGGGGTATGACAAATCATTCTACTATCTCTGCCAAGAAAAGCCCAGTTGGAGTCACCAAGAGTCAAACATGACTGAACTGTAATAACAATGTTGAAGATATAGTAACCTCACAAGTACCTTGCATTTAAATATTCCAGTACTTAAATTGACCTATAGTTTTGTCAATATGGGTTTTTTCCTTCAGTTGTACAACTGGAAATCCATTTATCTTGCAAGACTTGCCAGTGTCCACCTATAAGTTCACCATGGTAAGCCTAGTCAGTGTGGTAGAACTTCCTCTTGATATTTCAAGAATTACCAGCAGAGCACAGAGGTTATCAGCCTTCCCTTGCTCTCTTATGGAGAGAGCCCATTTTTTTTAGTAAGACTTAAAGAAAAAATTATTTGATGACACTCTTTATTTCAGTTTTCCTTGGGAATCCATTGCCTTCAATAAATTCCTTTCTACTCATACCCACCATGCACCTCTCCTTTGCCCTTCTGGATGATATTTAATTTTAATTGTTGGGCAACTATAGTGTCCCATTATTTCCAACCATTGAACAACACTAGTAGACACTTGGTATTAAAAAAGATGGGCCTATATCTTAGGGGGATGTTTAAGGTCATTAAAAGAAGTTCTCAATATCCCAAATAATTTTGCTAGTTGCAAGCTTAGTACTATCCTTTATTGAATGTGGTAGGCTGTAAAATCATAGCAAAAGAACAAGATAAATACTAACTAAAATAATTGTCTATCTTCCTTTAATTCAAATATCAGATAAGTCTCAGAATATTTAGGTGCTTGAATTTTTATTCTATTCAAAGAAAACATTTATACTTTTATTATACTAAATCCCATTGTCTTCACATGAAATTCTTGGTGAGTCTTTCAATAAAACTGAATAGGGAGAATTTTTGCTTTATTATTTGAGAGAAAGATAAAAAAGAAACATCAAACTTTTCAGTGGAAAATTCATTAGTATTTATTTAATATCTTTTATCAAGGAGCAGAGCAGAAGGAAAATTATGTAGGCTATGAAAAAGAGTCAAAGAGAATGAAGCCTAGAAAGAACTCATATTCTGTCAAAATTAATGACGTTTCAACATGGGTTATTTTTTTTTTTTTGTAAATGAGGTTGTTCACCATATCATGGACATATTCTCTTCAAGTAAATTAGCTTTTTACTCATTTTATTAAAAAAAATACACAAAGCATTTTTCTTAAACCAGAAACATAATAAAGTATTTCAGAGAACACAAATGGCCTTATTTGCCTGCATTAAGTAATTACAACACTGCTATACCATATAATTTCATTATTAACAATAAAAAAGCTATTCCTTCTGTGCTACTGTCAGAGACATGCACTTTTTTCTTCTCTTCAGTTACTCTTTTTCTTTGTTTCTCTTGATATTCTTCCATCTACATTTCTATTACCTTTCTCATCTTGGTTCTATTGTCACTTACAGAGCTCTTCTTTATGTGTAAAATAAGAATAACATTCCATTGGGCTCTTAAAGCTATAGTCACTAACGATAACCTCTATAGGAGAAACATTTGTGATGTTATATGTAACTAGAGTTTATTATTTATTTTGGATTTTGAGAGAAATTATTATCAAATAATAAATTACTGGGGAAAGCCTAATCTTTCCTCAAAATTCACCCCATCTAGACTATCTTATCTAAATGGAGTTGTTGCCACATACAACTAGAAAACCTTAGAATTTAAGGTGAATTTTGACCCATTGTGTTCCACTCAGATAGGTTTGGGAAGGGGGCTGAATCTTTTGGTTAGATGGCATAAGGCTGTGGGTGATTTGGAAATAAATGACGTTGTTGTTATGCTTGTCCTTCTTTTTCAAAGAGGACCATAGCATCAGGGAAATGATGACATGACTTGCAAGAGGGAGGGCTGTGCATATCACCAGCCTCACTTTCTCCTCCAGAGTCCTCTGGATACAGTGACCAAATATTCATCAGGATGACTGGAGATGTTCCAGGATGCAATAGGAGAAGTAAATGACTTACTCCATTTTATAACCTCCTAGACCCTCATTAGAATAGGCCCATCTCTCATTAAAATATTCATTCTTCACTCTAATTGTTAACCAATCATAACCAAGTCAATTGTCACCCTCAGGAACATGCCCTCTTCCAAGGGCATGTGAACACTGAGTGGGTTCCATGAGGGGTCTTTGGTATTTGAGAGTGTCAGTGACCGCTTTTTATTAATTATTGCTAGTATTTTTAATCAAATGATTAATTACTCAGAAGCTATATCTCTCAGTCTTTCTGTACACCACATTTTATACCCTAACTTTAATCCTTACGTTTCTTACCATGTTCATCATGATGTTTAGATGTAGTATTTCTTTAAAAAAGATTTTAGCTTTTGCCAGTTAAGTTTGATATGTTTGCATGGTGTGTCCCTTATTAGACTGAATATGGATGTTTTTTTTCTTTTCATATCCTTAGAACTTAGTACCATGCCTATTACAAGCACAGTAAATTTTATTGACTTTGACTTTACTTATTAACAGTTGTGGACCTCTGAGGATGCAGTTGCTGGTCCACGAGTAGTTTTGGAAGAAACCTTCCTTCCCCATCACTGCCACAATTGGCCTGAGAAGTTGGGGGATGGACTAGAAGAGTGACCTTCAGGGAGGGGAGGCTAGGGAAAGGAGACAGTGCTTCAGTCCTTCTCTAGAACCATGCCTTCCTCTTTAGCCATTCTCATATTTCTGTCTCTCTGAGTCTTTGGACCATCTCTTCTCCAGGCCCTCATTTTTTTTCTAATTGTCTTTCTGTGGTGTGATGATAAGGCCCTTTATTCTTTACCATTGTAAATGTCTTTTTACACGTTGTAAATGTCTTCCCATAAAGGTGGGACCTAGAGTTGAATATTGTATTCTGAACGTAGCCTGTCCAGGAAAGAGTACGATAGCATATTATGCCTCTCAATGTAGCTTAAATTTGCATTTATTTTTGAGTTATTGGATTATAGAGTTCACACTGAGTCTGTAGTTCAATAAACCACTTTGATCTTTTTAAAATGAACTACTGACCAACCACTCATAATGCTTTCCTCATCTTATTATCCTTGTGAAGTTCAAATTTTAAAAATATTTGTGAAGATTTCACATAAGATGGCAGATAAAGAGCTGGTTTCAGAGTCAGGTAGACTTGAGGGTTCAGATATTGGCTTTGACACATAAGTTCATAGATTTAGAGGTGGAAAATCCTTTGAGAACTGTCTAGTCCAGTGTCTGATGACGAAGCATAAGTCCCATAGATGTTAAATAACCTTCCCAAGGTCACAAAGTCAGAGCTAGAGATTTGAACTCAGGGGCCCCCTAACTCCAACTCCACTAGGAATTTGAGGCAAAGTCACAAGCACATGGTTTACGAACTTTATTTTATTCCTTTTCTTGAACATTTAAACAATGCCCTACTCTAATCTTGGGGGACTTCTCCCTTTATCTCTAATCTTTCAAAGATCACTCACAATGGTTCATCAATCACATCTGTCACTTTTTTCATTTCATGTGGGCCTATACTTTTATTGCTCTGGATATTTCTTTCTAGAAATAATTTCTAACATGATTAATTAAACTCTCATTTCAAATAATTGTGTCCATGTACTTTTCCTTTGTGGAATCCTATTTTTACACAAGTCAAACAATGCTCAGGGAGTAAAGAGAAATACAGACGATATTTGAATCAAAATAAATTTCCCTTAAGGCTCTTTAAATGGTTTTTTATAATCATACTTCCTTGGCCAGTATCCAGAGGGAGGGATTGACCGACAGTGCTATTTGATGTAGGGAGGTCATGAAATTATTTAGATAATAGCTGCCCTTTCTTTTTGTCTGAGAAGTCATAGAAAATGGACGCTTGTCCTTTTGCCTTTTGGACTAGAATTCCCAGAAGGTAGGAATTCCAAGGGGAAGATGTATAAGAGATTTCCCCTATTGCGCTCTGTCATACGAGGACATACTTATTGCTAGAATAAAGTGATTAGGCAGGAAATATTTTAAGTTTCAAGGAGGATTTGTGAAAAATTTTCACACATTACACCTGTGTAGAAAATGAATGAGGAGAGTGAGCAAGCAATTAAACTCAAAGTTTCTGTGTTTTCAGTCTGTTAGGTAATTTAACTATAGTGTCTTTACATGATAAATAGTTCCATCATGGTTATTGCTGCAATTTTGAGAAATTTTTTTAAAGGCCCTCCTCTCAAGAATTGACTATGTTCATACATTCACCTTTTATTTTTCTTATTCCAGGTCAGGTAAATTAACTTTACTCCAGAAAAGCACAGCAGAGAGTTAAAGTAATCAGACAAAGAATTCAATCTGAGGTGAAATTGAGAAGAATGGCATGTACTTCTGACAGTATGTGAGGTTCTCAATGCATTAATACACGTAACTATTGCTTGACTTGTCAAGGTACCTACAACCTGAATCTGAGTTGTTAAATTTAGCAGATATTGATAAGATTAATTGCAACCATTTTTATTTTTAATTTCAGATAAGACTTTTCAGACACATCATATTCTTTTAAATTTTGAAATAGTGATGGATAATTTCTAAGAACTGGAATATAA
This sequence comes from Notamacropus eugenii, assembly GCF_028372415.1. NCBI lineage: Eukaryota > Metazoa > Chordata > Mammalia > Diprotodontia > Macropodidae > Notamacropus > Notamacropus eugenii. The sequence continues at coordinate 289,527,004 of NC_092876.1, forward strand.
TTCTGATGTGGGATAAACTAGAGAGCTAATCTAAATCAAATTTAATTACCCTAGAAAGTCAAGTCATACAACTGTGGTATATTCATCTTTGATGGGGTATCTTTGTCAGAGATAGGTTTAGATATTTTTTTTGAGGGGGGGGGTAAGAGGTGCTGGATGTTTCCTGGTGTATGACTGAATCAAAGTTCTTGTTTTGGGTTATAGAGGGTGTAAATCTTGTAAATCTTGATGGTCTTAGTGGGACAGCTAGGTGGTGAAATGGATAGATCAGTGGGCCATGATCAGGCACAGACCTGATTTCAAGTCTGGCCTCTGACAAACTATATAACCCTGGGCAAGTCACAACCTTTATTTGTCTCAGTTATCTCATCTATAAAATGACAATAGCTTTAATAGCACCTATCTCCTAACATTGTTGTGAGGATCAAATAAGTTAATAATAACAAACTACTTGCACAGTGCTTGGCACATAGTAAGCACAATATAAATGTTGACTGTTGCTGTTGCTGCTCCTTCTACTTTCTTGATCAAGGCAGCAATTAGGGGATACATATGTATCCCTGTGACTCATCAGCTGACTGAAGATATTTTACTAGATAAAAAACAGCACTACAAGAGATGTTAGGATGGTAGGCAAAACAAACAAAAAGACTATTGTTGCTTTAATAGCTTATGTTCTAGTAGAGAAGTGAAAATGCACACACGCGTAGCCTCAAAGGCATGGACAGACACATATAAACAATTACACGCATCAGTTGTAGAATGCATTTGCAGAGCCACACTCTAGAGGTGATGATGGATTCTCATGATCATGATATGTCAAAAACTTTCATGAATCTGTGACCCAATGCCATAGATACCTCCTCTACATGCATACATTTGAATCTATCCATTGATGATTCTTGTTCATTTCCTTCCTTAAATTCTCTGTATATCTACCTAATGTACTTGAGACCTTCCTATAGATCTCTTAATACCTCAGGGAACAGAATATAATACCTGGGCACTTTATTTGTGCTATATCTTATTCTTGCTACATAATTGTTCAACTTCCTTTTCCAATCATGTATGACCATTATGTGGCTGATTCCATCACTTCTCATATGTAAGTAACTTGAACAATATGTAGTCATCTACCATTACTGGAGATAAATCTCTTCATTGCCCTTCAGATCATCTGCAATTCTCATTCTTTGCATATCATGCCATTTTATGGTTCACAGTCATCTAGTATCACTGGGAGAATAATGGTATTAAAGAGATGGATTGTTGTATCTCAGAGCAGCATGTGATCATTGAAAATACTGCACAATTTCTCAAATATGAAAACTACAGACATTTTCATTTATTTTCTTTTTGTGACTTTAATTACTGACTTTTTTTTCCCAAGCAAGAAAGACAGACAAATCAAGGAGGGAAGTGGTAAAGATGGTTGCTTCTATTACGCAGAGTAATACAAAAGAGTATGGTCAGCCAGGCAAGAAGTAGCTATCCTAATACTACAAGGAATTATAATAACTTGCTTTAATAGAATATCTTCTGGGACAATGTCTTCTTTTGGTTCAATTTTTTTTAGTTTAACTATTTTTCTCTAACACTACATTTAATTATCACAAAAACCCAGAAAACATATATAGTTATCATTTTTTATTTCATTTTCTAGTCTGCCTCTTGATCTAATTCTGGAAACAAGTCATCAAAATGTGACAAAATATTAACTGAATTTTCAAAATTATATGCATTTTGGTTTTTATATGGGCATACCATCTGGCTTTATTTGAGTGGAGTACAACAATTGAAATTCTTTTTAGAAAACTAAAAGGTAATTAGAGTCATATATGAAAACATACTATAGATACCTAAACTATAACAAAACAAATGAGAAGAAATATTTACATGAATTTCTAGGGGAGAAATAAATGTATGAAAAGAAAATCATTTGAAAAATATTACCAAATGCGTAGATTAATAAAGACTTGTGTCATTTAATATATCTGGAGTTTTAGCAAAACATTTGATTCCTCATTGAATTTAAGTCATCATTTTATTTATGACTTAATTTAAATAGGTTTGGCTCTCTGCACCATCATAAGGTTTCAAATCTGGCTAATGTACAAGCAAGAAAGAGTAATGATCAACAGTGTTATGTCCACTTGGGCACCATAGGAATAAATGCTAGGTCTGGTCTTACTTAAAATCTCATTAATGATCTGGGAATGAGAGTAAATTGTGTACTAATGAAATTCTGAGATGAGATCAAATTGGCAGGTACTAAAAACACCAGCAAGAGAAAAATGCATTATATGAAATGACCTCATAAGGGTAGAAATCTTGGCAAGAAAGTTAAAAGACATTTAATTTAGAGGAAGATAAGACATAAAAAATGAGTGCTACAGGCATTCAAATATAGAGCTCAATCCATAAAACATAGTTTGGAAAAGTGAATAGTGAATTTCAGTTTAGAAATTTGTATTAAAATATAGCAGCAAACAGGTCAGTAGATATTTTGACCTTTTGTTCAGAAATATAAATTGAGCTTATCAAGACATCCACATATCTATGTAAATGTATCACAAATCTATAATATATTTTAAAATATGGATATGAGTGCTTTCTAACCCCTCAGAGAGACTGATGTTTGCATCCTGTTATCGATATTGGCTAACTCATTTTGAGAAAGATGTAGATGAAGTGGCAGGAGAGAGAGAGAAAAGAGCAATGAAAAGCAATTAGAGGTTAGAGAAGGAATATGAATTAGGAAAGAGGTGCACTGCCATTATACCTCTGGGAGAGATGGGAAAGAAAACCTTAGAGTAATCACTTTATGTAAGGGCCAGGGGAGCCCAGTGGGCATAATGAAAGGATCGAGAGGAGAAAAATGGAAATCAATTTTAAACATATACTATTTGGGGAAGAACTCCTCATTTGATAAGAAATGCTGGGAAAATTGAAAGAAATTTGCCAGAAATTTGTCTTTGACTAACATCTTACACCATAATAAGCTTCAAACCTGGATGTGAAAAAAGTTAAGCCATCCATTAGAAAAGAATAAAATCAGGTACCTTTCACATTGTCTGGCTGATATTGTCAGTCAATAAATATTTATTAAATGCCTACTGTATGCTATGTATTATGCTAAGTTCTAAGAATACAAAAAGAGATAAAAGACAGTTCTTGACCTCAATGAACTCACAGGGGAAGAAAAGAATCAAATATATAGAAATAAGCTTCGTACAGGATTAATAGGAAATACTCAAGAGGGGGAGGCACTACACTTAATAGGTATTAGGAAAAGTTTTATGTAAAAGATGGGATTTTAGGTGAGACTGAAAGGAAGCCAGGGAAACAAATAGACGGAGTTGAGAAGAGAGAGTATTCCAGGTCTGGGAGAGCCAGAGAAAATGCCTGGAATGGAGAGATGGAGTATCTTGTTCATGTGTTACTGGATCAAAGAACAGAGGGCAGGAAGTAAAGTGTAAGGTTAGAAAATGAAGAGTGGGCTAGATTATAAAAGGCTTTGAACGCTATACAGAAGATTTAGCATTTGATATGAAAGAATACTCGATAAAAAGTTAGATAAGAACACAAAAAATAAACTAAAACCTCAAGAGAGGGAGCCTGGTTCAGGGAAACAGTGCTGCATTTGAAGGTAAAGGACCCAGGCTCAAAACTTGGCTTTGACATTAATGTTTTTTTTTTTATTTTTTAATACCTCACACAGGTCATTTAACCTGCCTAGGCTGTACTTTCCTAACATATAACATAAAAAGATTGAACTATCTAACTTTGAAGGTGGCTTTCAGTTCTATACTTGTAATTCTGATGATTGTAGAAATCTCTGGATGGTAAAAGCCACAGGAGAAAAACTAATAGTTCTTAATGTCTTTTTTTTTTTTTGAGTGTATGTTAAAGGCCCCTTGGGCAGGATGGCAAAACCTATAGACCTCTGTATGGGACAATGTTTTTAAATTCATAAAATTAAATTCATCGGATAACAAGAAAACTAATTCTATTGAAATACAGCCACTAAAATATTCCAAACAAAAATCCAAACAAAGGCATGGACAAAAAAGTTTAAGAACCTTGCCTAAGATGTTTCCAATGTAACTGACCTCAAACTTGAGTTGAAAAATAGTCACTATGGGGACCTATAGAATTTCTTTATAAATCCTGATCCCTATTCAGGATATCATACTGTTAATCATCTTCTTCTTCAGGGTTTCCCCCCACTTAAGTGGGATTTTTGTGACACTGATTACATTCTTATTCTCCTGCCTCTTTGACCACTCCTTTTCTTGACTCTACATTCCTGTCATTCCACTAATCATGGGTGTTTCCCATGGCTCTATCTTTGTCCTGCTTTTCTTTTCTCATTTCTTGATATCAGCTAACTCAAGTGCAATTATATCTCCAATCAGATGATTGCTAGTTCTCTATGTTCAGTCCTAATCTTCTGAGCATCAGCTCATATTACAAATATATTTCAAATATCTTGGATAAGATGTCCCATAGGATGCTCAAATTTAGCATGTACAAAACAAAACTCATTAACTTTTCTATCAAACCCTCCCCTCTTGCCAGCATCTCTATTACTGTCAAGTGAATTATCATTCTATTAGTTACCCAGACCTTCCATTCTCAGTACCATCCCTAACTTCTTACCTATGCATTCCATGTAGCTAATCTTTTCCCAGATCTTGTGGGTTCTTTTATTACCAGCACAACCTCTTCCATAAATGACCCCTTTTTTCCCCACTTTAAAAAAAAAAAAGTTATTTATTTATTTATTTTAAGTTTTCAGCATTCGCTTCCACAAAATTTTGAGTTCCAAATTTTCTCCCTATCTCTTCCCTTCCCCCACCCCAAAACATTGAGCATTCTGATTACTCCTACCACCAGTCTGCCCTCCCTTCTAACACCCCTCCCTTCTCTTATTCCCAACTTCTTTCTTGTCCTGTAGGGCAAGATAAATTTCTATACCCCATTACCTGTATTTCTTATTTCCCAGTTATATGCAAGAACAATACTCAACATTTGTTTCTAAAACTTTGAGTTCCAACTTCTCTTCCTTACTCCCTCCCCACCCATCCCCACTGACAAGTTAAGCAATTCAATATAGACTATATATGTGTAGTTTTGCAAATGACTTCCACAATAGTCATGTTGTTTAAGACTAACTATATTTCCCTCATCCTATCCTGCCCCTCATTTCTTCTCTTCTCTTGACCTTGTTCCTCCCCAAGAGTGTTTCCTTCTAATTACTACCTCCTCTGATTTGCCCTCCATTCCATCATCCCCCCCACCCTGCTTATCCCCTTCTCTCCTACTTTCCTGTATTGTAAGATAGGTTTTCATACCAAATTGAGTGTGCATTTTATTCCTTCCTCAAGCCAAATGTGATGAGAGTAAGCTTCATTTTTTTCCTCTCACCTCCTCCCTTTTTCCCTCCATTGACAAGGTTTTTCTTGCCACCTTTATGAGAGATAATTTTCCCTATTCCATTTCTCCCTTTGTTCTCCTAATATATTCCTCTCTTTCCCCTTAATTTTATTTTTTTAGATATAATCCCTTCCTATTCAACTCACTCTGTGTTCTCTGTCTCTCTCTCTTTATATGTGTGTTTGTGTGTGTGTGTGTGTGTGTGTGTGTGTGTGTATACTCCCTTCAACTACCCAGATACTGAGAAAAGTTTGAAGAGTTACAAATATTGTCTTTCCATATAGGAATGTAAACAGTTCAACTTTAGTAAGTCCCTTATGATTTCTCTTTCCTGTTTACTTTTTCGTGCTTGTCTTGATTCTTATGTTTGACAGTCAAATTTTCTTTTCAGCTCTGGTCTTTTCATCAAGAATGCTTGAAAGTCCTTGATTTCATTGAATGATCATTTTTTCCCCTGAAGTATTATACTCAGTTTTGCTGTGTAGGTGGTTCTTGGTTTTAATCCTAGTTCCTTTGACTTCAGGAATATCATATTCCATGCCCTTTAGTAGCTTAATGTAGAAGCTGCTAGATCTTGTGTTATCCTGATTGTATTTCCACAATACTTGAAGTGTTTCTTTCTAGCTGCTTGCAATATATTCTCCTTGACCTGGTAGCTCTGGAATTTGGCTACAACATTCCTAGGAGTTTCTTTTTTTGGATCTCTTTCAGGAGGTGTTCAGTGGATTCTTTCAATATTTATTTTGCCCCCTTGTTCTAGAATATCAGGGCAGTTTTCCTTGATAAATTCATGAAAGATGATATCTAGGCTCTTTTTTTGATCATGGCTTTCAGATAGTCCCATAATTCTTAAATTGTCTCTGCTGGATCTATTTTCCAGGTCAGTTGTTTTTCCAATGAGATATTTCACATTATCTTCCATTTTTTTAATTGTTTTGGTTTTGTTTTGTGATTTCTTGGTTTCTCCTAAAGTCATTAGCCTCCCTCTGTTCCATTCTAATTTTTAAAGAACTATTTTCTTCAGTGAGCTTTTGAACCTCCTTGCCCATTTTGCTAATTCTGCTTTTGAAAGCATTCTTCTCCTCATTGGCTTTTTGAACCTCTTTTGCCAATTGAGTTAGCCAGTTTTTAAAGGTGTTATTTTCTTCAGCATTTTTTAGGTCTCCTTCAACAAGCTGGTGACTTGCTTTCCATGATTTCCTTCCATCTCTCTTATTTCTCTTCCCTATTTTTCCTCCACCTTCCTTACTTGATTTTCAAAATCCTTTTTGAGCTCTTCCATGGCCTGAGACCATTGAATATTTATTTTGCATATTTGGGATACAGAAGCCTTGACTTTTATGTCTTTTCCTGATGGTAAGCATTGTTCTTCCTCATCCACAAGAATGGGAGAAGATATCTATTCACCAAGAAAACAACCTTCTACAGTCTTATTTTTCTCCTTTTTGGGGGCATTTTCCCAATCAGGTACTTGACTTTTGGGTTCTTTGTCAAGAGTAGGGTATACTCTGGAGCCCTGTAAGATCTCAGTTCCTCCAAGATCTCACAATCAAACCTACCTCCTGTTCTAAGAGCAACCAGAATACTTTTGTGCCTAGAATCTAGAAGTAGTAGAATTTCCTCTCCACAACCACCTTGCTTCCAGTCCCACCACACCAGCACTGAGGGCTGAGGTTCAGATCAGCTGCTCAATTCTCCCAGGGGCTTTACACTGAGGCCTCCAACAATAGATGTCAGCTGCTACCTTCTGAGGGAGCTGCTGCCCACTGGGGCCTCTGCTGCTGTCTCCTGGGACCAGAGCTATGGGGGGGACTCTGCTCCCTTCTCAGCCAGCTGAAAAAAACATCTCATTGACCTTTGGTACCTGTGGGTTGAGGGATCTGTGAACCGCAGTTGCTGCCACTGGGGATTCTGCCCCCAAGGCCTGCTCCCATCCTCCTAACTGTGCTGCATGGTCAAGGCTGGGCTACACTCTGCTCTGCATCTGGTGCAAGAGACCTTTCCTGTCAGCCTTCCAGGTCATCCTGGGCTGGAAGTCTCCTCCACTCCATCGTTCTGTGCCTTCTGCTGCTCTAGAATTTGTTGCAAGTCATTCTTTACAGGTATTTTATAGACTGTGGGGGAAGAACAAGAGTATATGTGTCTTTATACTCCACCATCTTGGCTCTGCCTGCCCCCCCTTTTATCACTCATATGGCCACAACTTAATCCAAGTTCTCCTGATCCATAACCTCTATTTTCCACAAAAAACCTTCTAACCTTTCTCTAGTTCTAGCTGTTTCCCACCTCAATGCATCCTCCATTCAGCTTCCAAGGTGATTTTTCTAAGGTGAAAATTTGACTATACCACATATCTCCTTTCAATGAACTGAAGGGGCTCTCTATTATTTTTAAGATCACATAGAAACTTTTCTTTTTTGCATTTAAATCCAAACCTGCGTCCTCTGACCCCTTCCTAACTGTCCAACCTTCTCATACTTTACCCTTCTTCATAAACACTATCTTCTAGGAATGTTGGCCTACTTGTACTTCCTAAAAAAGGACACTCTTAATTTCCATCACCATGTCTTTGTATTAATATTCCCCATGACTGGAATATTGTACCTATTTACCTCTGCTTCTTAGTTGCCTGGACTTCCTTCAAGGCTCAACTAAACTCAAAACTACTCTTAGAGGCCTGTCCCCATTCTATGCCTTCCTTCTAGCCTGGCTACTTTCACTTATCAAATTAATCTACTTTGCATATATCCTATGCTTTCTTAGTTTATACCTTTTCTCTCCCATTAAAATGTGGGCTTTTTGAGGAAAGGAATGGTATTTTTATACTTCTTTGTATCCACAGCATTTATTACCTAGCTGGGCTTCACAAATGCTGGTTAGTTTGACTTGCCTAGCACTTGATACAGAATCATGTTTACTTAGGTAGATATGAAGTCAAGAGCTTAGTTCCTCCTTTACTTTAGTCTCAAATAGAGTGGTTTTTTTGTTTTGTTTTATTTTCAATTAGTATTGTTTAGATGAAAGAACAGCATACTTTAATAACCCTAGAGAGCTTCACATTCTTGATCTTCTGGATGTGGGTATTCTCATCAGTGCATATTGAAAAACCCCTCCTTATGTCATTCTGTGTTACTCCTGTTTGTGTTCTCTTAGATATCCTCAAGAGAGCTACTCAAAGTGTTGGTGGTCTTAATCTAGCCTCTTTTATACTCCCCATGTATTACTGTAGCATGTCAGCTGTTCATCTGTGATCCCTTGCTGTCAAAGCATGAATAGCCCACCTCTTTGGCTGGATTTGCATTTCCTGGATTACATAATTTTCCAATGTTTAAATCAATGTTGTTTCCTGAGTATCCTGAAATCTGATTGATGCAGATAAGTCTTATTCAGTTGGAGGAACTTTTCTAATCCTGAAAAGGTTGTCATTTGTTTGGAAGGAAGTGAGGAGATTTGAAGTTTGAGTGGGAGCACAGCATGTGGGGGGAAAAATAGATTGGCTTTTTGATTCCTGTTTGGTGCTTACCTTTGCTCTTTTTTCTTAGGTGAGTGGCTGTACTTCTCTGAATCTCAGTTTCCTTGTCTATAAAATGAGATATTGGTCAGAACGTTTGCCAAGATCATTCCCATTTCTAAAAGTCTTTTTGTCTTCTATGTTGTTATTCACTCAGGTCCCATTCTATCTGACCCCACGAATTTTTGTCTGTGGGGTTTTCTTGGCAAAGATACTGAAGTGGTTTGTCATCTCCTTCTCCAGTGTACCTCTATTATACAGATGAGGAACTGAAGCAAATAAAGGTTAAGTGACTTGCCCAGGGTCACACAATTAGTAAATATGTGAGGCTATATTTGAATTCAGATCTTCCTGACTCCCAGCCTAATGTTCTATCCACTGTGCCATCTAACTACCCTGTGCCTTCTACATACTATGTCTGACTTATGCTAGCCTTGTGACCATGGGCAAAGTAATTAATTTATTTCACACATCTCATGAAACCTCATTTTCCTCATCTGTAAAATAGTGATACCAGCTGTTATACTATCTCATAGCATTTTTGCAGAGAAAGTACTTTGTAAACCTCAAAATTATATATTGAAATATATATGTGTGTATATATATATATTTGAAAGGTTACTTTTATTGTTATAATATAGTTATAGTCATGTTATAGATGCCTTTTTTTCTTCTTCCCTCCCTTCTCCTCACCCTCATGCAAATCTGCCAAATGTGAGTTAACCTTCAAATTGATGTGCCTACAAAATGGAAGCAGTAATAACTAACTGAAGCCAGACTGTACCATCAAAATTTAATAGAGATAAAATAAATACTGATTTTGCTCCCACAGACCATGTCAAGAAAGTTTAATTTTGCTATTATAATCAAGCTAAATGGGACTATAAAGTGATGAGGTAGAAAAGATAGTACATTTGTTTTAAAAAACAGTTGAATTTAAGAATACGTTATTTATAGGTTTTTAATGTCACATGGGAAATCTCAATAGGGTAAATTCATAAATAAAGATAATAAGGTAGAATATATAACCAGAAGGAAAAAAAAAAGAGTGATAGCATTTCTTTAGAACTTTGTTGTTATTAAATGTCTATGTAAAAAATCTTGAATTTAGATTTTTTCCTATGGAATTTTGACATATGCCACTTGGAGGCACTCTTATTCTGTTAGAATGTACAATTTATGTTATCAGCACTTCATATAATGAAACTATCATTTTTTTATTTCCTTTTTGCTCCTAATAATCACTTGGGGATGGGTAATTAACACTGGTTGTGGTAGTTAAACTTTGACATTATTCATATTTATCACCTTGTAATTTTTGCTAGGGTAAACAGTCCCCTATACATTTCATAAATCTGACTTCATTCATGTCTGTGAAGGATGACAGAACCTTTTTTGGACATTACTTAAGAATTGGCTTAGGGATAGATCTCAGTTTATAAGCTAATGGGTATTATTCAAATAAGAATTTGGACTTTTTCCTGATGCTTTAATTTTCCTTTTAAATATTATCCAAAGCAGGATGCTTGATGAGATATTTAGAGACATTCTAGATAAGAATCAGTATTGCTCATCACATCTTTTTCTTCAGGAATATTATAGGAAGAAATGGGGAGCTGTTTTTTTTTTTATACTGCATAATGCAATAGTATGGCAAATGTTGATTAAAAATTGACTTGCAGGAAGAGATTACAGTTCATTTTCATTAACTCCTTATGAGAGAGTGTTATTCCATAGAAGCAATAGTCCTAAAGTACTCAAAAACTAAAATTTATATATCCGTATAATATCCTCAGTCTTTTAAAATTCCTTATCATTTTAAATCCAAATAACATATAAAATTAGAGTGTGAGGTTCCTATCTCTTTTCATTATCTTAATGTTTATTCCTCAAGTTTTTAAGAATTTTAAGAATTCAATAAAGATGCAAATATAGTTTGCCCTTTCTTTATGCATACTGAGCATAGCATGCATAAGATAATATAATTAAGAATAATCAGCCATTTGTAATTATTTGAATATGATCTATTTATCTTTCTATTATTGGAAGTAATTATTAAAAAATCATTCTTGTGATTTCATTAATGTAAGGACTACAATGATAAAATTCCCTCTGCCAATGTAAATTAGTGTGCAATTTATAATCTTAGAAAGTTGACTGGGGTGGGGGGTGCTGCTAGATTAAATGATTTGTTCATGGTTACCAAACTCCTATGTGTCAAAGGTTGGACTCTAATTAGTTATGATAATGGTTTAAAATGCTTAAAGTGAGTTGTGGATATTCACTCCAGTGATGCAGATAGCAACCCATGCATGGCTGCCCATCTTCTGAGACTTGTGATTGTGCTTTGTAAGGCTAACCCCCAGCTTCCCCTCAAAATGATGGTATTAAACAGGGGCACATATTCTTTCTTCCTTTATCGTGACATGTTGAGGATACCAATGGACTACATGTGCATAGGCTGCCTGGTGATTACCCTCATCTCTGACAATTTGATTAATTCATCTTTTTATTCCTTGTTTTATTCCTTGTTCTCTTTTATGTCTGTAGAATTTCTCATTTGTAGTGTGTTGCAGCCTGCTAATACCTGATGTATATTGCTGCTGTTCTTTGTGTCTTCCAGTTTCACTTTGGAATTCTATGATGTTTAATCATATGTCATCACTGGAGAAATATAGGTATTTAAAACATGGGTTGTGTGTGTGTGTGGGGTGGGGGGGGTTACACCCATATATACTGATGAATGAGCCCTGAGTTGTATATCCAACCACATATACTCTTCCGGACATTTTTGACTTTTCGTCTACTTGGTTTTTACCCATTTTGATAATTACTCAGAACTCTTCTGAATGATTGTGAACCACATCTAGAGGAGGCTTTCCAGTGTTCTGAGACTGTACCACAATGTCATTCACAAACAGAAGGTACCGGAGTGCTTCACTATATATTAGAGGTTGAAAGGTGTTGCAGTGGATAGAATGCTGTAATGGAGTCAGAAAGATGTGAGTTCAAATCTTGCCTGAGGCTTACTAGTTATGTAATCACTTAACCTCTGTTTGCCTCCATTTCCTCACCTACAGTAATTGGCATAATAATAGCACCAACCTCCCAGGCATGTTTTGAGGATCAAATGAAATAATATTTGTAAAGCACTTAACACAGTTCTTAGCACATAGTAGGTACTATATAAAAATGTTAGGTATTATTATTAGAAATCCATCTTTGACCATCTCTTTGTTGGATTTCCTCCTTGATTGTAGTGAACACCACTGCTAAACATGACCTAAACTTGTTTTATCCCATTCCTGATATTAATGATCACAGAAGAGTAGTACAACAACAAGGAAATTGAGATCATCTATAACTATCTTCCCATTTTCCATCTATACATGATTTTTATGAAGATAATCTACACATATGTGGAGGATATCTTTACCAAGGGTAATTAAAATACATATGCATTCAGAGAGGCATGTGAATACTTATATAAACTGATACAAAGTGAAATAAGCAGAATAAGGACCATTTTATGCATAAGACTATGACAATATGAATAGAAAGAGTAACAAAAAATCCCATATATTTGAATGTAAAAGTTCCAAAATTAAAATGACTGAGTTTGAACCCAAAGAAGAGATATGAAGAAGCACTTACTTTCTTTCTCTGCAAGAGTAGGTGTCTACAGCTATGGAACACAGTAGATAACCTTTTTACATGTTGTAATTTTGTAGAACTGTTTTAATTTTTTTTTGTTATAAAAGATGTCCCTCAAGGGGAATGAGGAGAGACACATTAGGAAATGTAAGGAATGTAAAAGCAAATAAGAAATAATATAATAATGGTTGAACTACCTGAAAAGTATGATTGAAAGAAAAGTCTAGATGCAATATTACAAAAAAAATTATCAAGGGAAATAGCCCTGAATTTCTAAAACAGGAAGGCAAAGCAGAAATAGAAAAAAAAATGCCCATGATCATCACCTTAAAGAGATCCCAGGAGGAAAAATTTATAGGAATATCATAGCCAAGTTTCAAAGATCCCAGGTTAAGGAGAAAATATGGGTAGCAACAAGAAAGAAATTTAAATATTATGGAGCTAAAATAAAGATTACATAAGACCTAGCAATTACTATGTTGAAGGACTGTAAGTCTTAGAACACTTAGAACACTTACCATAGAGTAAAAGGCTGGTTACAACCAAGGGTAACTTACCCAGCAAAGTTAAATATAATCCTGAATAAACAAAAAAAGGTTGTTAAATGAACTCCAAAAATTTCAGATTTTTATAACAAAATCCCCAGAACTTAAGAGAATATTTGAAATATAGCATCTTGGAGAAATATATAGTAAGCATTAAAGACCAATTATAAGGGACTCAAGGTCAAATTGTTTTCTTCATATATGTGAAAATATTAGCAATATTCTTATGATTATCATTATTTGAGTAGTTTGAAAAGAAGGCATAGGTGAGCTGAGTATGATGGGGTGATTCTAAAAAAATAAGACTGTAAGGAGAGGTAAAAAAGAGTAATTATCTCATACAAATGAGGCAAAAAAGGAAAAATTGATACAGAAGGAAAAAGCAGGGGTATGGTGGATAGTGCTGGAACCTTACTCTCATCAGGAATGGATTAAAGAGGTAACAACATACATATCTAGAAGGGTATAAATGTCTACTAAATTCAGAAAGAAACAAGAGGGCAAAGGGATGGGATGGGGGGGAGGATAAGGAAGGGACTCTTAGAGGAGTGGGTAGATTAATGAATAGAAGGACAAGATAGCAGGTAGAAATAAAGTGGAGGAGTGAGAATGAATAGAGTAAATAGAGTGAGGATAGTGAGGAAAAATAGGAGGAAAATGCACAGCAAGTAATTGTAGCTTAGAATATGAATGGGATGAATTTACCCATAAAACAGAAATGGATGGTAGATTAAAAATTTGAATTCAACAATGTCTTGCTTTCAGGAAACATTATAAAAATGAGAGATACACATAAAAACAAAATAAATGGCAGCAGTAGAATTTAGTATATTAAAAAAAAACAAAGAATAATAATTATGATCTCAGACAAAGATAAAGTTAAAATAGATTTAATCAAAAATGAAAAATGGAGAAACTATACTATTCTATATAAAATATTATTTAATACTGTTTTAGGTCATTTAAAATACTTAGAAAGCATAAAATACCTGAGCATATACTGCCAAAACAGACAGAAAATATATAAACATAAATATAAATCATTGTTTGTACAAATAAGCTCATATCTAAATAGTTGAAGTAATATTTATTTTTTCATGGGTTCACTGGTAAAGACAGTATAATTTTAAAAAAGACAAACCGATCTATTTTTTCAGTGCCATCCCAATTAAATTACTAAAATATATATTTTACTGAGTTAGAAAAAAAAGTATTAACAAACTTCATTTAAAAGAACAATAGGCCAAACTTGAAAGAAAAGGGGAAAAGATGTAAAGGAAGCAGATTTGGTTGTATCAGACCTTAAACTATATTATAAGGTGAAAGCATTGTTAAGGAGTTAAAAAGGATAATTTTGATTATTTTAAATTAAAATTTTCTTGTGTAAATAAAAGGAATGTAGCCAAGAATAGAAGGAATGTAGAAAATTGGGGGATAAAACTTTCATAGATATCCTCTCAGATAGGATATTATTTGGATGGAATATTGTTGTGGTGTAGGAAATGATGACTTAGAAGAAAACATGGAAAGACTTGGGCTTATTAAAGAATATGCTATCTACCTTCAGAGAAACAGATTATAGGAGGAAACAAGCAGTACATATATATATGCATATATGAGTACATCTGTATATGTTTATATATGTATGTGTGTCTATCTATCTATCTATCTATCTATCTATCTATCTATCTATCTATCTATCTATCTATCTATCTACCTATCTATCTATCTACCTATCTATCTCCATGCTTAATTGGAGCCTTCTTTAGGATGGTGGTGAGGCAGGGGAAAAAATAAAGCAAAAAAGTGCACAGCAGAGAACAAAAGAAAAACTAGAAGGAGGCAAAGAAAAATTGGTCAGCTTTGAAATCAATGTGTAGTATTTATTATACTAATTTTCCTGAGATGAGAATTTATTGTTTTAGATTAAATTCTGCCTTATGGTCTGCTGTGTACATGGCAATGCTTTTTTTTCTTCTCTTGTTTTTTATTTGTTTAAAATTTTAAAAATACAAAAGAAAGAAAAAAAGGAAATCAAATAATATCAATTTTTTTTTTTCTGAACACAAGGGAAGAAGCTAAATTCTTTAAGCAACAATCTGTTGAAAATCCCAACTTTGCCATCACAAGACCATACTGAAAGATGTAGGGAACAAAGATTACATGTGTTTACTATTTGTTAATTATAAAAAATTGATTCAGTAGAGTAAAAGTTACTATATTAAGAATTTTCAAAAGAAAAGTCTATGTAAATGTGTAAAGATGACATACTATAGTATAAATAGGATAGCACAGTTGTCCTTTCCACATTGCAGGGGTAGGGGTGTGTGATATTCACGGTAGCTATGGATATGCCAGTACAATTCTGAATCACAAAATATAACATACTCTCCAGAAGGAAGACAAAACCAAAACATTTATTTAGATATCAGAAAGTCAAATCCATCATAACAACAAAGAAATCTATGCACATTATCAGGCCTTCCCACAAACAGACTCCCTCAAGCAAAATGCCCTTCTCTCACTCACAGCCAGCTGTGTGCTTCCTCTGTCCTTCCCAGCTCTGACACTACTCTGACTAATTTCCTTTAAGTTCTCTACTGAAGCTCCTCCCCTTCCTATTCCACCCATTGATCAAGCTCCTCCCACCACAGGCTTCATGTGACTCAAACTCATTTGACTTAGGCTTCCATGTGACTTAAGCAGGTCAGATATGCCTATTAATAGATGAGAAAAATCTTCACATTCAATTAAAAATATGTTAATTCCAGTAAAAAATACCTTAACAATACAGTGTGGCACCTCACCATCTAGAAAATCTGCATAAAATTTTTGACCTTTCCTTTATAAAAGAGAAATCTGATTTTTTTTTCTTGTTTTATGGGGTATTTATGGTACCTTATTGTAAAATTTGAATCAAGCATTTGGTCATAGTCTCTGCATTGTCTGTCAGCTTTCACTTGTTGTCTAAGACTTCTGCAAAACTTCTCCAAAATTCCCATTTAATTTCTTATGTCAATCCATGATATAGCATAACCATGCTGGAGAAAGTTATGATATGAAAAGTGTAACTGGGGTGTGGTTGCTAATAAATCATTAATAATAATGAATAATATATGATTAATAATAGTTTATTTGGCATTACAAAATTAATTTTCCATTCTTTGAACACTGACCAAAGGAACAAGTAGTAGATGCCATATATATATATATATATATGATTTAATTACATGTTTGAATGAGGTGTGTTGTATGTTCAAGGAAGGACTATTACCTCTGGTCTGAGGGTTGCTGAGCCTTTTTCAGACCTGGTTTTCTACCTTTGATATTTACCTGCCACCTAGCTCTCACCTGTGACTCCAAGAAGATATAACATCTGCAGTAGCCCCATCCTGGTAAACCATCTAGGCAGATGAACTAGATCAGGTAGAGGGTAACTGACCCGGTCTCAAATTCATTAGTGAGTTAGGGGGATGTCTACCCCAAATACGTAAAAACTTCCCTGATAGAATAGATTGATGTAAACATTTTATTTCAATGGGCCATGAAGGAGGTGGGACAAGACATTGTGAAGTTCTTAGAGTTTGATCAGACATCAAAGACATCAAGGTCATCCACTGCATCCAGAACCATCACCACTCACCTTGACTTTTGTCTTGCTGCTGGACTCTGATGACTCTGGAAGTTAGAGGGAGGGTGACAACTTCAACTAACTCTGCCTCACTTAAATCCATGAGAGTCAAAAAAAGAGACATATTTGAAGTGATGTGGAATGTTACTTCTGAAACTCCATAGGTGGAAAAGGATATGCCATTCAAACAGCTTTAAGTGGGAAGGAAGCCACCTTATTACCCGCTCTGCTTTGCTACACTTGTTTCCTGCACCATCCCTTCACATATATAGTCACATGATCCCAAAACAATCAATTAATTTGATTAGTTAACACACACACACCTGTGTGCGTGCATGCACACACACATCGCAAACTAGTAAATACAGTGCTGAGACAGGAGTGAGAGGGTAAAGAAGTCAGCTAGCTTAAATGAAGCCAGGAAAGTGAGGAGTCAGAAAGGGACATTGACTTAATCCAGCTCTTGAATACAAATCCCACATGTGAAGACCTGTTCTTACTTTTATTTAGTTTGTTTTGTTTCCCTCATAAATGTTCAGATGTTCTAGTTTTTAAAAAGTCAAGCCCATTTAGTTCATCTTCAACCATCATTGATAATCTTGTTCAAAAGCAACCTGAGTATCAACATTTGCTTCCAATTCATCTGAAAGAACCAAAATACCTTTTGAGAAGGTGCTTCACTTTAACTTTCCTTTCATATCAGAAGAGCTGGAATGTGAAGTGTTTACTCCTTATCATTTGCATATTTATTTATTCTATCTTGCCTTGAAGACCTTGAGAAATCACTCCTAGAACTGTAGCTTTACCAATAAGCATCACACGTTTCATCTCTCCTTCTCTTCTTAAATTCACAGCAAGTTATAGTGGCTGGACAGTTGTAGGCTTCCATGATAAACAGAGGTAGATTTTTTTCCTGATAGAACAAAAATAAAAAAATGAGTCACAGTTACTACTACTAATCTATGATTTTCAGATTGATTCTATCAAACCTGTGGCTAAACACAGATTGGGCTAACGTAGCCAGGTCAATGTCATCCCTAAAAGATAGAATATTTAGAGAAACAGATGTTGCATAAATAAGAGTCTGTCCATAAATCAGGGCATTGCCCTAGTTCATTACGACAAAAGAGATGTTGAAACTTAGGGCAAAGGAGATAATTTCTCCTCAGTTCCCCACTAGCTTAGATGAAGGAGCAATAGAAATTGACCTAGAGAATTACTCTTGAGACACAGAATGGAGAGCATGAGGGAATACTGGAGAGATGCAGGCTCCCTATCCTGCCACAATCTATTCAGTTAAATTATTTCTTGTTACCTTGTGTTTATCAGCAGGGAACTGATCCTCCATCTCTGTCATTCTTCTTCTCTCTACCACCCCAACCTAGTGTTGCTGCCCACTCAGTAACCTTTATGATCCTTCATTAGCCAGAAAATGTGAGGCCTCTTGTACATGGGAAACAGGGCAGAGTGAAAATCCAGGGTAACATTAAACCAGTAATCTAACTAGACTCATCCCTGTGTCATAGGGAAGGTCAGCCTGTGGGCTTTTTCCCCAGCTTAGGCCTACCCATGTAAAGGCCATTTGTTACAGGTTATATTTCGGAGTCTCATGAAATTCATAAAAGCAGAGAAGTACTTTTTCATCAGTGGTATGTCATGGTCTGGGAGTAGTCACTCAATCAATAAACATTTATCAGATGCCTACTGCATGCCAGATACTATGCTAAGCACTTTGAATATAAAGAAAGGCAAAAGACAGTCTGTCCACAAGAAGGTCATAATTGAATGGGAGAGATAACATGAAAACAACTATGTACAACCTATATACAAAATAAGTTGTAAATAATCAACATAAGGAAGGCACTAGCATTAAGAAAGATTTGGAAAGTCTTCCTGAAGAAGATGGCATTTTAGCTAGGGTTTCAAGAAAAGTAGGAAAGCTGAGGAAGCCAGGAGGCCAGGACAAAGAGAATAAGCATTTCAAGTATGAGCTACACCAGCGGAAGTTACTAATATGGGCATTTTCCACTTTAATGGTACTATGGAACTAGGAAATGGCAATGTCTATGTATATATTTGTTATTTTTATTCGATTGTAACCAGTTGGTGGAAAGAGATTTTGAAGTGTGTCCAACTGCTCATTCTCCCTTATCTATAATCTTATTTACAACAGCAAATAGAATCTGGCCAGTATAGGAATAGATAGATGATAGATAGACAAACAGACAGACAGACAGATAGATAGAAAGAGAGAGAGAGAGAGAGAGAGAGAGAGAGAGAGAGAGAGAGAGATGATAGATAGATAGACAGATAGGTAGTGAGAATAGAGTGTTTATTTGTAAATGTGTGTGTATAACAGCACACAAAAGGCCTCTTAGATGTCAGAATAATTAATAATCATAGCAAATTTGTATATGACTTTAAAGTTTGCAGGATTGTTTCCATATATTATATCACTTAATCCTCATAACAACCCTGTAAGGCAGGTGCTATTATTATCTCTATTTTACAGATGGGAAACCAGAGATACAGAGAGTTTAAAAATGATTTGCTCAAGATTAAAAAACTATATCTGAGGCAGGATTTGAATTCTTGCCTTTCTCTTTCTTCACTTTGCCTTAAAAAAACAGGATTGTTGGCTTTCAATTCTTATCTGTGATAAATAGGAATTCACTAGTAAGGAAGTGAAAAGAATTCAAGATGGATTAAAAAAGGGGATAGGGTGCTTTATGGATTGTAGGGTCCTCTAGTCATTGATGCTGGTCACCTCATTGGTAGACCTGTTGGATATTGTATGTAAGAAGTACCTGTCTTTAAAGGTCTTACATTTCCTAAACCCAGGATATGTGTGCTGTGCTGCCTAGGTACCTCAAAAAGAACTAAGTTCAAGCTCTCCCTCTACTTTTGTAATACATACTGACTTAGTATACCCAGGAAGCTTTGTAAAACATGTCTCAGAATTATAGCAGATTCTTATTAATAGAGTGAAATAGTGTCCCTAAGATATTAGTACATTTAAAAGCTATTAAAGCTTAAACCTGCATCAAAATTTTTGGGCCATGCTGTGTGTATACACATACACATGTACACATGCAAATACATAAGTTTAGGTGCAGTTTGGTGTGTGTATACATTTACTACACACATATGCCACTACACATATATGTATGTATGTACAAGTATATATACATGCATGTGTATGCAATATACACTTGTGTGTATATGCAAAGTATAGTCTAAAAGACTTCCCTTTTTATTCTAGGTCTTTTGTGTTTTCCATACAATGAAATCAGATGGATGAATGGTAGTGACTTTCACAATTTTTCAAGAGAGGGGAAGGAGATAAATAGTCAGATTTCTAATTTTAAGTTCTTTGCTAGAACTACATGACACACAAAATGCACATGTGTATGTGAAGAGAGAGAGAGAGAAAGAAAGAGAAAGGGGTCTCTATAGCATCAAGCTTTGATTAAGATTTTTTTTGATCATTTATATTTTTGTATTACCTAGACTGCTTACTGTATTCTTCTCAACCCTAGAAAGCCATCTCTTATAATAAAGACCTTTTATTACAAAAAGAAAAAAAAATGCATAAAACCAATCAAACTACCAAAGAATGTTTACTTTATTTGCAATGTTCCACACTTACAGACCTCCAGTCTTAGGAAAGGGTAAGAACTATGATTTAATTGATGTATGAAAATCTTACTGTCTTTTACTTACTTACTGCTATTTGTAGCCTCAGTTTGAATAATATTTTAATATCGTATCATAATATATGACATATTTGTTAATCCAATTATGTATATGTTTATAGCATATACATACTATGTATAGTCTTGATATATAATAGCTAACATATGATATATATATAACATAATATATATGACATATAACAGCTTGATTATCCAACTAATTAAATCCTATTCGTTCCCATTAAACTGTAGTTTATACCCTTAGAAGACTCTAAAAGACCAGTGTATAACTTCATGTGAGGTAGAAAATGTCAAGAACAAAAATAAGCCACATATAGGAACACAAGGAAAATGTATTTACATACATATCTATCTGTATGTATGTATGTATGTATCTATCTATCTATCTGTCTGTCTGTCCATCTGTCTATCTATCTACCTATCTATGATACAAAAGTCCTAGATAATTGGAAGGCTACAACAAAATATTGAAATATAATGATGTATTTACACACCCTGAATTTAGGAAAGGTTAGACCTTTAAAGACAGGTACTTCTTACGTACAATATCCAACAGGTCTACCAATGAGGTGACCAGCATCAATGATTAGAGGACCCTACAATCCATAAAGTACCCTATCCTCTTTGTTAATCCATCTTGAATTCTTTTCACTTCCTTACTAGTGAATTCCTATTTATCACAGATAAGAACTGAAAGCCAACAATCCCGTTTTTTTAAGGCAAAAACATTGAACCCCAAACTATAGAAATAGCCTTTGAGAGAATTGCAGTCTAAAAAGGCTTCCCTTTTTATTCTAGCTATTTGTGCTGTAGATACAATAAAATCAAATAGATGAATGGCAGTGGCTTTCACAATTTTCCAAGTAAGGAGAATGAGAGAAATAGCCAGATTTCTAATTTGAAGTCCTATGCTAGAACCAAATAACACACAAAATACTTTGGCAGCTGAAAGAGGGGACTGTGTGGATGATACAAATGATGTTCTAAATATGATGTTTGCTCACTATTAAACCTAATGAACTATGAATATGTGAACTGAAAATGTTATTCCTTCAGTCATTTCAATTGATTTAAATCTGGCTCGGTGACAATGTCTTGTTTAAAATTCTAGGGTCAAATTTCTAAATTCTTTAGTATTGTACATCATTAAGCATTGCTAGAAAATACTCTAGGGGTCTTTTAATTCCTGGAGAGGCTTTATTTTATGGCTCAGAAAAATAAAATTCATTTCAAGGTGGAATTTAACCATGAAACACAAAAAATTACTTGCAATCTATATATATATTTTATATATGATAATATTATGGCTAATATATTTTTAATTAGTTCATATTAGTATTATCCTTTTATTGTTATCATATCCTGCCTTGTATCATAGTTCTCTTATTAGGACATAAACTCCCCAATGGATTGTGTCCATGTTAAAATCTTTGTGTCGTCTTGCACAGAATAGGTACTTAATGAATGTTTGTTGAATTGAATATAGCATTTTGTCTTTCACAAAGAGTTTTTGCACAACAATATTGTAATGTAGGATGTGACAACACTGCAGCATGATACCGAAGGATAGTGGGATTTGGAGCCTTGACATGATTTCAAATTTGGCATTTACCATCTATTAGCAGAATGATTTTGGTCAAGTCCTTTAAATTCAACCAGCCTCAGTTTGCTTATCTATAAAGTGATAATAATATTTGTTATATGACTCATAGAATAGTTTTGATGAAAGAAAAGTGCTATTTTATAAAAAAAGTATGCTAATATGTTATATATGTCAACATGCCACCTACCAATATGTTTATATACATATTTATCCACATTTTATAGATGAGGAAAATAATGGTCAAAGAGATTAAATTATTTGCTCGTGGTTCCAAGTATACAAGTAGCAAAGTAGGCACTCTACCCCTAAAGTCCAGTACTTTTGCTACTATAGGACTATGTAAATGTTCTTAAAATGAAATAATATCAATAAAAACAATAGTGATGACGATGATAGCAAAAACTAACATTTATTAAGTGCCTACTAGGTGGAAGGTAGGTGGTGCAGTGAATAAAGCACCAGTACAGGAGTCAGGAGGACCTGAGTTCAAATTTACCTCAGACGCTTGACATTCACTAGCTGTGTGACCTTGGGCAAGTTGTTTAACCCCATTTGCCTCATCCTGGGTCATCTCCAATCATCTTGATGAATATCTGGTCACTAGATTCAGATGGTTCTGGAGGAGAAGTGAGGCTGGTGACCTGCACAGCATTCCCTCATTCAAAATAAAGTCATTATTTCTCTGATGACATGGTCTTCTTCCGCAGTGAATGATGAACACACACTAGGTATAAGGTACTGTGCTAAGCACTTTATGAATATTAACTCATTTCATCCTTATGACAACCCCAAGAGGTAGATGCAATTATTATCCTCATTTTACTATTAAGCAAACTGAGGCAAATAGATACTAAGTGATTTGCCTAGGGTAATACAATCAATGAGTGTCCAAAACGGAATTTGAACTCAGGTGTTATTTCAGGTCTAGCACTTTATACACTGCACAACCTAGCTACTTGAATTACACCATATTACTTCATTTAATTGATCAGAGATTTTAAAAGCTAATGCTGATTGACTAATTCTGATTTTTTTTATAACATCGTTCTGAGATCATATTCCATTTTTTTCTCCTACCAGAGAATTTTCTATGAAGGCAGAGCCTCACCCACACATGGGTCACTACATGAATTATGCTTGTGGTTTACACCTTAAGTGGTGCCTGATGTTAATTTGACAAGCCAACTGGTGGATTCCTTAAAAATGTTTTCTTGTTAAAATGACACGACAGTGTTGAAATTATGCACTAGAGCATCAATCAAAAAACCATCTGTTACACCAAGGAGTTTTGCATGTTCTAAATTGCCCAATGTTAAAAGTTTAGTAAGACTTCTAGATTACAAATTTCACCATTTATATAATATTGACAGATTACAGCATTATTCAGAAGAATGCAATACTTTTTTTTTTTTCAGGAAAAAAAAAGTAGTGTATGTGCAAAGAAAAATGTTAAGGATTCCTATAACAACTTTTCAAACTTTAAGTTCCCATCAACCAAGAATTGCAATGACCTATTTCATAAATATTATCTTAAGTTTACATCCTTATTCAACCAGGGTGGGAAATTTTCAGATTTCATATATAATCTCTTTCTCTCTCCCTCCCTTCCTCCCTCCCTCTCTATGTCTCTGTCACTCTCTCTATCTCTCTCCCCCTCCCTCTCTCTCCCTTCTCTCTCCCTCTGTCCTCTCTTTCTGTCTCTTCTCTCTGTCTCTCTCTCCCTCTCTCTCTCTGCCTCTCCTCTCTTCTCTCTCCACTCTTCCTCTCTCTCTTCTTTCTCTATGTCTCTTCTGTCTCTATCTCTCTGTGTCTCCTCTCTTTACCTCTTTCTCTTCTCTCTGTCTCTCTCTCTGTCTCTCTCTGTCTCCCTGTCTCTCTCTCTGTCTCTGTCTCTTTCTCTCTTTCTTCCTCTCTCTCTCTTCTCTCTCTGGTTCTCTGACTATTCTCTCTGTCTCTGTCTCTTTCTGTGTCTCTCTGTTTCTCTCTCTGTCTCTGTCTCTTTGGTCTCTGGTACTGTCTGTCTCCTCCTCTCCTTTCTCTCTCTTTTCCCTCTTTCTATAGGTAGAAAAAATTAAGTTTAGCACCAGGTGGGCAAAATAGTGGGCCCCTGGTGATTTCCTCCCTAGTCAGTTGCATTCCACTCCCTGCTCACAGGGAGCCTCCCCAGTAGCAGCCTCACTTCCCAGTAGTACCTTTGTTGTCCTGGAGCTTCTGTCATCCTTTTTCAGGTCCTCGTTCAGGATGTGTCACATGACAGACCAGTGAGTCTTGCTATTTGTTCAGCTGCTGAAGCCTAATAACTGTAGTGTCTTTCCATCTGTTTCTAGCTGAACCCTTTAAGAAATATTATCTCCTCTTATTAGAATGTGAGATTCTTGAGGACAGGGACTATCTCACTTCTGTTGGCATTCTTTTTGCATAGGGTAGGTACTTGATGAATGTGTTTTAACCATTTAATGCTTTTATTTGAGGTATATGTGGTGTTCAGGAGGACTAGCATCTCTGGCGTGAGGACTTGCTAAATCCTTTTCAGGGCTATTCATTCACCTTTGGTGTCTACCTGGTTCACCCAATTCTCACCTGTGAATTCTCACTCCACACTTCAGTAGGTCATCTGGGCAGGTAGATTGAATCAGGTTGAGGGCAACTGACAGGCCTCAAACCTGCTGGTATGTCAGGAGAATACACCAAGCATATGAAGACTTTCCCAAGAGGATGGGCAGATGAGAATAGTTTGTTGCAATGGCCACAAAGGTGGCTGAAATAGGTGTTTTGGAGTGCTTAGAGACTGGTCAGGTGCTGTGGTCATCCACTGAATCCCAGGCCATCACCAGTTGTCTTCACTTTGGTCCTGCCACTGGACTTTGATTTCTCAGGAAGAGAGAGTGAGACTGATGACTTTGTGCAACTCTGCCTCACTTCAATTCAATTTGCTCAGGAGTCAAGACTTTAGTTGGTCCACTTTTGAAAACAGATAAAGAACAATGCTTTTATTCATAAAGCTTTAAGTTCTGAGATCCAGGGTTTTTTTTTCCTGTATCTATAATCACACCTTTGATTAGGTGCATTTTTTCTGACTTTGCTTCTTAATATGAGAATTGCTAGTTTCAGCTCTATCCAAAGGTTTTCCCATTGCCTGTCTTTTATTTTTAATTTTTAAAAAATAATTTATTTTCAGATTTCAACTTTCACTTTCATATAATTTTGTATTTCAGATTTTTTCCCCATCTTCCCCCTCCCCCCATCTCCCTTCTATCAAACCCCACTCCTCTTCTCTTATTCTCTTCCCTTTTATTTTCCTGTAGGGCAAGATAGATTTCTATATGCCATTGCCTATATATCTTATTTCCTAGTTGCATGTAAAAATGATTTTTAACATTCATTTTTAATACTTTGAGTTCCACATTCTCTCCCTTTCCCCTTCTCCACCCACCCTCATTGAGAAGGCAAGCAATCTGATATAGATTATATATGTGTAGCAATACAAAACACTTCCCTAACAGTGATGTTGTAAAAGACTAACTATTTTTCCCTACTTTTATTCAGTTCCCTTCTTTGACTTGTCCCTCCAACAAAGCATTTGCTTCCAATTACCCCTTCCCTGAATCTGCCATCCCTTTTATTATCACCCCTCTCTTATCCCCTTCCCTCAAAATTTTCTATAAGGTAAGATAAACTTCCATACCTAATTGAGTGTATGGAAGCCAAATCCAATGAAAGGAAGGCTCACTTATTCTCTCTCACTTTTCCCTTCCTCCCTTCCATTGTAAAAGCTCGTTCTTGCCTCTTTTATCTGAGATGATTTACTGCATTTTGTTTCTCCCTTTCTCTTTCTCTTAGTACATTCCTCTCAACATTTAATTTTCCTTTTTAGAAATGTACCCCCCTCTCTACATATGTACATATAAATACATACATGTATACATACATATGTACACGCACACATATTCCCTCCAACTATCCCAATACTGAGAAAGATCTCAGGAGTTACAAATATCATTTTTCCATGTAGGAATGTAACCAGTGAAACTTTGATAAGTTTCTTATGGTTTCTCTTTCCTGTTTACATTTTCATTCTTCTACTGATTCTTGCATTTGAAAGTCAAATTTTCTATTCAGCTCTGGTCTTTTCAACAAGAGTGCTTGAAACTCCTCTATTTCATTGAAGTCCCATTTTTCCCCTGAAGAATTATACTCATTTTTTCTTGATAAGTGATTCTTGATTTTAATCCTACCTCCTTTGATCTCTGGAATATCGAATTCCAAGCCCTCCGACCCCATAGTGTAGAAGCTGCTAAATCTTGTGTTATCATGATTGTATTTCCACAATACTTGAATTGTTTCTTTTTGGCTGCTTGTAATATTTTTTTCCTGGATCTGGAAACTCTGTAATTTGGCTACAATATTCCTAGGAGTTTTTCTTTTGTGATCTCTTTCTGGAGGTGATTGGTGGATTCTTTCCATTTCTATTTTACCCTCTGGTTCTAGAATATCAGAGCAATTTTCCTTGATAATTTCTTGAGAGATGATATGTAGGCTTTTTTTTTTTTTTTAATCCTGGCTTTCAGGTAGTCCAACACTTTTAAAAATATCTCTCTTGGATCCATTTTCTAGGTCAGTTGTTTTTCCAATTAGACACTTTACATTGTCTTCTGTTTTTCATTCTTTTGGTTTTGTTTTATAATTTCTTGATTTCTCATAAAGTCATTAGCTTCCATTTTCTGCATTCTAATTTTGAAGGAATTATATTCTTTAGTGAGCTTTTTGACCTCCTTTTCCATTTGGTCAGTTCTGTTTTTTAAGGCATTCTTCTTCTCATTGGCTTTTTGAATGTCTTTTGACATTTGGGTTAGTCTGATTTTAAAGGTTTTATTTTCTTCAGCATTTTTGGGGGTTTCCTGTAGCAAGCTGTTGACTCATTTTTCATAATTTTCTTGCATCACTCTGATTTCTCTTCCCATTTTTTCCGCTACTTCTCTTACTTGATTTTCAAAATGTTTTTTGAGCTCTTCCATGGCCTAAGACCAATTATATTTTTCTTGCAGGCTTTGGATGCAGGAGATTTGACTTTTTTGTCTTCTTACGGTTGCATGTTTTGATCTTCTTTGTCGCCAGTGAAGTAAGAAAATTCCTCTTCCCTGAGAAAGTAAGAATGTATAGTCTGTTTCTACCCTCCCCCCCATTTGCTCATTTTCCTATCAATTACTTGCTTTTTGAACGCTTTAAGTGAAGAGCTCCAGAAGTATGCTTCACTTCAATGGTGGCTGCTGCCACCCTGGGGCCAGACAATGCTCCCCTCTCAGCCAGGTGAGAGACCCTTCCCACTGACCTTTAAAGCTGTCTCGTGTTTGTGCATTGAGAAGCCTGAAAACTGCAACTGCAGAGATTCAGTCCCCTAAGGCCTACTCCATCTCTGCCCATGATTAACTGTTCTCTGCTCCCAGCCTGATATGATAGACCCTTCCTGTTGACTTTTCAGATTGTCCTGGGCTAGAAATTTGATTTGGTCTGCCATTTTGTGGATTCTGCTGCTCTAGAACTTTTTGAGTCATTTTTACATGTTTTTTTGAGGGGTCTGGGTGGAGACCTCTAGCAGGTCCCAGCTTCTACTCCCAGTAGAGGCCTTTCTGCAGCCCCCATTAGCTATCTTTCGATATTGAGTAGATTTTCAATGTACAGGAATAGGCTTATATATGATATTTCTTCTCTCAAAAAACAAAGAAATGCAATGGAACAGAGGTTAGAAATAATGTGTTTACCTGAAATTTTGGTGCACGGGAATGTGAATTTCCCTAACAAATCCAGGAACACTTGCAAATAAGAGGGACAAGTGAACAAGAAAGAGAGATTCTAAGAATGGGACCTAGGTCATGGAATCATGAAAATTATCTCAGTAAGGAAGAATACTAGTTTTCGGATAATCATTGTCTCTCATTTTGTATGTGATCATAGAAAGAACTAGGAACTATCTTCTCACCTAACATTGGCTAGGGAAATTGTATAATAATTTGAGTAATGGAACATCAATTTAGTTATATAAAATTTTGAACATTCTGTCAAGGAGATTGAATAGAACTGGGTTTCAATAGTATATCTTTGATTTCCTGAACTACCCCCCTGGAGAAAAGATTACTTTCAACACTGGGCTGCCATCATGTGAGTTTCTGCCATGTAACTCAGGGAGTTTTAGTTTATGCCACACACCCACAACATTTTGCCTGGACTTCTATTAATGGAGATGTCAGTTTCTGTCTTTCATTTTTTATACCACCAAGATGAGATTCAATATCAGTGAAAATTAATCACCAAATGCTATTACTAAGTAAAATGCAATCACAATGTTAATGCAGTTTCAAATGAGAGAACTTGGGGCCCAGAAATACTATTGGGCATCTCAAAGTTGAGTTTCCTAACCTTCTAAACTTCTTAATATGGAGAATGTTGTAAGACATGCCATGGGTTTAAAACATACGTAATAATAATATGTGTCCTTCATTTTCTTTATATTTCAGGGAGCTATGCTACTGTCGATTCATTTCCTATTTTCATCCTCCCTCTTCCTGTCTCTATGTTTTGATTAGATTCCCCCAAACCATTACATAAATAGATCTCTCCCTCAAACTGAAATCTCTCACTGTCCCTCCTTTCCGCTGAAACTCAAATCAAGTGGCATCTCCTCCATGAAGCAGCATCTACCTACTTTCCTCCCATTCATTCTGTGCCTTACAAGTCATCTCTTCCACTTTAAATATCCCATAGTACTGTGTCTGGATCTGTCCATATTACTTATTTCTTTCTCTCATATGCCATCTTCACTTTCATGCA
Source organism: Notamacropus eugenii (assembly GCF_028372415.1). Taxonomy (NCBI): domain Eukaryota; kingdom Metazoa; phylum Chordata; class Mammalia; order Diprotodontia; family Macropodidae; genus Notamacropus; species Notamacropus eugenii. The sequence goes on from NC_092876.1 coordinate 289,555,928, forward strand.
TCTTTCCACCTCTGACGGTATAAAATCTTTGAAAAAATGTTCTGTCATATCTATATTCACATCTACCATAGTACTTGGCATACAGTAAGTATTTAATAAATTTTTTAAAATTTAATTATTTTGAACATTTTAGAGTACAAAATGACATAGAAGAATTGGTTTAAAAAGTGTCTGATTAAATGGGTTAGATTCTGATGCTTTCAAGCATCAGTGCTGAAGGATTATTGGTTAGCTCAGAGCCAGACCTTGAGCACTCTTACCTCAAGAGACCATTCATGAGGCATGCTTAAGGCCAGCACACTTAGCCAGTATTAGTTTTCTTTTTTAAAATAATATTTGCTGGTGGTTTAATAAAATAATCAGCAACTTTGAATAGTCTGAAGTAACATTTTGAATACTATAGGAGCTAAGGAAGCCCCTTACCCCACTCCATAACCCCCAAAAGAAAAAGAAAAATCATTTGAATGGGCTTGTAATAGTTAATTACATAATTCTGAGTAAACTCTGAAATTGAACTCAACTTCAAATATAGAACATACTTCATATTCATCATATCCCAAATGGAACTGACTAGGATTTGCACAGGCTCACTGTTGAAAGGAACTGGAAAGAATAGGGAAAGACATAAGTGATGTATTGTAACAAGGTCAAGCAAATAGAGTAATTGTCTGAATTTACTAAATCATGAATTTCTACTGGCTTCATGCTTGGAATTAGCTTCAAGAATGAAACACACAACATATGGGAAGAAGTTTGATTTTTGCTTAGTATGGTTATAGGCATTAATTGCTAAACACTGTGTTTACCAGTCCATAGTGGCTGAAAAAAAAATCAATGCCATCTTAATTCTGGTAACTTAGTGGTTATATGACTTTTAAATAATGTAATTTGGATTCTCTTGTAGGAGAAACTTTAACTTGTAATAACTTCTGCATTGGCACACCAAACAAACATAGGGATTAATGGGATGTTATGTTCAAAAATACAGAGCCCTTTGGAAAAGGGCAGCTAGTTTGTTATAACTTGCACATGGGTAACATTATTCATGGCAAGATGGATCTCATCCCTGAAATACTTGCCTTTCCACAACTGGCTAAGTTTACATCTGCTGATTTTTTTTTCTTCCTATATTTAGTTGTTTTCCTATGTACTTATATGATACTAATTTTCAGCTTCATGATATACATGTATTATACCTGACTTTTAACAATAGACCAATGCTGACATGAACCTTATGGGCCATCAATTGTTCAAGGTAAATAAATACCAAAGATGTTTCCCTTGGGGTCTGAAGGTACCTTTGGCTTTATGATTTAGCTTTTTTTGTAATTAACTTGGGAAATTAAATTGCTAGCTATTTTTCCAGTCTTCAGAGAGTTTCTTCAAATCTCTTCTTCTGCTGGGAAGTTTACCAAAGTGAAATAAATATGTTAATGGACCAGTTACTTTTCTGTCCCAATATAACATCATCATCTTCCTTTGCTAACTATACCAAAATCAAATTAACCTTTTCCTAGGTCTCAACAAATTCTTTCATTACCATGTCTTCTCTGTCTTGGGTCCTCTTGACTATGTTACTCTTGTACCCTCTCCTGCCACTGAGTTTGTCTATTCCAAAGTTTCTAACCCTCTACCTACATATAAACAAGATAATGAAAGAAAAACCGATGAATAAACATTAACTATTTATGCAACATTGAGACTATGAATATAAAGCAAAGATCATCTCTTCTATCAAGAGGCTCACCATGCAACAGAGGAGACAACACAAAAGATTAGATCTGCAAGTCAGATGGAAAAGCTTTATGACCTTAAGTGTGAAGTAAGAAAACAGAGGATGATGCATCACCTTTAATATCATTCCCATTAATAAAATCATATCAATTTCTGACATGGAGTCACTTGTCAGTGCTAAGGACTTTGGTGATAAGAATATTGTTTTCTAGATCTTTAGTAGTCTCTCCCAAGATATACTAAGTATTCTTAGAAGGATACTTCTAGGAGGACAAAGGAAAGGCATGTAAGTGGAGGGTCTGTTGCAGTTTTTGTCAGAAGAATATGCACACTTGCCAAGAAGAGAATCAGAAGGGACACTTAAAAACATTGATGTACTAGGAATTTATTTAATAAGAAAATAGCTTTGGGGATAAAAGAAATTTTCTGTCATTTTGTACAACCCTCTCATGTTAAAGTTGAGGAAAGTCAATTTCAGGGAGGTGAGGTAACTTACTGAGTGGTCACAGGTCATAAGTGTTAAATGTGGGAGGAAGATTTTAAATCTTGAATACCATTTCCACTCTACCATGTTGCCTCCTCATTGTTCTTCTGTCTACATAGAAGAAGCCTTCATTGATCTGTTCGGATTATTGACTTTAAGACAGTAGATTGTACCATACTTACAGAGCAGGTACAGTACTTGCCCTTTGCACAATAATAATTAATGGTTACTTACAATGATCTTGGAAACACAGTCAGATTACTAAAGTGTGTAGCCATTTATGAATTCATCTCTGCATTTTTTGGTACAATTCTTTCTGGAATCGGTGGGCTTATCTAAGTTCATATGCTTCCTCTGACACTTACTAGCTGTGTGATCTTGGGCAAATTACTTAGGCTCTCTGGGTCTTAGTTTTCTCAGTTGTAAAGTGAAAAGGTTGAATTCGATAACCTCTATAGTCTAAAGCTCTGATCTTATGAGAAAATGACTGGCAGCAGCTTAGAATAATATGAACTCAGCCTAGAATTCAAGCATACTGGGCTGACTATTTATTAGTATGTTATTTATAACTGTGTTAGAGCCTAGAAATGCAAAGACAGAAATGAAAGAGCACTTGCCTTCAGGCAGATTACATTCTACTTGTGGGAGAAAATGTACAAAAAAAAAACCCCAAAAAACAAAAATAGAAGACATATATAACAGCTAACTTGGACTACATATTCCCTGGGTGGTGCCATAGACTCAATAGAGTCTACATTTAACCTGTTCTCTTATTTTCTTCAGTATACAGAAAAGTAGTTTAGCAATTAATCATTTACGAAGTGTAACACGTAATATGGCCATTAGGTGGTGCTGCCCTCAGGCCTCTATTAAGAAAGTTTCAGTTTCCCCAGTTCTCTCAGAAGGCTCTTTGTCTTCAAACTCTAAGACAATTTCTCTTCCCATCAGTCAGAGGTGATATAGTTTGTGTCTCCTGAGCACCGGCTTCAATTCAATATTGATATGGACAAAGAAAATGGAATTTTCATTTTGACATTAAAATTATGATAATTTCAATTTCCTATCCTTGCATTTGGAAAATTGTTCTTGCTTGACCAACTTCATTCATTGACTCAAATCATTATTGTTTTAAATTTCTTAATTAATATACTATCATTTTATATAACCTATACTTTCAAATACATTCTTCCTCCTCCCCTTCCCCAAAATCCAATCCTTAAAATAAAGTTTTGTTTTCTCTTAAAGAGAAAAGTTCAAAAAAATTAATCAGCTTATCACATAACTTCAATATTATATTTAGTGTTTCATGTTCAATATCACCAGTCTGCAAACAAGATAGAGAGGTACATTTTCATGTATGTTTTCTGGGATCATACTTGATCAATATATCTTTTTTTAATTGCCATATTTCTTATGATTTTTAAAATTTTTTTCTTTTTAATTTTGAGTTCTAGATTCTCTTCCTACCTCACCCCCTTTCCTCCACCTACTGAGAAGACAAAAGATCTATCAATTATACATGTGAAATCAGGCAAAACATTTCCATATTAGCCACGTTACACTCAAAAAGGTTAAAAAATAAAGTGAGAATTATACTTTAATTTGCAGAGTTCATCACTTCTCTCTCATGATGAAGGTAGTAATTTTTCTTCATGAGGCCTTGGGAAGTATCTTGGATCACAGTAGCCAAGTCTTTCACAATTGAACATTATGTTGTTGCTGCTGCTACGCACAATGATCTCCTAGTTCTTATCATTTCACTTTGCATCAGTTCCTATAGGTTTTGTCATGTTTTTTCTTTTTCCTGAAACCGCCATTGCCTTCATCATTTCTGATAGCACAATAGTACTTCATGTAGCCCAACTGATGAATATCCACTCAATTTCTAATTCTTTGCCGGAACAAAAAAGAGATTTTAAAATATTTTTGTACGTATACGTCCTTTTCTTTTTTCTTTGATCTTTTTGGGGTACAGACCTATCAGTGGTATTACTAAACCTAAAGACATGTATAGCTTTAAAACTCTTTGGACTTAGCTTCAAATTGTTCTCCAGAATGGTTGGACTATTTCACAGGTCTACCAATAGTGCATTAGTATCCCAATTTTTCCTCATCTCCTTCAGCATTTGTCATAGTTCTAAGGTAGTCCCTCAGAGTTGTTTTAGTTTGCTTTTCTCTAATCAGTAGTAATTTAAAGCTACTTTTCATACAAGTATAGCTTTGATTTCTTCTGAAAACTGCCTGTTCACATACTTTGACCATTTATTAATTGAAGAAAGGTTCTTATTTTTATAAATTTTAACTTCATTCCACATATATTTGAGAAATGAGACCTTTATCAGAGAAACTTACTGCAAACATTTTTGATATTGCTTCATTATCTATGGTAACTTTGCCAAATGTAGTTTCCTTGATTATCTCTTTCAATTAGTTCTAATTTTGCTTCTCCTTTGTCTGGGATTATGATTGTCGCTCCTGCCTTCTTCACTTCAGATACAGCATAATATACTGTGATCCAGCTCTTTATTTATTTCAACTCTGTGTGTATCTTTCTGTCTTAAGTGTGTCTCTTGCACACAGTGAATGGTGGGATTCTGTTTTCCAATGTATTCTTTTTCCATTTTATTGGTTAGCTCATTCCATTCACATTTACAATTATGTTCACTAACCATGCATTGCCCTCCATTCCATCTCCTCCATTTATCCTTCTGTCTCTCTTTTTATCCTATCCCTCCTCAAAAGTGTTTTGCTTTTAAGCACTGCCTCCTGAGTCTTCCCACATCCTTTTCATCTCACCTACTCCCAGGATCTCTTATCTTCTTCCACTGTTCTCTCCCTATTGGGTAAGGTAGATTTCTGTACTCAACTGAGTGTGTATGTGTATATCTGTGTGTGTGTGTGTGTGTGTGTGTGTGTGTACACATAATATACATATATATGTATACACATATATGCATGTGTATATGTATTTGTATGTGTGTGAAAATATATGTATGTGTATATATAATTCTTCTCTCTTTGTACCAATTCTGATGAGAATGAGGTTCAAACATTGTCGTACCTACAAAAGTTCTTTCTTTTGCCTCCTTTAGGTGAGAAAATCTGCTGCAATCTAGCTCTCCCTTCCCTCTTATGCCATGCATTTCTTTCTCACTCATTTATTTTTTTTTTTTGGTGGATCATAATCAACTCACACACATTCCTTCTATCTATGCAGACTCTTTTTAATTTCTCTAATAATGATAAGGGGCAGCTAGCTGACACAATAGAATTCTGGACCTGCAGTTAGAAAGACTCATCTTCCAGAGTTCAAATCTGTCCTCGGATACTTACTGGCTATGTGATCCTGGACAAGTCACTTAACCCTATTTACCTCAGTTTCCTCATCTGTAAAATGAACTGTAGAAGAAAATGGCAAACCACTTCAATATCTTTGCCAAGAAAGCCCTAAATGGGGTCATGAAAAGTCAGACACAACTGAAAAATAACTAAAAAATAATAATAAAGTTCTTTGCAGTTACAGGTATCATGTTTCCATAGAGGAATAGAAACCATTTAACTTCGTTGAGATCTTTTTGATTGCCCTTTTATGTTAACCTTTTTTTACTTCGCTTGACTCTTGAATTTGAAAGTCAAATTTTCTATTTAGCTCTGGTCTTCTCATCAGAAATTCTTAGAGGAGCTCTGTTTCATTAAGTATGCATCCCCTCCCCTCACTCCCCCCACCCCCTAGAATTTGCTCTATTTTGCTGGGTAGGTTGTTCTTCATTGTAGTCCAAGCTCCTTTTGTCCACTGGAATATCATATTCCAAGCCTTCATTCCTTCAACATAGAAGCTGTTAGATCTGTGTGCTCCTAACTATAACTTCCATGATATCTGAATTGTTTCTTTCTGGCTGCTTGCAATATTTCCTTTTTGACCTGGGAGCTCCAGAATTTGGAAATTTTTTTTATCAGTTGTTTTTCATTGAGACAGTTCACATTTTCACCTGCTTTTTTCATTCTTTTGACTTTCTTTTATTTTTCTTGCAGTCTTATGGAATCATTATGTCCTCCTTGCCCAATTCTAGTTTTTAAGGAATTATTTTCTTCAGTGAACTTTTGTACCATTTTTTCATTTGGCCAATTCTGCTTTTTAAGTTTTTTCTTCAGTGAATTTTGTTCTTTTTTTAAAATAGGCCAATTCAGTTTAATGTTATTCTTTTCAGTGTTTTTATACCTTTTTTTCTACTGAGCTGTTAACTCTTTTTTACATAATTTTCTTGCCTCACTCTCATTTCTTTCCCTAATTTTTCCTCTACTACTCTTATCTCTTCCTTTAATTTTTCCAGGAATTCTTTCTGGCCTTGAGGATAATTACATTTTTCTTTATGGATTTGTTTGTAGATGTTTCACACTGTTGACTTTTCTAAGTTTATGCTTTGGTTTTTCCCTGCCACCATAGCAGCCTTTTGTGGACGTTTGTTGTGGTTGTTTGCTCATTTTCCCAGCTTATTTTTTTCACTTTGAACTTTATGTAAAAAATTAACTCTGTTCACCTGGGGGTGGGGGGTGACATCAAATGTCAGGCTTTTTTGTGCTGCTATTTTTACAGCTAATTCTAGAGGTCTTCAAGTTTGGGAGGCTTCCAAGGTGTTGTTATCCTGGGAAAGATATAGTCTCAGCTCTCCTAGTCTACTCTCTGTCTGGTCTTTACCCAGGAAGGGCTCCTATTCCCCATAGCCACAACTACTAGTGTTCCTCTTGTCTTGGAACTCTGTTGGTCAACATAATTTCATGGCATTTGAATGATTCACCTTTTTAGTAGCTATATAACTTATTAAAACATTGCAAAGGAAAAACAGAAGTATTTAAGGACTTCTGAAGCCTGACAGTGTGTTTGAACATTCTGATCATCCTCAGTACTCTTAAGAGCATGGAGAGAAGAATTAGGAGAATAGAGTTGCCTGTGTGTGATGCTGGAATTGAAATTAAGTTGCAAAGTGGCATGGACTGAAAACTCTTTGATACTTATCATTCCTCCTATTTCAATCAGTTGATAAAGCAGGTACTATTCTAAACTCCGTGGCAGTTGATCATCTTCAGCCTTTTGACACTGACATGGACAGTGGTAATCCCTGCCATTATTACTGGCAATTTACATCTTCAATCCAGGTCCAGATGCCAATTCTGATTGGTCACAGTCATAGTAGAGAACATCTCAGATGTGTTAGCCTAAGCAGGGGCAGCAAAAGCATTACTGGACGGTGGAAGCTTTCCTCTGCCAGCAATTCTTTGTATCTTCATCTATTTGTGCCTCTTTGTCAGTATTCTAGAATTTGAAATGATATCCAAATGGGAAAGAATATTTGAACAATTGCTGGGAAAGACTGATGAAATTCAGACCAGAGGTCTCTCTCTAGGAAACTGCCTATAAGATTCTCATTGGAGAATGGCAAAGATGTGAGAATTCACACAAAATTTTGCTCTGTTTCCCAACCTCGAATTGGCTTCATCTTGATTTTAACTAATGTCTTGTGGACTCAGTTTCCCCTCTGACAGTTCTTATGACCCCCTAATCTCCAACAGTGATTAAATGCTAATCCCATCACATATACATAGTCAATACAAATTAATTTTTTGAAATGGGGGTAAGTGGTAAGGATTGAGGATATAAGGAAATGCCTTTTATAGAAATGTGGTATTTGATTTGAAGAAACCTACACATCTAAAGAGTGAGGAAGGAATATGTTCTAGGCACAGGGGATAACCAGTGCAAAAGCAAAGAAATGACAAATAGAATGTCATGCACAGAGAATAGCAAATACATCAGACTGACTGGAACATGATATATAAGAAGAGAAGTGGTATTACAATAAACCTAGAAAGGTAGGCTAGAGCTAATAACTAAAAGTCTATAAAAGTTAGAGGTGTTGGTGTTTTGTCTCAGCATCAAAAGGTCCTCACTAAAGCCTCTTGAACCAGGGTGTGAGATGGTAAAATCTTTGGTTAAGAATAATTTGGCAGATATATGGAGGATGAAAAATCATAGTTTTAGCTCTATTATTAGTTCAAAGGTTGATCATACCCTGGAGTAAAATTGTTCTAGGAAACCTAGACTGAACCTAATTTTTAGACCTTCCTTAGAGGATCTAGATTTCTTGATCATTTCCAGAACTGAATCAGTGCATCTAGGGTTTCAAAAAGTAAGTTGAATTCCTTGGATTTCTTTTCGATACCCAAGAGTGGGAAAAGAATGAAGGATCTGGTCTACAGGGAGCCCAGTCCTATGCTACTGACCACTTAGGATATAAAAAGAGGAGAAGATATGATCCATGACTTCAAAGTCTTCATATTTTAGTCATAAAGATAAGACTTCTAAGATCAACACAAAAGAACCCTGAAGAAATTCCATAAAAGGGACTATTTATTATACTCTTGGTGGAGCAGAGAATTGTTTCAACTGTTCTAGACAACAAGTTGGAACTGTAAAAGAAAAAATGACAAATCTTTCATGTCCTTTGACCCAGTAATTTCACAATTGAACATACATAGTAAGGAGGAAAATGAAAGTAACAACTAGAAAAGGAAACATTTAGGTTATTAGTTTTACTCGACTGCTTTCCTTTCTTATTGGGAATGGAAATTCAGGGAATGGAGAGGAATAAGATATGGATGAAGAGATGTAGATTCAGAAGTGTCAGTGATGTAAAAACAAAAGGAATCAATAAAACTCATTTAAAATCAAAATGTGATCTAGTTTCACTATGGAAATATTCATTATGGAGACAGAACTTTGATTAAGTGTCAAAGGGAAAATAGAATTTTTAATAAGAGAGACGGTTGCTTATGACCACAGTATGGGCAAATGCATGGAGGCAGGAATGATTAAGTCATGTGTGTGAAATGTCAAAGATACTAGCAATTCATACCAGTATTATTATTAAGGATCTGTAATATATCATAACTGTTATCACCTTCTCCACTAGTACAGATCACAACTTCTCTACAACTTAAGAGATGATCTTTAAATGTTACTTTGGTTTTAAAACAAAATAATCAACCCATAGCCAACCTGGTGAAATGATCTATACTGGACGATAGATTTTAAGTTCATCTTGAGACTGCATTAGACATTTTCACAGCTTCATCAGACCTAAAAAAAATTTCATTATGCTGGTAAGTATAGAAGATGATAAAGATGAGAAGGTCAAGGAGAGTAAATTAACACAAGCTCTTGTATGTCAAGATGAAAATCTTGAACTTAACCTAGTGGGCATCTAGGTAACAAGTTCAATTCTTAGATATGAGAATGATGCACTTGAATGAAAATTGCGTTTTCTTTAAAGGCAATATCTCTTCTGGCCCCAGGAGATTACTAGGAAGGGGAGAGATTGACACTGGCAAATATAGGTGAGACCAATGCAAATGTTTGCAGTTCTAATGATTTCTGAAAAGCATTCCTAATACTGTTTATATCTTGGTTCCAAAGACTGCTTCACATATTCTATCTCATTAATCCTCACATTATTCCCATGTGGTACTTAGTTGACATGTATTATCCACTGCTCACAGATGGTCTTAAAAAAAAGTCCCTGAAATCAAAGAAATAAATGAATTGCTCCTGATTTCTCTTGCAGGGAAATAGAAGTTTCTTGCAGATCAGATCAGCTCTCCACACAAAGACCCTGTAACCATGGTGGCCATCAGTATACTGTCCCTTGAGTATCTAAATCAGATTCTTTTTTTATCTACTGAAGTCAAGTAAGAAGCTTAATAGCAACATAAAAAAAAAAAAAAACTATTGGAAAAATTACTTGACCTTTAGAAAAAAAAAACAGAACAAAACTTTGAAATGGGATTAAATTTATTCTTCACTGAAAAATACAAATATATGTCTTCAGGTATTATTAGATTAACAATGGAAGGCCTGTTTTTAAAGACCTAAATCAAGACACTATAGCTTGAATAAATATAAATTTGGCAATACTTTATAGTTAGACATTTAAAGAAAAAGTTCAGATAAATTTTATGGGGAGGAGTTAGGAACAAGAGAATCAAAGAAATTGTTTTTATTTATGTTGTGCATCATATATGAACACACATATATATATAAACATACATAATTCGCATTTATAGGCAATCTAGATTACATAATTTAAGAATTATTGAATAAAATGATTACTTTTAAAATGTACTATAATGTTCTACATGAAGAAATTCACTTTTGAAACCCAAAGACATATGGATGTTAACCTAAAAAGAGAAATATGTATGTATGTGTGTTTGTACATATAAACAATACATTTATATGTGTAATTGCATGCATGTATGTACGTATATATGTTATAAACACATCATAAAAATGTATATGTGCAGAGGATTAAAAAAACAGAAAATCTTTAGTAGGATTTGTCAAGCAGCCATAAAACAAAATGTCTCAAAGTTTTGTACACTGGGGTACTGGGAGCCATGTGATTTCCCCCATCAATTAAAATAGAGACAATCTTCCTATAGTACATCTTTTCTTTGAAAAAGCAATCTTCTGGAGCTTAATATGCCATCTCTCTTCTCAGAAGGGCCTTTGAACAGACTGTAGTGATAGGAGAGACCTTCATTCAGTGAAATCTTGCTGACAGTTGAGAGCTGAATGCTGTGTTTTGTACCCTTAAGATAGTGCAATTGTGAGGCTGCGGTAACCGTTATGCCTCATGGTGATAATCAATCAGTGATTGACAATTCTAATTAGAAGTCTTGATTTGTGCAATATGAGAGTACTTCCTAACAACTTTGTAGTCTATTACATCTCCTCTGCTATCCCATAAGCCAAAAAAAAAAAAAAAAAAACAGAGTATTTTATAGATAATTCAATATGTGTTGCTGTCAATTATTGCTTGCTTATACTGAAAGGTTTTATTGGTTTTGAAGCATACCATTTTTTGGATGTACTGCTATAATGGCTTTATAGATCTCTCCCAAAGCCTCAATATTTCTGTTCCAAACAGTCAAAGATATCTCAAATTGGCATAGATAGATTATTGTTTTTTATTGTATTCAGAATGCAGTATATTTCAGGTGCCTGAATTTATATTTTTCAATGGGAAGTTTCTTCCCCTTCCGATCCCCCCATCCCTCAACAAAGGTGATTCATAATGGGATACAATAATCAGAAGAAAAATGGCAATGTTAAAAATATGGTGCCTGGTTATAAAGTCATGATGGAAAACCATATTTTGCTGGGCAGTGAAAGCACTAGAAAAAATGGTGCTCATTTCTCTATATAATATGACATGTTAAGAAATGTCTGAATAGATTTTTCACATAGAAATACCTTCAAAATTTTTTAAACTTTAAACTGGATAATTACATTATATATTTATTTCTTTGCATTTCGATTAGTATTGTTAATCTTGAATTTCTGAGACTTATTCTGTATATAGACAGAGACTTTGAAATTATAATATGTAAAAGACTTCTTCTTTATATAAAGTGATGAAGTAATAAGCCGAATGCTTTGTTTCACTTTCTGAGATTTCTTTTATAAAGCAGGGTTTTCCATCAAAGGGAAAGTGATAAATTGCTGAGAAGACGTTGTATCCTTTCTTGTCTTATGTGGATTTTTACCAGAGATATAGATCCCCTTGTGCTCTTGGAGAAAAAGACACTATATAAAAGTATATCTTTTTTTAAACAGAAAATCCCAGTACAGTAGTTTGAGTTTAATTCCATTCTTAAATATACTGTAAATTAGTATCTCAGTATTTCAAAAAACAAATTTAAAAATGAAGGATCAGTATGATTTCTATAATAGTGCAAAAAAAAAAAAAAGAAAAACCCTTGGAACACATGGATAAGGATGTTACTGGGATAGTCACTTGAAGTATTAGCTTCAAATAGAGATAATGCAAAGCACAGCAGACTGATTCATCTTTTAAATGATGTATTTTTTTTGCATTTTATAAAGCATTTCTCACTTTCAGGGCTTCAGAATTCAATGAATATTTTCATTGATATCACCATTCCAGTCCTGAGTGGTATTTCCTGAATCTGACAAAAGTATTTTAATGGATAATATATTTTCCTCTCCCTAAAACTGGATGATGACTTCTAAAACAAACAAACAAATAAATAAAGGTGCTCACATATCAATTCAGCATAAGTACCGTGAAAGTTACATTATGATAAGCAGTTAGATGAATATATGCACATATATGCATATATAATGTATATATGTGTGTATGTACACACATGTACATACATACTCAATATATATGTGTATATATATACATACATACATACATACATATATATGTATGTATATATATATATATATATATATATATATATATATATATATATATATATATATACAGATATATATCTACCTACATAGCTACATTGATATGTGGGAGAGGAAGAGAGTCACAACAATGGATGGAAATGAACTGTTCTTGCAACCCATAATTGAACTCATAGAAAAAAGCAGACCGAATTTACTTAGGGAAATCATAAAATTATTTTAATAATACAAAATTGTCTCTGAAATAACAGACTATATTTTAAATCAATATTCTTACTACGATATTGTGTGATGATGAATCATGGAATATGGCAGCTAGGTAACACGATGGAGAGAGGGAAAAGGGACGTGAAGAAACATTTCTTAAGCACCCTATGTGTCAGACAGTATGTTGTGTGCTTTATTAGGATTATTTCTTTTGATTCTCAAAATAGCCTAAGAGGTAGGTGCTATTGCTATCCTCATTCAGCAACTAATGAAACTGAGATCAGATTTGAGTCAGGAACAAACCAAAAGATGTTGGGCTGGTCTCATAGGAAGGAGAACAATTTACCAGTGAACAACCCCTTTCCTTCACTGATCTCGAGCTGTCAACAAGATATGAGGAAGTCTCTGTCCCTGTTTGCTAGGTGGATTCCCTGTGGTTAACTGATGGGCAGGCATAGAATGGATGGGAAGATATGGATGGGTTGCTATCTGTATTTTTGGAAGGGCCAGAATACCTCAGGTCAGTAATTAGGAGAAACATGTGCTCAGTAGAAATTAAAACCAATGCTCTTAGGATCAACTTTTTTTTTTTTTACTTTACTCCAGAAGCAAAATCAAATATAAAGTATAACACACTACAAAATGACAGGATCTTCAGGGCTGTGTTAGCAGGGTCTTTTCAGAACTATGGCTATGCTTCCTCCCTTGCCTGTATATAGTTGTTATCTTATTTACTTGATTACAGGCATCAAAATCTTTAATGGATATTGTATTAAATGCATTTTCTTCCCCCAGAATGTTTTAAAGACAAATAGTCATTCTGTCCCTCACCTACATTTCCACTTTCTTACCTATGTGGAGTCTTGTCCCTGAAATGTGAAATGCTAAAGGTCAAAGTTTGTTTAAAGTGCTATGGCTAGTTACAGTCAGGGATGAGTCAAAGATTCAAGTCTCCTGAATCCCAGCCCATTTCTTTCCACCTGATCTTGCTACCTACCCTGACCTTGCAACGTTATCACCTCTGCCTTTCTAAGGTGTAAAGAGTTAAGATCACTGAGTCATTTGAGTCTACAAAAAAGGCAAAGAGATCAAGAACCTGAAATATGGAGAAGTTGGATAGTCCTCAAAGTTCCTCAAATTCTTGTTGTTTAAACAATAATACTGATTATACCAAAGCTCCCCTGCTATTTAACTAGTCATCATAGCCTCTGGTATTTCACAATTCCATCTGATATTTCGCAGTTTATATTTTAACATAACAATAGATGTTGATAGAAATTTTATATGTGACTAAGTCAAAAGTAAACTGAAAAAATGCAGCCAAATTGGGCGTGGACATGCTGGTTAAACAGTCTCTTCCATTAGAAGAAAAAGCAAAACAAAAAAATCCAAGGAATAATAAGACTCATATGGCACAGAGAAAAAGCATATTTTTTCCCTGAAAAAAAAAATTTTGTAGGTAACACTCCCCAGGGGCATTCATCACAAATAATCAAAATTCTTCTTAGAGTGAATTCTGTCCTCTCCTTAAGAGAATAAAAAGTACATTTTCAAGAGGATTTTTCCATATGTGCCTGTGATAGAGAGTGATAGAGGGTGCTTTTATTAACTTGAAAGCCTTTTTAATTAGCTGACATGTTACACTTCTCTGTGTTTGTGTACGGTGTGATTTCATCACATTAGCAGAAAATTTAAGGATTGGTTATACCATGGGTGAAATTTTTCCCTAAAGTTTATACAGCAGATTGGGAATTAGCACGCCAAATGTGTGTCCAGATCTCTTACCATTTCATTGAGTCCATTTGGGGAACTACTCTACTTCTCAACATAAATCACAAGTGTTTTTGTGCCAAGAACATGTTCTGTATGTCTCAACCCTTTCCCAAACCTTATAGTTCTTACCAATGTTGGCTTCCCAAATATAGCATCTCTGCCTAGAAAAGTACAAAGGGTACATTAAATCTAGACACTTTAGAAATAACATGGCCACTGATAACCTAAGTCAGCATTGTTTTGACTATACATCTGATAGAGCTTATTGAGCTCAAGAAAAACTTTTTTCCCCTTATCTTTTTATAGCACCCACCTAAAACATAGATTCTCTACTTTTAGATGAGGAGATTATTGGATCACCACTCTACCCACTGCAGGAGACTGACTACATTCTATGCTGAATCAAATCAGTCAAAGATCTTGACAACACAGATCAAGATTGTATCATCTATTGTCATTGGCTGTTGAAGCACTAGTGAAAATTCTTTGTAGATAAAGGCACTGAGAAGCAAAGTGTAGGACTTAATTACACAATGCTGAATAGCTAAATGATAAAATGTTAAAGGAGTAGTGAGGAACTGCCTGTTTAATAAGAATAACTACTATTTTGGGAACACTTTAAGTTTTTCAAAGCACCTTACATGTATTATCTCATTTGTTGGTGCAATTTTAATCCATTTTTTTTCCTATGAACACACTCAGGATCATACAGCTATTAAGTATCTAAATAAGACTGGACTTTAAAACCACTGGCATCTTCATTAATAATAGTAATAATAATGCAGTATTTCATATAGTATTTTAAGTTTTCAAAGCTCTTTACAGACATTTTAATTGTCACAACAACCCTGGGAAGTAGGTGCTGTTATTATTTCCATTTATAGATTAGGAAACTGAGGCTTAAAGAGGTCTAATGACTTGTGATGAGTTCCATAGCCAGGTAAACATCTGAGGCTGAATTTGAACTCAGGTCTTCCTGACTCCAGGCTCATCACTCTATCCATTACACCACTTCTCTGTCCCAGATCCATTGAGTCATCCCAAAATGCCTCTGAAGAGTGTTGCACAAGGCAGGAACTCCCAAAATGTTATCGAAGTTAAATTAGTTTTCAAAATTAGTTTGAAAGAACTGATGGAGAGAAGTTACTTTTCTACAGTATATGTGGCTGTCACTTTAGTCTGAGAAGTGCATAAAGAGAGTAGAGGTGGACATATTAAATAGAACTCTTAGAGGACACAAAAGTTCTGCTTTACCTTCCTTTCTGACAGCTCTAAAATTCTATGTCTTTGGATTTCCACAACTAAGAGTAGGAAAATATGGGCAGACGATTTAGAATTGGAATGAGGTAGCTATTGATGTGGGAGGTAAAGAATGAGTTATGTGCCAGAGACAATTTTTTTCCTTTAATTTCATTCAGAATATATGTATTTTTTTCAAAGCAGAGATTTGCTTCAGTTCCTATTGAGTATCATACATCCTTATTCCTCCTCACCCTCCCGAATGTTCAGACCTTTGGAAATTTTCAAGGCATTTGAGATTCACAAGTATAGAAAGGAGGAAGTATTCAAATGATATTCTAAATTGCTCTTCAAAACCATAAAAAGGAAAAAGAAAAAGGGAAAAAAAAACATAATTGGCTTTTATTGTCTTGGAACACGTATAAGAGCGTATGACAGAAAGCTGAGCAAAGGTGAACTGGACATATTTATTTCTAAGATATTGTAATTTGGAAAATATTAAAATAGGCTGGTACTTATGCCAATTAATTTTGAATTGTCCTTAACTATCCAAATTACTTTTGCCATTTACAAATGTAAAGCATTTTCTCCAGGCTTCCTGCAGTACTGGATGTAACAAACAGCAGCAATACATTGTTCACCAGTATTAAAGAGACAGCAACCCATGAGAGAAATATTTTTGCCTTTTACCTTAATCTGTGGTGGTTTGTCCAGTCATTTCTGGTATTAAAAGTCAGTTCTAGGTTGGGTCTAAGTACGAACTTTTTCAATTTTATGGTTATCTATAAACCAGAATTTAGTATGTGACTCTTTCCCAAAAGCTATAATTTTAGGCTTACTGTAATTAAATTTAAGCTCTTATCTAGTAGAAAGGATGGTAAAATATCTTTTCAAATATGTGCTGGGTCAGGTCTTCGGGAGGTGGCAGGCAAGGGTGGTGAAGGTATGTATGATACAGCCTCCATTCCTCATCAGTTCACTAGGATTACTTGGAAGAGAATAGCTATATTCACATTTAGTTCTCTGAGAAAGCCATTAACTATTAATGTACTCAAGTAACTAGGAAAAGTGAATTTTAAATTAAATTCACAAGTATTTATATTATACTGTCTCTGGTAACAGTAACAATTCCTCGAGGGCAGGGCTACTTCTAATCCTTCCTCTTAGTGTTTCGTCTTTTGCTGGGTACAGGAAAGATATGAAGTAAAAACCTCTTTGATTTTATTTGCAACTGTTATATAGAAACGAACTAATTTTCACTGGGTGTATTGATTTTAAATAGTCAAGGACTTGCTCAAAGGCGAACTAGTCCTAACCTCTTTCTGTCTGAGGTGTTTAGCTATGTTGACATGAACATAGCTTACTTTTTCATTGATGGTGAAAAATATTTCTGTAAAATTAGATGAATATATATATATATAGATAGATATAGACATAGTTATATATACATATGTATGTATTATATATATAATCATATTGCTTCAATATTTTTTAAAAATTAAAAACCTACTATCTATGGAATTAATTTTATCTCCATGCACCATCAAGACTTATCCATCTAGTTAAAATGATATATTTTCATACACAGCCTACATCATAAACTTGTCATGTTAGCTTAAGCTGTCCTAGGAGATATAATTTTTACTACTTTTAGAATTTAATAGTTTGTTTACACACTATCTCAGACTATTTTTCTTTTTTTGGTCTTCAATTAACTCCTTAAAGACCTCCTGCCTCTTGCTCCATTTTCAATTGAGAGAATGACTTCATCTGACACTTGAGTGAAAAGATACATGACTGTCTCATAAACTCTATCATATTTTTCTTTAGTTCCCTCTCATGAGTTTTCTGCTCTATTTTTGACTCATCCACCTCCATTTGTTCTTGCATTGTCATTCTACCTGAGAAACGTTCCATCCTTGTGTCCTTTCCATGGTTCACATTTGATCTCTCCTTTTCCTTCTTCCTCCTACTACTTATTAGCATTTTGAAATCTGTCTTTCATAATAAGTAAACAAATAATAACAAAAATTCACCAAATTTAACTCTTTTAAAATTTTTATGAACATATGATCACATTTATATAGTGCTTTGTGTTTTTCAAAAAAATAAACTTTCATATATTATTTCTATGAAAATTCCTGGGAGATGTAAGATAGTAAACTATGCATTTTAAAAAGCTACGGATGAGATTAAGTGAGTTGTCCATGAACACAAGGTTAATCAGTGTTGACAGTGGGACCCGAACCCAAGTCTTCCTGATTTCAAGTTCAGCATGTGTTCCATATACGCTTCCCCTTTATATCTAAACTTTCCATTTACTCTTTCCCTTTACATCCAAACTCATCAGTAATGTAAAATATTTTATTTGCCTTTTATTTCTCTTTCCAAAATCATTTTTTCATGTCCTGTAATCAGATTTCAAGTAAATCAAAAGGCAGAAATGTCATGCCCAAATCATTTTTTTCCTGGCCATATCCACTAATTCTTGCCTTCAAACCCCTCTTGATCATCTTTACCTTCTCTCACTTTTGGTTTTTTTGATCATATTCTTTTCCATTGCCTGTCCTCTGACAACTAATGTTCAAAGCACTGATCTCTAATAATTTTCATTTTGTCTTTCATGCCCTTTTTCTGTAGCACTGACTTTTGCCTTCATGGGAGTCTTATCCTTACCCAAAGATCTTGTTGCTCTTATCATTTTCTGCTTCACTATAGATCTTATATCCATATTCCTTTATTTACCATTTGTACTTTTAAATTAAAATCACTTTCAAATTAATCTCTTCATTCTAGGTCTTACTGCAAATAGCAAATACCAATTTTCTACTTCACATACTAATTATGTAATTTGGTATTTATCTATTCTCTTTCACATCTGAGCATCTCCAACATACCCTTAGGATGACTGGGTTAAAATATGAGAACAAACCCTACAACTGAAATATAAGCTGGGTTGTTCATGAAGGGAAGACTTAGCTATTACTGTAACCTGACCCCTTGTCATCATTGGAACTGTCAAGTTCCTAAAGCACACACGATGCCCAGGAATAATCAAGGCTCTCCTGTGCCACCTTCCTCTATCCTTAGCATCTAATACCTTCCTGTAGACAGACTCATGAAAATACAAAGCCAAGGTCAAGTCAGGGAAACTGAACAACTTGGACTGTAATTTTATACTTTAGAAACCCAGGAAGATTAAATGGGTTTGAACGTGTTCTGCAATCAGATTCATTGTTGTTGTTGGAGACAGAAATGTCATGAGTAGCCCAATTGCCCACACATACCATCCTTACTGCTCCTTAATGGATGGTACATTTTTACTTACAATGTCTTTCTCTTGGTTTCTGTGTCCATGTAACATTTCTTCATTTATGTCTTGATACCACATTAAGAACAATATAGCAAAGATAAGGGAGGTGTTTTCTCCTGGCTCTTGTTCCTATTAACAACTTACCTCTATTCATTGTTTGAGTCACATTCTATCACATTTCTAAAGCCTTGATGACCAAAGTTGACTACTGCTTTCCACAAAATGCTACATATTTCTGGTCTTTTCTATTAACTCGAATGATTCCCTTGATCATCACTTTCTGGGTGTGTGTGTGTGTGTGTGTGTGTGTGTGTGTGTGTGTGTGTGTGTGCATGTTGAGTTGATCTCCCTATCTTACCCAAGCATTCACTTATGGGTCCTATCCCATTACTGACCATCATGAATGGTTTTACCTGCTCCATTTCTAACCTGGCTGAATTAATTCTTCTTTAGGGCCTCACTATATTGGTGCCACACACATTATATTAGTGCAGACATACAATTGGCTTTAGATCTACTGAAGCTCAGAACTCCTAAGCTCAAGCAATACATCCTCCTTAGTCTTCTTGTATAGCAGAAGCATGGATTTCAGTTATATACCACTTTTTTGGCCCATTATATTCAGCTTTTTGTTTTTACCACCTTTTTTTTACTAGCTTTTTTTGTGAAGAATCCAAGATAGCACTACAATGACCATAGTTTATATCACTTTCAAGTCATACCTCATATTGTCATTCTCATTCCCACCCTATAAAACCTTGAGAATGACTCCCATTGGCCATGGAAAGTTGATATTTCATCATGAGATTTTCTAGTATGCCAGGCCTAGAGGCCTGAGGGCTACCCGAGTCTTCTTACCTCACCTCCCGAGGTCTTCGGTTGGCCAAACCGGATGCTCGTATGAGAGAAAGGACGTTCCAGAGTCGAACAAGGGTTGAGCTTTATTTCAGGGTCTAGTTACAAGTGTAGGGGAATTCTTCCTTAGGAGGGAAAGAGAATCTCCCAAGGAGGCAAAGATCTTACAATAAGAGATTGGAAGTAGAAGTACAAGCGGGGAGAGAGGGTGAGGGGAGAGAGGAGAGAGGAAAAGCGGAGCCTTGCTGTCCTGTCCGCTCTGCGCCCCTCCGCCCAAGAGAGCTTTCAGGCTTTCCTGATCCTACTTAAGCTCTGCAGCGGCATAGTTTGCATCTGAATACCGTGCCTGTTAGGTAACTAGGTGTGCTCCAATCCGGGACAATCTCGAGGGCGGGGAGAGCTCTCTCCCATCACGTTTCTCACGGGAAGAGGCGGAAATACACGAGATAGCTCGGTTCACCTCGATTCCCAGCCGTTTCCTGGGGGGGTCTCGTGAGAACTCTAAGATTTAGAAGTTCCCACCTTTACCCGCCCGAGACTGTCCACATGGAATTGAGCTTCCAACCCTAGCACTAGTAGTCCACTCCTTTCTGCCTAGGCCCTGCTCATTTCTCATTGTTTTTAATTCCCTCATTATTGCCTATCTTCTGTGATTCAGTTTCATTCACTGACTTCTTTATAAACATTAGCCTTTTGAATTCCGAATGTCTTTAGGAGCCTGCCTCTCCTACTCAGCTTTCTGTTATTGTATAAAGTGTAAGAATCTCTTAAGACTTGAAATATGCAAAAGCTGTGCTTAATGATTTATTTATTTTACTTTAATTCACCCTCATTCATTGTCTTAAGTGTGAGAGTGAGCCCAGATAAAGGTGTATGTAGTCTTCCTGTATTTACTCACAGGATGAATGTCTCAATATGGACATTATGATTTTATATAAAACACCAGTATCAGCAATCATGATCCTTTTATTAATCTGATTGAATAATAAAAGATTGCACTTAAAATTAGAAAACATTATGTTTACTATAGCAATTCCTACATGATACTGCTTCCTGCCAATCACCTCTCTCCTACATATTAAGACATTCAGGATACCCCTTCAAAAACCCCTATGACTTTTCATTCAGATATTTCACCTTTCCCCATATATTTCAGCTAATCAATTTATTAATGGCCAAACTTGTCCTATGGTTGCATCTCTCTAGTCTCTGTCTTACCTTACGCAACCTAGTTATAATTCCAAGTTTTGTTTCTGCTTAACTCTTATTTTTCTTTCGCATCTACCTATTTCCCAACTTTGCTTTCTCCAACATTTTCACCTCCTATCTGCAGCCAAATCTTCACCACTCCTGTAGTTATTCCAATATCTCCTAGGCAATCAACATATTCTTGTTCAGTTGGATTGAAATGGACTGAATTCCATTGCTTACCCCTATGGAAAACATAGCAAAGTAAGGAAAGCAGGGGCCTGGGGTGGAGGGGTTGGAGAAGCAAAGATGGAACAAAAAGCTGTCAGTAAGAATAGGCAGGGTCTAGTATTATTGCACGCATTTCAATGAAAGCAAAAAAGTAATGCTTGCAAATGAGATTATACTTAATAACCAATGCCATCAATATTAGGAAATCTTTTACAGGTATTCAAATTCTCCTTCACAACATCTAGAAAAACCTCTTCTTGTATGCTCACCTTACCTAAATTCGTTTTTTTTTCTTGAGCATTAATATTCAAGATAAAAATGATTACTTATTAACATTCTTTCTTAATATAATACATTTTGAATAAATTAAGTGTTAAATAGAATTTTATGGGGAATTATGCTACCCTTTTATCTGATTATTGTCAAATATAAACATTCATTCGCCACCTGTTTTCAAGTTATTTTGAATTATCTCAATATTTTAAAGATGTTTTTAAGTAACCACTATATAAAAACAGTTATGCCAAGTATTCTGAATAATATAAGCATGTATAGGACAGAGGGTCCTTGACTTCAAAGAATAAAATCTAGTTGCATGGATAAAACATTTACAAAGAATTAAAATGTAAAGAATAAATGTCATAGGAGAGGTTAGTAAAAAAGAAGCAGTCACCTACAGTTATAGTTATCAGGAAACAAGTGAAGTAAGAATAACCAACTCAGAAAGTTTTTTTTAAGACAATAACCCATTTCTAATTGGGGGACTGGCTACAGTCACCCCAAACCACAAATTGCATGCATGTGTTTATTTACAATTGGGCTGCAGTCCATAAAATAATATTTCGCCACATCTTGTACTTTACCTCAGAGGTTACCTCAATGGACTTGTAGTCATCAACCATGCAGGTCCTTCCTCCAAGGTTACATGCCCTCTTCTTCCTTACTCACTCATATGCTCTCACTTATCTTCCATAAACATCCATCTAGCATACTGGGGGTCTTCTTCTAATTGTCTTGATGGTGGATGAATAAAAATGGAGAACTCCTCCCTGGCTCTTACCACATTATCTGACTGTCAGCCTTATTTTTGCTTTTTTATTGCTTTATTATTCATCTCTTTGATGACATGTTTGATATATTTCTTCTCTTGGGCAATTCTTGGTTAATAGTGAATAGCAGCTTAATTGTGCCTATCATGATCCTCTCAATTGTCCTTTAACTTTAATTTTTCAGAGATTCTGATATTCTATGATGCAGAATCACAGACTATAGTTTATTAGCTACTGAGTTTAAACTTTTTTTAAAAAAAAATTTTGGGGAACTTAAAGCTGTTGTCTTATTTTATCAGTATTGTTCTAATACATAATGCAATATTATCAATCAGTTGGAAATTTTAAAAATCTAAGAAGCTGAATCATCAGTCAAAATATTAACTGAATTGACTTGACTGACACTCAAAATCTTTTCCTCTCTTTGGCTGTGAGATCATAGATGAAAAGAAGATCCTCAGTATTAGAAGATACATACAGGAAAGATTCTCCTAGGTTTTGAATAGGGAGACACTGGGCAGGTGGGAGAAAGTGTATAACTGCAGATTATAAATGTAACAGTGATTTAACATATAAACAAATTATGAAAAAACAACTGGGAAAAGAGAAGAAAATGACAGGTAAAGATTCTAAAAATGAGAAAAAGTAAATCAATAGATCTGTGAACATTTATGGGACAACATAAATAATGGTATAAGAAGGGAAGGCATGAAAAAATATAATATGTGTCAGTTTCCTAGTCTTTTAAAAGTACAAAGTTATAGACCACTGAAGACATGGCACTGAAACGTGTGGTTCCCTTATAGAACTGCCTTTGAACATTTGTAAGAATCCAGGAAAGAAATGACTTGAATTGTCTGGGGAACTCTCTTTTTCTGAAGTAATGGATTGAACAAATGATCTCTTGAATTTCTTTAAATCTGATTAAGCTGTAATTCTATTAAAATTGAAGAAAGAAAAATAGTCTGAAAGTAAGCAGGAACAATGAACATAGTTTATAAGAAAATAACAAAAAGACATAGACAAATAGTGACAAAAATAAGACATTAAAATTTCCATGAGTCATTGAATATTCCTGTCAGACAAAGATAGATTGTGCTTGCGTCCAGCTGTTTTTCATTTGGGCTTCAATTTCTCATGGCTTCTCAATCTTCTACTAACTTAATCCTGAGCTTCAACTTTAAAAAATATTCCCTTGTTTTAAACTCTTAGACAAAGTGTACTCTCTTGGATTTCTTCAGAGTTCACTAGTTTGTAAATGGATATGAGTAGAATTTCAACTGCCTTAGGCCCTTTAAATTTCAGGTCCCAGGAATTTTGGATGTGATATCTGATCAGTGGGCACATGAAATAAAAAGGTTTTATGAGGAAAATATGGGGAAGGATATACAGACATTACTATGAAGTGTGAATGTAATTCATCAGAGCATTTCAAATCTCCCTACATGCCTGTCCTGATTCTTCTATTTTTCCCCTGCCAGCGCATTATATATCATCTTCATTTCATAAAGCAAAAGATTTACTATACCACCTTCCAGATTTTATCCTGATCTGATCCTTTTTCATAATAATTCTCTATCACATGAAGCTGACATTTAAATTTTGTTTTGTTTTGTTTTTGAAGGGACATTCTCCTCTTCAGGAAACCTTTTTCTAGCTTAGTGGTCATGGGGCAAAGTATAGGGGAGCTAGAGAGCATTTCTCCTGACTTCCAATGAAATCCTGAAATCCAAAATATTGAGCTACTTACAAGAGGAATATGGTAGTAGCTATAATGATAACTAATTTTTTTTAAATTGTCTCCTGTGTAACAACTTGAGGAAGGGATTTGGCTTCTGAGCTGAATTGTTTATTACTGAATGACATAAGATATTGGTGAGTCATTCCTACTTGGCTAAAATCTGACTTTATTTGTCATTTTGTTTGTCTTATTTGCTTCTTTGCTCATGTCTATATCATATATCATCTTATGACAAGTATATTGCATTTACTGCTTCAGAGCAACTTCGAAAAACTGCAGTGCATTTTTCTTATTGCAACATATAGTGCACATTAAGTTAAGCATTGCTTCTTAACTATCTCCAGCTCTGGGTTATATTCCTCATTGCTAATTTACCTGAATGTGTCACTGCACTGAAAACATATTAAGAGTATATTATTCAAGGAGTATATTATGCTTGCTATCTCAGGAAGAGGGAAGGGAGGGAGGGATGGGTAGAATTTGGAACTCAAAATGTTAAAAAAAACACAAATGTTAGAAAACGTGTTTTAACATGTAATTGGAGGAAAATTTTACATATATATGCAAATATATGTATGTATATATACAATTACCTATAAATCAATCAATAAATGCATCAATAAATTCAGAGAACTGTAGAACTGAAGGAGAGGTTCACATTTCATGTCACTTAATACAAATACCCTCATCATTTTGTTGTTGTCCAGTTGTTGCAGTCACGTCCAACTCTTTGTGATCTCATTTGTGCTTTTCTTAGCAAAGATACTGGTGTGGCTTTCCATTTCCTTCTCCAGCTCATTTTACAGTGAAGGAAGCTGGGGCAAAGAGGGTTAAATCACTTGCCCAGGGTCAGACAGCTAGTGAGTGTCTGAGGCCAGATCTGAACTCAAGAAAATAAGTCTTCTGATGCCAGGTCTGCCAGTTTATCTACTGTACCACCTAGCTGCCCTTATCCTCATTACACAGATGAACAAATTGAGACTCTAAGAGGGAAAGTTACTCGTCAAAAACACAAAACTAGTTAATGGAAGGAATAGGATTATTATGTAGAACTTTTGACAGCTGACAAATTCTCGCCATATCCTATACGGATGTTAATTAATTAATTAGTGACCATTTATTAATTATAAGTAATTACTGAAGTTCCTCACATACAACTTTTGTATATTATCTTATTCTAGCAGAGAAATAATCAGACAATCTTCAGCAGTCTCCCAAACAAAAAGCCAACCAATGTTTAATGTCAGTATGTCTTTATGTAACCTTTAGAATTTTATTTGTTTCTCACAGAATAAACTCAGTGGAATGAAAGCAAAATGGGTAATAGAGTCAAAGGAGAGAAGGGGGCACATTCAGAAAATGTTGTAAACCAAATATTATATAAATGCTGTTTATTATTTATTATCAATGTTGTTGGTGCTAGTTTAATAGAAAAGAGAATAAAGCATCTTTACAAGTATAGTGCAAAATAGAATGTGAAAGTGAATTGGAGAAATAGCATTGATTTTAGCTGGGAAGAACCTTAGAGAGTCTCTAATCCAAGTCCTGTATTTTACCAATGGGGAAATTGGGACTCACCTAGAGTGATTAAGTGACTTGTCTAAGGTCAAACAAATAGTAAGTAGCAGGGTTTTACTTTACTAGATTACCTAAAATAATCATAGGATTAGAGATCTAGAGTTGGAATGGACTTCAGACGCCAATGAAAGAGACCCTCTCATTTTACAGATGAAGAAATAGTCCTAAACACAAGAGAAAGTAAATTAATTGTTTCCAGCCTCTAGCTGGAAGTAGGAGTAGAGGGGAAGGTGGTAATATATAGGAATCTCTCCACAACTAGCTATGTGATGAAGCTAGTCCTGGTTGGTTGTTGTCCTTTGTTTTCGAAGAGGAACAAAATGATATCACCATGATAAAGTGAAATTTCAGTTTGTCTGACTGTGGTTGATCAGACCAATATGAGCTCAGAATGCTCTACTACAGGTTGGGCACAGATAGTCCATGTGAATATTTGGGGTAAATATTCCAAATTTGTGCATCCTATGTTTACTTTGTGCTGTCTCAATTCTGCTTTGTTCAAAGAGCACAACACCCTTTCTGATGTGGGCACACCATGCTGAGCGGTCCTATGCCAGTGCCTCCCACATTTCACAGTCAAATCTAAAGTTCTTGAGAGAGACTTTGAGAGTGTCCTTGTATCACTTCTTCTGACCACCATGTGATTGCCTGCCCCATGAGAGTTCTCCATAAAAGTCTTTTTGGTAAGCATATGTTTTGCATTTGAACAACATGGTCAACTCACCAGAGTTGAGCTCTTTGAAGCATAGTTTGAATGCCTGGCAGTTCAACTCAAGCAAGGACTTATTTGGTACTGTATCCTGCCAAGTGATCCTCAGAATCTCCCTAAGACAGTTCAAATGGAAGCAATTCAGTTTCCTAGCATGGTCCTGGTACACTTTCCATATTTCATAGGCATACAAAAGTGAGGTCAACACAACTGGATCTCTCCACAGCTCACTATGTGATGAAGCTATTCCTGGATGCTAAATGAAGGAAAGGAAGTCAAGACAAAGTTTCGCCAAAATCAATCTTAACAGGTTAATGAGAATGATTAAGATTAGAATCCATTTGGAGTGGGGGGTATTATGACTATCAAATTAAATAAAATAGGGAAGTATTTTAAAAATTATAAAGCACTATATACATGGTGGATATTATTATTATTATGTATAGAGTTTCTAATAGTAATAATAAGAGGAGGGAGAGTCTCCTTTCTTCCTCTCTACCTATATTTCCCATTCCTTTCCTAACTCTTAATTTACATGTAATACTTCAACTTAGCATTTAATATACATATACTTTGTATAGAAAAAATATACTAGGTACTAGAGTAAATATAAAATAGATAAGAGATCCTGCCCTCATAGAGGTTACAGTCAAGTAATGAGGATGTGATACATGCATGTAACTATTTTGCAAAATAATGCATTAAAATATATTACATGGTATGTGATTGTAATGAAATATGATTGTTCTATAAGAACTGCCAAGCATGATGATTTCAAAATCCAGAAAAACTGGAAAGCCTTACATGAACTAATGCATAGTGAAGTGAACAGAATCAGGAGAAAGTTGATCACACTAACAGCGATATTTTTCAGTGAATAACTGTGAATGCTTTAGTTGTTCTCAGCAATACAATGTTCCAAGACAATCCCAAAGGACTAATGATAAAGACTTTCTTTTATTCAAGTCTTCTTGTATAAATGACTAATTTGGAAATATTTTACATAATTGTACA
Organism: Notamacropus eugenii; assembly: GCF_028372415.1. Classification (NCBI taxonomy): domain Eukaryota; kingdom Metazoa; phylum Chordata; class Mammalia; order Diprotodontia; family Macropodidae; genus Notamacropus; species Notamacropus eugenii. The sequence continues at coordinate 289,583,322 of NC_092876.1, forward strand.
TGTATAGACTATAACTGATTGCTAGCCATCTCAGGGAGGGGGAAAGTAAAGTGGAGAGGGAAAGAAGGATAGAATTTGGAATTCAAAACTTTTAAAAATGTTGAAAATTGTTTTTAATATGTAACTAGTAGAAAAATAAAATATATATTAAAATGCATTATAGGGTTTTAATACTTGCCACTATACCAAACTTCTTCCTTGGAAATTTGCTGATTGGTATGAATACACCACATTTAGCCAGCTCTAGGTATTGATTGTGTTATCTTTCTTTTGTTGATACATGTGTGGCCCATCCTCCTTCCACCTCTTTCCTGGGAAATAATTTAAGAGTCTATTATTCAATTATACTATGGTTCTGCCTGTCATCCTTATGAATTTACCCTTCCTAGTCCACTGCTCTCTCTCCAGGCATTACTGCTTCATCTATTAAAATGTAAGTTCCTTGAAGGCATGGACTATCTCTCTTTTGAATTTCAATTCAAAGGTCTAGGGCTTAGAATAATGCCAAGTGCCTAATAAGCCCTTACTAAATACTTTCCTGTTTTTTCATTCATAGTACATTAGAGAGACTGTGGATGGTGGAGAATGATTAAACCCTACTACTCAAAACAATACAACACACAGAATATCTTGTTCTACATAAAATAAATCAATAGCATCATCTTTAAATCTGAGAGACTGCCAGTCTAACACTTATAATTTCTCCTTTTCCTTCCCTTGTCAATAGAACATTCATTTACCTTCAAGGCCTCTTGTGCTCATTCTTACTTTCTATTAGTTTTGATTCAACAATTTTCCAATGTAGTTATAGGGTAGGACACCATATATAAAAAAAAAAAAAGAACACTGGGAGTAAATTGACAGGAGGGACAGGGGTGTTAGTAGGCCTATTTACTCTATGAATATACTTAGTATTTGCTTCTAGGGCTCCAGAAATCCTAAAATAAGCTCCTTAGGGCCTGTTCTATCTGAGATATGTGCTATCAGCACAATAAAGAAAAAAAGTGTCTCTGTCAGGACACAACCTTACCTGACTTCTTTATTAGTCAGGAAAGTACATAAAGTGACCTTTCTCTCTAACATGATCTTAGACCAATTATCAGAGTACATCTTCTTCAAGAGGCCAAGCTATCTGAAACCAATGCCCATTGATAAAAGCTTTTCCCATAAACTCTCACTATTAATTAAGTCAAATGTAGCTTTTAAATTGATGAGGTTGCAAAGATAAGTTGTTCCTTAAGCTCAGTATATTTATCAGTAAGATGATGTAAAACAAAGCAATGAGCACAAAGACTAAGATGCTTATGAAAAATCCCATGTCATCTGCATTCAATTTCTACCAAGCATTCCTATAGGTATCTGAACACAGTTACCGAAGAAAAGCTATCCAGACAACGTCTGGCTGAAATCCAAAATGTTAAATGGAGTAGTAGATGCATGTCATATCTGTTTTATCTTCCACTGAATGGAGTGAACTTAAAAAATAGACTTACAGGAAATGGGGAGTCACCATGGTTATATCAATTGACCTCAGATTCAAGTTTGATTATTATTTTATATAAAAGAATGTTAACTTTTTAAAATAAGTATTTCAAAAACATTTTACTTATAGGTATAAGGTGAAATGTGTATGTGTAAAAATCTCTAACATATTTTTTGAAAATTTAATCTTTCAACCTTGGGCTTAAAGAACATGTAGGATCAAGATGACAGAGTAGAAGCATGGACCTGTAGAAATTCCCCACCATAGCCCATAAAATACCTATAATAAATGACTCTAAACAAATTCTAGAGCAGCAGAAGCCATAAAATTACAGAGTGAAAGAGATTTCCACCTCAAGGAAGCCTGGAAGACCAACAGGAAAGGCCTATTGCACCCACCATGAAGCAGAGCGCAGCTCGGCTTTGGCCATGCTGCAGGGACAAGAATAGTGCCTCAGGGCACGTGGAATCCCTGGCAGCAGCTGCAGTTCCCAGATCCTTCAACCCACTAACACCAAAGGCAGCTTCAAAGGTCAGTGAGAAAGTGCTTTCACCTGCATGAGAAGGGAACACAGTCTGGCCCTGGTAGCTCCAAGGTGGCAGCAGTTGCTGCAGCACAGCATCCATTTTAGTAGCCCTCAGCATAAAGCCCCTGGGGGAATCATGGCTGATCTGAATCAACACCTGAGTGGTGGCCCTGGGATGAGGAGGAGTGCTGGCTGGCCTGGAGGAGCTGGTGGAGACTTTGGAGAGGGAGCCCTACAGGCAGATCCTGAGCAGAACAGAGTGCTTGTGGTTGCTAATAGACAAGTGTGCAGGCCAGGAGAGCAGCAAACTCCTCTCCCTTGATTGTGCCACCTTGGAGGAACTAAGAACTTGCAGGTCCCCAGACCTCCTCTTGACAAAGGACTCAAAAGTCAAGTAACTGGCTGGGAAAATGCCCCCAAAAGGGGAAAAACATAAGACTATAGAAGGTTACCTTCTTGGTGAACAGGTATAATCTTCTATTCTTTCCGATGAGGAAGAATAATGCATTCCATTAGAGGAAGATCTAAAAAAATCAAGGCTTCTCCATCCCAGACATTCAAAATAAATATGCAGTGGTCTCAGGCCATGGAAGAGCTCAAAAAGGATTTTGAAAATCAAGTAAAAGAGGTGGAGGAAAAATTGGGAAGAGAAATGAAAGCAATACAAGAAAATCATGAAAAGCAAGTCAACAGGTTGCTAAAGGAGACCCAAGAAAATATTGAAAAAAATAACACCTTTAAAAGTAGACTAACTCAATTGACATAAGAGGTCCAAAAAGCCAATGAGGAGAAGAATATTTTAAAAAGCAGAATTAGTCAAATGGAAAAGGAGTTTCAAAAGCTCACTGAACAAAATAGTTCTTTAAAAATTAGAATGGAGAAGATGGAAGCTAATGACTTTATGAGAAATCAAGAAATTACAAATCAAAACCAAAAGAAGGAAAAGATTGAAGACAATGTGAAATATCTCATTGGAAAAGCATCTGACCTGGAAAATAGATGCAAGAGAGACAATTTTAAAAGTATGGGACTACCTGAAAGCCATGATTAAAAAAAAAAAAGAGTCTAGACATCATCTTTCATGAAATTATCAAAGAAAATTTCCCTGATATTCTAAAACCAGAAGATAAAATAAATATTGAAAGAATTCACCAATCACCTCTTAAAAGAGATCCCAAAAGAGAAACTCCTAGGAATATTATAGCCAAAGAGTTTCCAAATCAAGGAGAAAATATTGCAAACAGCTAAAAAGAAATAATTCAAGTAATGTGGAAATACAAAACCTAGCAGCTTCTACATTAAGGGATCAGAGGGCTTGGAATATGATATTCCAGAAGTCAAAGGAACTAGGATTAAAATCAAGAACCACCTACCCAGCAAAACTGAGTATAATATTTCAGGGGAAAAAATGTTCATTCAATGAAATACAAGATTTTCAAGCATTCTTGATGAAAAATCCAGAGCTGAAAAGAACATTTAACTTTCAGACACAAGATCAAGAGAAGCATGAAAAGGTAAGCAGCAAAGAGAAATCATAAGGGACGTAATAAAGTTGAACAGTTTACATTCCTACATGGAAAGATAATATTTGTAACTCTTGAAACTTTTCTCAGTATTTGGGTAGTTGGAGGGATTTTTTACACACACACACACACACACACACACACACACCCACACACATACACACACAGAGCACAGCGTGAGTTGACTAGAAAGGGATGATATCCAAAAAAATGAAATTAACAGGTGAAAGAGGAGTATATTGGGAGAACAGGAGAAATGAAATGGGGCAAATTATCTCTCATAAAAGAGTCAAGAAAAAGCTTTTTCAATGAAGGGGAAAGGGGGGAGGTGAGAGGGAAAAAGTGACGCTTACTCTCATCACATTTGGCTTAAGGAGGGAATAACATACACACTTTGGTATGAAAATCTATTTTACGCTACAGGATAGTAAGGGAGAAGGGGATAAGTGATGTGGAGGGATGATAGAAAGGTGGGCAAATAGGATCAGGGAGTAATTAGCAGTAAACACTTTTGGGGAGGGACAAAGTCAAAAGAGAGAATAGAATAAACAGAGGGTGGGATAAGATGGAGGGAAATATAGTTAGTCTTACACAACATGACTATTATGGAAGTCATTTGCAAAACTACACATATATAGAGTATATTGAATTGCTTGCCTTCTCAGTGCAGATGGGTGGGGAGGGATGGAGGGAGAGAAGTTGGAACTCAAAGCTTTAGGAACGAATGTTCAGAATTAATTTTGCATGCAACTGGAAAATAAGAAATACAGGTAATAGGGTATAGAAATCTGTCTTGCCCTACAAAAAAAAGAGAGATGATGGGAATAAGGGAAGGAAGGGGTATGATAGAAAGGAGGGCAGATTAGGGGAATGGGTAATCTGAATGCACAGTGTTTTGGGGTGGGGAGAGATGGGGAGAAAATTTGGAACTTAAAATTTTGTGGAAATGAATGTTAAAAACTAAAGATAAATAAATAAAGGAAAAAAGAATATGTAGGATTATGAAACGATCGATCTACTCACAGGTCGTATTCATCCTTTGTTTTCAAAGAGGACCATGACATCAGAGAAATTCACATTGTAGAAAATGTTTATCGTTTCTACCTTTGTACTCTCAGGACTCAAGACAATGTGCCCTACTCATTAAAACAGTTAACTATCTGACTGGTGTTGATGATAATAAAGATAATCTGACTTCACTCTACCTGTCCAACTTTATCTACCACTTGTGTCAACTGGAACCCTTGATTATAATAAATGATTACCATCCTTAACCTCTTCTTTATTCCCACTTTCAGCTTTCTTCCTCTTTCTGCATCAGAATCTTTTTTCTTTCAAGTTTCAATTCTTATTTCATTCATGAAATCTTCCCTGAGAATTCCATCTCATTATTGATGCTTTCTTTCCTTGAATTCATGTAGCAAGCACTGTCTCTTCCAATTATTTGATACTTGCCTATACTCTCTTGTGATATTGTGTAGTTTCATGTGTGCATTATTGTCTCTACAGGGAAACTGTAGACATTTTGAAAGTAGGGCCCAGGGAATTGTTTGACTTCTTCACAGAGCCAAGTCAGCATGGTGTTGAACACACAGTGGGTACTTACTGAATTGAATTAGACTTCACACTGGATGTTCATGGAAATACATTAATAATTAACTATATATTAAACCATTAGATTTTAACTGCAAGGCAATTAGCATTAAAAAATAATTGATTCCATTATGGTTATGCTAATTTTACAAAGTGAAAAATGTTTATAATTTTCTACACCAACACAGATTTCACTTTATTCCAAGGTTAGTAGTACTCTAGTGAGGAAATCTATGTAAACATGTTTCTACAGAATTGGACAATGAAGAATTAAAAGTTACCTTTGATGGACTATGGAGTTGCAACGCAGAGTGAAGCAGACTATTTTCTTTTTTTTTGTTTTACTTTGCTTTTTCTTTCTTATGGTTTCTCCACTTTGTTAGAATTCTTCTATGCAAGATGAGTAATATGAAAATGTGTTTGATAGGAATATTTGTGTAGAGCCCATATCAGATTGCATACTATCTTGGGGCAGGAGGGGGAGAAAATTAAAAACTTATGGAAGTGAATGTTGAAAACTAAAAATAAATAAATTGAAAAAACAAAAAAAAATGTTTTCTTAAGCATAAAAAGGTGAGCTTTGATACAAACATAGATATTTTATCTAATTTTTAAAAAATTATTATCTTCGCTAGATTATTATTACTTAGGGTAGAAAGCAATAGATTCAGAAGTAGACAATATACTAGTTTTGAGTCTATGGTTCTCTTTTCTATGTATTTGAAATACCCACTCACAATTAAAGAAGAACAAAACCTTTCCAGCCAAAACTTGATCTATTGTGAGGAATCAGATCCAGAAGTTTTTCAGTATTTCCAAAGCTACTGTTAACTTCAGAAGTAGAGGTTTTAATTCACTTAAAAACCTATTTTTAGCTGAGAACTAGAGGCAAAAGAAACCAAAAAAACCTGTGTTTTGCTTTCCTAGGGCTTTTCAGTGAAAGATCTTTCTGTGCTTTTAAAGTGTGAGCTGGTACATAAAGAAATTAAACTACAGAGAGGTTCCTCCAAGGCAGCAATATGGGACTAATGGAAGCTCAAGGATGTGTACAAATCATAATTATGTTCTGACCCTTAGGTACTCTTTTATGTAAAATTCACTGGTGGGGGAGGTAGTTTCTTCTACACATAATATCTCACACTCTTGCTCTAGAGATCAAGAAAAAAAAATTTAATTTGGTACCTATTAAGCTTTTGAGTTTATTTGTTATTACTGAGCAATTTGTTATACATAAGTTCTTACAACTTCCTGTAGGTTTTATACTGTTGTATGATGCAAATAGATGAGTTCAATAAACATTAAATAAGCGCCCATCAAGCACAATTACAGCTAGTGGCCACTAGGTGGCTCAGTGGATAAAGCACTGGGAATGCAGTCATGTAGATTCATCTTAATAAGTTCAAATGTGACCTCAGACACTACCGGTGTGACCCTGGGCAAGTCACTTACTCCTCCTTGTTTCAGTTTCCTTGTGTGTAAAATGAAATGGAGAAGGAAAAAGTAGACCATTCCAGTATTTTTGCCAAGAAAACCCCAAAAGGGGTCACACAGAGTTGGACTTGACTGGAAAATGACCAAACCACAAAGCACAATGCAAAGAAAAAAACATGTGCCCTACTACAATTAGATATCATTAATAAGAACTTCCAGTGTCTTTATATTTCATGAGTTTTAGGCAAAAGTATATGCCAGCCTAAAGTAGGATTATAGTAGCAATAAAAACATTCATGGACATGAAATCTGATATGTTAAAGCAAGCTTTAGTTTCTTATCAATATCTTTATAAGAATTTGTTTCCCTTACTTTTTTTCCTGGCACCGCAATATGGTGCTATTATATCAGTCTTTGAGAACAACAGACAGTAGCATTGATTAATTACATAAACAAATTCATTGTTTGCCCAGTGAATCCATGCAGGTGATCCTTTTCATTGGGAGTTTCTTCCATGGATGATTCTGACATGGACACCTACGCTTTCCATAGGTGCTTGTTTATTGTTTCCTCATTGCCCTGAAACTCGTTATTCTTTCCCATTTGTCTCCTAATTTCTAACCCTGTTCCGATCTGCCGCATACCGGCTTCTCTTCAACATCACTGTCCCCACCTCCATTTTCTATAGGTCATTTTCTTCTTCTTGTCTCCCTCTAATCCTTAATCTAGACACTCATCATTTTTATGTCTGTACTTTCTGCTTTGGATTTAATGTCCCTTCCACTGTTTCTGCCCACAGAACATATTCATAGTCTGAGGGCCCCAGAAAGGAATTTCTTTTACCACTTTGAATTTTTGACTGTGTGTTCTGGCAGCACCTAGAGAGCTGAGGAAGCTGTTTTTCTTGACTTCTTGCCGCAGATTGGTAAAAAGAAAGCCCTGGGAGAAGTCTGTTCTTTGTTTCATGAGGAAGGGAAGCAGCAGTTCAATGCCATGTTCAACAAGGCACATGATGGAGTCTGGACATGTGACTGTGTTGGTAAGGAACTCTAAGTGGAGGAACTTCCTTTGTCAGTGCAAATCAGTGACTTGTTTGTAATGTATAGATTCGGGAAAAGTTTGTTAATGTATGTTGGTCAGCCCTGCTACCTAAGACTTATGGGTTTTCTGGGGATGGGAGTTCTGAGATATAATTGGGGTAAGCTGATTTATTATCTACACTAAGTTGGGAATTTTATAGTGAGCCTTGGGGAATGAGGGACCACCAAGTTGCTTAACATGGAATAAACTGGCTGAGATTGAAAACAGAGCAGATCAAAGCTCCTGTGACAGAGTAAGATCTGGCTCCTGAGGAGTTTCTGGATTTAAATTCTGGATGAAATGGGGAGTCCAAGCTTTAATATGTATTTTAAATGAATAAATAAAAAAATAGATTAATTAACTTATAACTTTAGTGAGTGCTTTGTGGTTACTGCAGGATTAAGGTACTGTTTTTGTGGTCATGTAGACAAGATATGTCAGAACTAATGTATTAATGACTTCATGACCAGCCCTCCATCTACTACATTATGCTACCTTTGAAAACTATACACTTATCTATCTATCTATCATCTATCTATCTATCTATCTATCTATCTATCTATCTATCTATCTATCTATCTATCACCTATCATCTAATCTCTCATATACTAAGTCATTTTGATGCCTTATACAGACTAGAAAACACTTAGAATATTCACATGCCTTGTATAATTTGTGGTATTCCTCATTGTGGCAATCAACCATGATGTCTCTAATGCAAGGATGGGGTAAGATTGCAAGTAAAACATGGAAATTGTCTTTTCCTTACTGAAAACCTACAAACACAGCTGACTGTAGTCTTCCAAGTAAATATGAATCATCACTTTGTCTTGAAAGCTAAAGAGTTGAAGCTACTGTTTTTTAGTCTCTTGCAGTAAATAGTGTGTAAAATCCAGCCTTCTTTATACGTTGTAGTTTTCTGGGGGACCAATTATTCTTAAATGGTCACACTGAGCTTTATCTTCAAGGTCAATGGTGCTTGGTTGTAGAAACCTCAAGTACATCTTCTGTTGAAAAACAAAAACAAAACAAAACCCCAAAATCAAAAGTGACTGCAGACTTTTATTGTATATCTGCATTTTCACATTTCTGTCTTTGCCAATCTCTTTTCCCACTGCTTTAAGATTTTCTCCCCTCTGTTCTAACCTGTCAATTTCTTGTCAGTTTAGTTTTTTCTTTTCTCTCCAAATCACTTTTCTTATTCTTTTATTAAGTCCCTAGCCCACTCAGAGGTCTTTTAATTATTCTTTTCTCATTTTAGGACTCCTAAGTATCACAGTCATTCATTTATTCTAGATTATTTTCCATTTCTTTAATCATGCAGTATTTACTTATTATAGTAAGACCTTTTGTTTGTTGGTTTGCTCATTTCTTTTCCCTTTTTTTCTGTGAAGTTTTTCTCATTAAGATTTGTTTTATTCCTTTTCTTTTTGGTTCTTGTTCTTTTCCTTTATTTGGTACATTTCCAGCAGTTTTGAGGTTATGAAAGGGCAATGGGATTACAAAGAACCATTGACTCAGTCATTTTACTAGAACTTCCCTATTAAAAACCACAACCTTTAGAATTCCAGGTATGAAGGAGGAATGTCATTCTTCTCTAAAGAAAAGCAACCCATAGAGAAGAGTCATTAATTTCTCCTCTAATTGACTGGAACTTTTCCAGTTGGATTGGTCTTTTTTATTTATTCATTTTTTTCAACTTGGATAATGGATTATGATTTCTATAATCTATAAATCAAGCAGTTTGAGTCATTTGGATTTTTTCCATACCCAGTTGGCCAAGACTTTCTTTCAGAACAGAAAAGATATTTTCAATTAGACAGAAATCCTTCAAATGATTTTCTCATGGTCACGTTTAGATCCCTAGTACACACTAAAGATCTGTTAGCGTTTGCACTATTTCCTTCGTCTGCAATAAATTTTAATCAGATGCTTTGTACCCAGTTGTACTCTTGTCTGAAACCAGCCAAAGTGCTGTTGTTGCCAGGGAAACCATTTCCTTGTTATCTGTGTGTTCCGCATGTCTGTCTCATTTTCTTTCCCTCTTCTCTCTTTCACTTGATTTTTTTACCCTCTCGACTCTGAGTGAAAACTTTATGTCACACATTTTGGTGGATGAAGCACACTCCCCTGCTCAGACATAAGTGTTCATTAAAATGACGCAGAACAAAAGTTATAACCGTGATTTATTAATTCTGATTTTTTTATTTGCCTAAAAACAAAGCCCTTCATTACAAGCTTTACTCTGTGTTTGAGAAGCTAAGGTGTATATATAAAGTTTTCTTTTTTGATCTCTCAGCTATATTTTTGGGTGTTATGAAGTTCTACCACAAATGCCCTTTGTCTGAATGATTTTGTCCTGCCCCTTTGCATATGACCACAAAGGAGAAAAGAACAAGAAAGAACAGCAAACATAAAAGAGAACTTTAAATAGACCAACCCGTCCAGGGTCTTACACCATCCAAATCCTTCCTTTTCTAACGAAAATAGCAAGAAATAAAATTGCCAGTCCCAAAGCGTTCCTCTGGCCAGCTCCTTTGTGAGATTTAGTTGTGCATCATTCTTTGAAAAAAAAAATCCCAAAAACCACTGGACTGTGGAACTGATTTCCTCCTAACAAGCTGTTCAGGCTTAACATATTCAACTGCACCACAAAGCAGGGTTTGGTGTTATGGATCTACAAATCAAGGATGTGAAAGCCTACCTACTGAACACCCAGGAAGATCTAATATCTGTTAGTGGTAAAAAGTTGAATTGTGTCCTTTAGATAATGTCTTCTGTTTAGATATAACATATATTGATGATAAGGGTCTCTAGGTCTTCATAAAATTTTTCTTTGACCTATTAGGGTTTGTCATGGTGGGAGCATAGACACTGATGATGGTGGCATGGTGTTTTCCTGCAAGTGGCAATCACATTGTCATGAGCCTGTCATTCACTCCTTTTGGCAGGCATACCAGCCTGATGATTAGATTAGTTTTGATTGTAAAACCCACACAAGCTTCATGGTGATCCCCTCCACTTTGACCACTCCAGAAAAATGTGTATCCAGCTCCAACTTTAGTAAGCTGTCCTTCATTTTCCAGCCTTGTTTCACTCGAGGCTGTTGAGTTCTCTTGTAACAAGAGCAGTTCATCTTTCAAGTCTACTGGATTTTATATTTTCTTTAAGTGTGCTCACATTCCATGTGCTGATGGTGAATTGAATCATCTTTGCAGATGTTTTTGCATATTTTGTACATTTTTTTTGTGTTTTGACCACAGATTGGGATTCCCTGCCTGCCACGGTAATCAGGCCAGGGAAGGGTAAGCATACAATCTTTAGGGCACCTTTTCTAGCTCCCTTCCTCACACCAGGAGGTGAGCAGTGAGATCCTTAAAAGGTTGCTCAGACATCCAGGGGGCTGCTGAGTCCCACTGCTGCTTCCAGTGAGAAAAGACCCTATGACCTGGGCTGCCTGTGTGCAGGGTTGTGGCTACAGGTCCCAGTGTATGCACACCTGCTGCTTCATCACTTTCCTGTCACCATAGGACTTTGAGACAGGTATAATAGTAAAATGGTATGAGTGATGTCCTTTAATTCTTGTGTAAATTGGATTTAAGTGAGGCAGAGTTGCACGGAGTTGTCAGCCTCACTCTCTCCTCCAGAGTCATCATAGCCCAGTGGCAAGACAGAATCAAGAAGACTGGCGATGGCGCAGGATGCAGGATGGCACAGGATGGCAACTTCAGTGTCTAACCAAGCTCTAAGTTCTCCACATTTCCTGCTTCAGTTGCCTTCATGGCCATTCAAACAAATGGTTCTCATCTGCCCATTTTACCAGGGGAAGTCTTCACATGCTTGGGGTAGATAGCCCCCTAAGTCACCAATTGGTTCGAGACCCCTTGGTAAACCTCAACTTGGTTTGACCTGTCTGCCAAAATGATTTACTGGGGTGTGGCCACTGCACATACTGCAGCTTCTTAGAGTCACAGGTGAGAGTTAGGTGGTCTACACCAAAGGTAGAAAGGTAGAAAGCAGCCCTGAAAAGGGCTCAGCAGCCATCACTCCAAAGGTACTGGTCCTAATTAACACCAAGAAAACACAGGTGCTCCATCAACCACCAGTACATCATCCATACATGGAACCATTAGTCACAACAAATGGAGAAATTTTGAATTCTGTGGATAAGTTCACTTACTTTGGTAGTATACTCTCCAGAGATGAGATTGACAGACACGTTGCCACAGCTAGCTCACTGTTTAGGAGACTGAAGAAAAGTATGGGAGAGAAGAGGTATTAGACTGACTACTAAATTGAAGGTCTACAGAGCTGTTGTTCTGACCTCATTGTTGTATGCCTGTGAAATACGGACAGTCTACCAGCACCATGCCAGGAAATTGAATCCCTTCCATTTGAACTGTCTTAGGAAGACTCTGAAGATGACCTGTCAGGATAAGGTACAAGACACTGAGGTCCTTACTCTAACTAAACTGCCAGGCATTCAAATTATGCTTCAGAGAGCACAATTCCTATGGGCTGGCCACGTTGTTCAAATGCAAAATGTGTGCTTGCTAAAAAGACTACTTTATGGAGGACTCACATGGGGCAGGAGATCATATGGTGGTCAGAAGAAGTGATACAAGGACACTCTCAAGGTCTCTCTCAAGAACTTTGGAATTGATTTTGTGACATGGGAGACACTGGAATGGTACTGCTCAGCATGGCATGCCCATATCAGAGAGGGTGCTGTGCTCTATAAGCAAAGCAGAGTTGAAACAGCACAAGGGAAACATAGGATGCACAGATTTGGAATATGCACCCCAAATGTTCACAAGGACTCTCTGTGCCCAATCTATACTAGAGCATTCTGAGCTCATCTTGGTCTGATCAGCCACAGTCAGACACATTAAAACTTGACTTTACCATGGTGATGTCATTTTGATCCTCTTTGAGAATGAAGGACAACAACCAAATTATATATATGTATGTATGTATATATATATATATACATATATATACATAATATATGTATAATATAGTACAAAATAGCATAATATAGTGTAATAAATATGATATAATTAATATAATGTAATAAATATAATTTAATATAATATAACTAATATATTTTAATATAACATAATATAATATATACACACTTACACACATATCCATATGTACCATATATGTCTATGTATATACATATATCTACATATATTCATGTGCACATGCACATACACACATAATCACACACTTACCCTTTTCCCCATGGAAACACTGGGAAATTTAGCATTAGTTCATAGTTCAGAATTTTCTATCAGTGGTTTAAGCCCTGAATTTGAATTTTCAGAACTTCAAACCCCACTAGGTCACCTAGTGGGTATTTGACAGCTCTTATCTTAGTGAGACAAACTTTACCTTACCCTGACATACAAATAATCAAGAATTACTCACATACTTTCCCAGTGTTGTAGAGAGATGAACAGGAGGGGAAAGTCCTCCTGGAAGTCAGACTTTTCAGCCTGACGCTATTACTGGGTACTCCTTAGAGTGCTCCTAGTGCCTGAATACTTGGAGGTCTACCTTCTCTCCTTAGATAGTCCTTGATGTCAGGTCTATCAACTTCTCACAATGTGATATTTCTGATATCCCCTCAAATTCTTGCCTTTTCCAATAGTTTCTGCCTTCCTAACAGTTGGTTAATTCAGTGGTGTTCTTTTTTTTTTTTTTTAACACCTTTACTTGTGGGAGAGTCTCTCATGAATTATATAATCCTTTTAGAAAATAATTTTCTTTTAAAATATTTTACCATAAATATGAAGGTTGAAGGGACCTAAGAGGTTATATAATAGCTCATAGTATCAGAGATCTAAAACTAATAGGAACCTCCGAAGCCCTATGTCTACCCCCTTAATGTTACAGATAAAGAAACTGAGAACCAGAGAGATTAAGCAATCTGGGCAAGGATGCACACATGTTATCATCAATATCATCAATGAGAGTCATTTATTAAGCATTTATATGTGCCAGATCCTGAGCTGTGCGCTGGGGATCAAAAGGAAAGCAAAAATGGCCCTTTCCTTGAGGTAATTCACACTCTAATGGAGGACACAGCGTACATGTACCAGCATTAGAGGTAGGCTATGAACTCCATAACCAGTAGCTAAAGTGTTCTATCACAATGAACTGATCTCAGAGCAGGAACATGACTTCCCCAAAATCACACAGCAGCAGGAGGGCAATCGGAACAAAGGTTCTCTGATTGCCAGTTCAGTGTCATTTCCATGGTACAATCCATATTAGAGGCAACACCATGTTGAAATATTTGAAGGATGAGTTTTTAAGCTAGCTAAAAGTGTAGCAGATTGTGAAGTGGACTGTTGGAGATGGTACCCACATTGATGTGATCATGGATGCTTCAGAATATTGAAGTAAAGGCTGCAGGTCAGTGGAATGCCGTAAAATTTTATACAGCTTCGTTAGACTCTGAGGCAATGTAGAGCTTAATTGGAGTATGCTTTGACTGATAATCCTCAAGGGTGTTCTCCCACCCTGCTCCCTGTGAAAACCTACCACTCCTCCTCTGACAACGTCCAAATTCAGATAGCATTACGTTCCTCCTTAGGACATTAAAAATAATAGAAAATTAAGTTCCAAGACATGAAACTTTAACAAAGATCTTGAGAGTGAGAGAATTTTCCTCACTAGCCAAGGAATAAAACTAATGGTTAACCATTTAAAATCTAGAACTCCTTAATTTCAGATTTTTATAATGGAAAATTTATGGAGCATCTGTACTCAACTTGGAGTATTAAGATTTGAATTCAAGTCTATACTCAGACACATGGAATCAATCAGTTAATTCATGTAATGAAAATACTAATACTTCTGATACTACTATTAATAATAGCCAGTATCTATATAGCACTTTCTAGCCTATAACTTTGTTTTTAGAAAAATGGTTTTTGAGCTTTAAAGTGCTACTTATGTTTGAATTAGTATTATTATTTCTACTTCTACTAGTACAAATAAATAAAATGTTAAGAAGAAAATGTGGTTTTCTGGTTTGTTTGATTTTTGTTTTGCTTTCATGTAGCTTTCCATGTTTCTTTTTCTTCTTATAACATTTATATATAGATAAACCAGACGTTTGATTTCATTAATTTCAGTCCCCACTACCCAGTGAGGAGTTCTACCAATAGAGGTATTTTCTTTTATCAGGGTGGATCAGCACTTTAGCTGTAGCTTAAAGCTTTAGAGGACTGCTATAGCACCAAGAAGTAAAGTGACTTGTCCAAGGTCACACAGACAGTACAGGTCAATGGCAAGACTTCTGTCCAGGTCTGATTGATCCTAAAGCCAGCTCTTCATGCACTATACCGTACTGTTTCTCACGAATAAAAATGACTATAAATTTTCTTATGCTTGTAAAATATAACATATATTTAATATTTCTCTCTAAATGTACACTAAAACGCTGTTTTTTTTATATTGTTGTTGAATCTTGAACTCATCTTTCTTTGTTCAAAATGTTGTTTCTTTTCCCTACTTACCTCTACTTTTTTTCTCTTTGATATTTTCACAAAAAAGAATTAAAATTGAAGGAAAAAACCCAGAGAATAAAGTGATAGGAGTCTATATATCTTCCCACTGAGTTTTTACTTAGCCAAATTGGACCTCATTACTATTAGCACTAAATACAAAAATCATGCTGGTTTACTTAGAGTTATCCTATGGACTTTCTCTGGATGAATAAGTCTCTGTCAGTAATCCCACTAAAAATCCACTTTACTCGGGTTTAGAGAGGAATTTTACCTGGAAAAAATGGCAATGTCCCTTTCCCTCTCCAGTCAGAACCCTGCACTAAAAAAAAAGGCTTAATTTAAAAAGAAAGAGCAGTCTGAGTAAATATATTTATAGGGCTTAATGAGATTTTTTTTTATATGTTCACAGGGGTAGGTTGGCATAGGGAGAATGAACACTTTCTCATGGTCTCATGGCATTTTAAAACTAGAAAGAAACTCGGTAATTATCTGATGAGATATAAACTTCCCAAGTCATTTTCATTCTAAGTGCAGCAGTAATATAATACTGTTTCCAGTTTGCATATAGTAGCTATGCCAAATTAGATACTCAAAATTAGTTTGAAATTGTTATTGGTATATCTATAATACATTAAATAATAATAAAAAATCTTTAGTTGAGATGATGGTAACTTCAACTTACTTGATGCTACACATGGAGGAGAAAGAGAAAGGAGATTGGGCAAATTGTCGGTAAAAATTCAGTCTGAGCGTTCAGAACTTAAATTAATGAATTGCCTGAAAATGACTGGAGTTGAAGCAAAATTTGTCTCATTGACATGCAGCCTCAATGCTATGGAGGAAGGTAAAGAGGAAGATTTTTCCTTAGAAATAGGACACCAGAAAAAATTTGGAGAGAAGTACTTTAGGAAAGAAGGATGAGAAACATCTTGTGGATAGCACCAATATTTTACAAAGCTTTATGCATGAATAGGTAAGTTTCTCATAAAGAAATCATCTTTTACATATATTCTGCTTTGCTTGCTATATAGTTGGCTTTTAAGTTTGATGCAAAGTTGTTAGCATTTACTTCAGCATAGCTGTTCAATCTGCCTTTTAGATATGTCTTTTATATCTTATGCTGGGTGTTTGGAGGGAAAAAGAGAAGTAAAAGATGCTATCCTGAAACTAATATGTGTGCAACCTTTCCGGGGAGATAATGGTTGCTCAAATGAAACAATTAGCAAAGAATACAATGAATACAATTAAAAATAATCAAGGGTAAAGTTGTATATATATATACACACACATATATATCTATGTATATAGATAGATCTCTCTCTCTCTCTCTCTCTCTCTATATATATATATGTAGCATACCTTTGACGTTAGGTCCAGAGAAGTCTTTGTTTTGGAAGTCATCAGCTATGGGTTGAGCCCTCACTGATTCATCTCTGCATCAGATCACATCAAATGGCTCAGAAAAAAAGGCATTTAATTAAAACAGAATAGCAAGGTAAATGGCAAAGAACTTGGATGATAAATATTCCCTTCAACCCATTAAGTAGAAAGTAAGCTTGTAGGGGGTAGAGACTCCTTCCTGCTCCCTTCCCTTTTTCCTTCCTCCTCCTTTTCTTCCTCTTCCTTTTTTTTTCCTCCTCTCTCATCAAGGGAGATAATGTGTTTAAAGCAGTTTGCAATTCTTAAAGCATAAGAAAAATATTTATTTTTGTTATTATTGTTGTTGCTTTTTTATTTTTGGTCACCCCCTCTGTTCCTATGGGTTTAATTATTTCTCTGCATATGACTCAATTCTATCCATCTCTATTTAATCTACCAAGCTCCAATTCCTTATCACCAATTGCTATTTGGACAAATAGCTGGATTGCCAAAAGGCAAACTCAACATATTGGAAATGGATCTCATTATCACTCCACTTCCCCAAACTTACTCTTCTTCTATATTACTATTATAGGCATCACCATCTTTCCAGTCACTGAAGTTCAAAACTTTAGTGTCATCCTTGACTTCTCACTCTTATTCACTCCATATATCCAAATTATTGTCAAATTTTACATTTCCATTCACTTATATTTCTTCCTTTCTACTCATAAAGCAGAACCACTGAAAAAGCTACCTAATACTGACACTCATCACTTTTTTACTAGTTAAAATAACCTGTTGTTACCTATTGAAATAATTCCCTGTTGTGATATCATAAGCAAATTCAGGGAGCATGGAATTTCTTAATTGTCAGGTCTGTGGATAAGGGAATAATTTATGACCAAACAAGAAATAGAGAGCATTATGAGAAGTAGAATGAGAAATTTTTATTAAATTAAATTTAAGAAAGTTTTGCACAAACAAATTCAATACAGCCAAGATTAGAAGAAAAGCAGAAAACTGGGTAGGACAGGAGGGAAATCACAGTAAGTTTCTCTGATAAAGGCCTCAATTCTCAAACATATAGACAACTGAGTCAAATCTATACTATATCTATATCTATATCTATCTGTCCGTCTATCCATCCATCCATCCATCCATCTATCTATCTATCTATCTATCTATCTATCTATCTATCTATCTATCTCTCTCTCTCTCTCTCTCTCTCTCTCTCTCTCTCTCTCTCTCTCTCTATCTATCTATCTATCTATCATCTATCTATCTACCTATCTACAAAGAATAATCCCCCAATTGATAAATGATCAAAGGATATGAACAAGAAGTTTTCAGAAAAAGAAATCAAAGCTGTCTGTTGTCATGAGAAAAGGCTCCACATCATTGTTGATTAGAGAAATGTTTTCTTTCTCAACATGGTTAATGTGGAAATAAATTTTTCATGACTGCACATGTACAAACCATCTCAAATTGCTTGCCTTCTCAATGAGGCTTGAGGGGACTGAGGGAGAAAATATTTGGAAATCAAAAATTTTCTTAAAAAGAAGGTTACAATTGTTTTTACATGTAATTAGAAAAATTTAAAATATTTAAAAATGCACAGAAAAAAGAAATAACCCTTATTTTGTGTTCTTGCCTCAAATGTAAATCCATTCCATTCCATCCTGTATCCAGCTGTCAAAGTAATTTTCCTGAAGTGAAAGTCCAATCATGACACCCCTTGCTAGTAAATTCCAGTGACTCCCTGTTTCCAGTAGGATGAAGTATAAACTCATCAATTTGACATTTATGACCTCTTTATGACCTTCCTCTTTTCATTCTTTCCCTTTTCTATCATACCTTTTCTCAAACTTGTGCTCTAACCATACTGACCTACTTGCTGGTCCATTCACATCTATTATCTGTCTCTGTCTTTGTCCCTAAGGCCTAAAATACCCTTTTTCCTCAGCTCTACCTATAAGAATCCTTGTTTTCTTTCAAGACTCAGCTCGTGGCCCCTTCTACATGAAACCTCATCCCCCCATTAACTGCTAGCGTACAACCTTCCCAAATTACAACATATTCATATATATTACATTTCCCATACTTACATATGTATCTACTCCCTTAGAATATAAGCTCATCAAGGGTAGAGACTATGTCCCTTTTATCTGTGCATCTTCACAACTTAGCAAGGTGCCTAACATGTAGCAGGTACTTAATAAATGCTTGTTGATAAATCAGTTGATTGATCTTTCACATAGCAGGAGAGGAACACAGTCAGAAAAATTCATACTATCATTGCTAAAGGTCAGATTTTGACCTTCTGTGTCTCTGTTTTCCACACCAAACTCAGGCACAAGAATCTTGTGGGTCTTTTAAAATTTCCTATGGGGGCAGAGGCTTCTCAGGAAATCAGAATTTGTGCCAGGTGTCCCCCTAACCCAGCATGGGACTCACTTGCTCTGAGCAGTGTAGGAAATCGAGTTCATATACATATCTATTACAGATAATTTTGTCTTTAATGTTACAGGAGTTCAGGGAAGGTTGGGGGCTTGAGAGAGGAACAAGGACTGAAAGACTGGATACCACCTCAGTATTTAGAGATTTTTATAAGCAGTTTTTCTAAGAGGACATAAAACTGACTTTTTTTCTTCCTAATTTGACCTAATTGAGTAACTTTTTGGGGAAAGGGGGGAACATAAAAAGTCAAAATGAGAACACTATAAGACCTTAGCCTGAAATGGCCAGGGTCTCCCATTGTATCCTGGGCCTTATCCAGTCATCCTGATGAATGTCAGGCTACTGGACCCAGATGGCACAGGAGAAAAAGGTGAGGTTGGTGACCTTGAACAGCCTTCCCTCATCCAAATCAAAGTGAACTGAAAGTCATGTCATCATCTTGATGTCCTGGTCCTCTTCGAAAATGAAAAATAAACACAACAACAATACCAGATATAGTATTATTAACTTCAATACTGGAAAAAAAAAATTCCTAATCTCATGTATCAACTTAATGCTCTGAAGATCTGGGTTAAAAGCACTCATTCATTAATATAAATTTCATGTCTTCTATTGCAAATAACATTATTAGTTGTCAGAAAGCCCTTTTGTGATGCTTCTGTAGTGACTGATGGCAGAAATTACTTGCTTTAAAGATAAGGAATCTGTTAATACTCACATACTTTATCCTTCATCTTATTTGTGATAACAATGTGATTAATGCTTTGGGGGCCCACTAGGTATCCTAAGATACTCTGGCAAGAGGTTTCAACTTGTATCAAAAGCACAAAATGAGAATATTCATTGCCTTGGTCTTATTTTTATTCAGCCACATGTCCTTTCTTGGGATCTCCTGGTATTTAATTCTCAGGTACTTCAGTCTTGCTTCCCTTTGACAATCCTTGCTTCTAAAACTTGTACCTTTTTAAAAAAGTGAAGTCAAGAAAAAACATAAACATACTACCGTTTTTTGGAAGCAAGGTGCAAGTTAGTATTGTAGAGAGCTTTGACGATAGTCCTAGACTACAGTCCTAGGGACTGTAGAGATTTTGAGACTATAACCTTTAATAAGCCATTTCATGTCCTTGTCACTCAGTTTCTCCATCTCCTAAATGGCCATTGGTATAAATTTTCTCCTGATCTTTTTGAGTTCTAAAATTCTATAATTCTGTGCTATGTTCTTTTTATGCATAATGGGTCACAATGAGAAGTCAGATCTCATTGATCAGTGTATGTGTTTGTCCTTCATTGCTGAAAAAGACCATGCCATCAGAGATATGATGACATGACTTGCACTTGACTTTGTTTTGAGTGAGGGAAGGCTGTACAGGTCACCAGCCTCACTTCTCCTCCAGAGTCATCTGAATCCAGTAACCAGATATTCATCAGGATGGCTGGAGAGTGATCAGTATTCCCATTGACATAGCTGTGCAAATCAGTGTTCTTTGGGCATAGTTTATCTATAAACCCTCTGAGCATTATGGTTTTCACTGGCTTTGCAAAACTTAAAAAATGTTCATGGAGCAGCTTCTCTAGACAACTCTTCATTCTCATCAAAAAGTATCACAACTCATCCATTTCTTACAGCCTTTCCTGATGAGAGAAAGCCTTTACCTAAAGCAAGAGAACTGTTGTTGTTTGACTGTAGTTCTTGAAGAGGACCAGTAATGTCAGGAAGGTGACACCTTGACTTGCAAATGAATTGTATTTAAGTGAAGCAGGGCTGTGCAAACTCAACAGCCTTACTCTCTCCTCCAGAACAATGTGAGTACAGTGGTAAGATCAGGACAATTAGAGAAAGGAAGTGAATAGAACTGAAGGGGAAAAATAAAGGAAGGGGGAAAGACTTGGAGGGAGGAAAGAAGAAAGGTAAAAAAGCAGAAAGAATAATAGAAATCTGGATTTATATAGAATAGTTTTCTAGACATGCCAAAGACATTGGAAATATCACAGTGACAAGATGCTAAAAATAGCGCAGAGTAGGCACATTACGGAAGTGATAACCTAGGTTTGACTATCCAGAGAGTCTGAGGGCCTTATTAAACCTAAAGCAGAAGACTTTCTCCTAAGAATTTATTTCCATCCCAATTGTTCAGGGAGGTAGTATGCTATAGTGGAAGCTTAGCAATAAATGACTCCTAGTTCTCCATTAACCAGGTATGTGATCATCAGCTAACTTCTCGAGCTTTCTCATATATCAAATGAATAAGTTGCATTAGCAGATGTCTAAAGTCCCTTCCAGTTCTAAAATTCTCTGATTTGTGATGTGGAAGAGGTTGGTTGGTGCAGAAAGGACTCAATTCAAATGAAACGACTAAGATTTGAATCTTTCTTTACTTCCTGAATAAGCTTGAGCATATTCATTTACAGACATCATTTTTTCCTCTGTAGAGTAAGGAGGCTGGAATAAATAAACTCTAAATTCCCTTCCAGCTATTAAACTTAAAAAAAATTCTCCTTTCTTTGGCCTTCACAGGTTCCTATAGCAATTAATTACTGTAGGGGAAAACATGAGCACATCTGGATATGCAGAACTGTGTGGTGTAACACCAATGCAATATTCACAATGCCTACAATGCCCATGAATATCCCGGCACCATTTTAAATCATGAAACCCAACAAACTTTCCCCATGGAAGACAGAACCAAAACATTTATTCAGACACCAGAAACCCAAATTCATCATAGTAACAAAAATCTATACACAATAACAATGCAGAGGACGATACCAGCCCCATGCTTTTCCCCAGCTAGGCTTCCCACAGTCCAGATCCCTTAAACAAAATCACAAAAAAGCTCTCTCACTCACTCTAGCCAGCTGCCTGCTCACCTGCATCCTTCCTCCCTCTTACTAGATTCTGACTAATTTCCTCTCAGCTCTACTCTAGCTTCTCCTCCTCCTGTTCCACCCATTCAGCAAACGCCTCCCACCACAGGCTCCAAGTGACTCAGATTCAAGTGGTTCAGGCTTCCTTGTGACCCAGGAAGGTCACATGGGCCTATTAATGAATGAGAAAAATCTTATCATTTAAATTACCATTATGCTTGGGGAGAAACAAACACTTCCATATTAAGGGTAAACTAGAGCAGAGTAATGCATATCTGGAAGATGGGGAAGGCAAAGGACAGGGACCCTTGTAGGGCCCCAATGCCACACTCAAATAACACTAAACCTGAAAGAAAGCTGAAATGTGCTGTCCTTTCTCACCAGCTAACTCATTTCACTTCTTCCTCCACTAACCCAGCGTGCTCTGATTAGCTGTTTCACTGGCAAATGAAAGAAAAAGCCATGGTATTAACCTGTAATATTAATTTTTTTTTTTTTTACTCTGGCACATACACTTGGCACAATTGCACATTGAAATAGCTTTCTACCAGTGGGCTGCTTGAAACTATTGCTTTTCTATGGGAAATTAAACAGGGAGCTGCTTAATGCTCCTT
Organism: Notamacropus eugenii; assembly: GCF_028372415.1. NCBI lineage: Eukaryota > Metazoa > Chordata > Mammalia > Diprotodontia > Macropodidae > Notamacropus > Notamacropus eugenii. The sequence goes on from NC_092876.1 coordinate 289,605,779, forward strand.
GTTAGTTTTTTAATAAAAAATGAAAGTGAGAAGCCAGCTGCACCTGAAGCAAATGACTGCTAACCCCACAGCTATGCTCAAAGCAAAGAGGAAGAATGAAAATGGGCATCTCTTCAAACCTTGGCTGCAGCAAGTGCTTGGCAAGACCCCTCCCACTGTGGCCCTATTAAATTGCCTCCCCAAATGTTGTTTAGAGGTTACCCTGAACTGGGAGAGTCTTCTCCTGGGATCATTAGGCAGCTCTCAATTTCATTTTCTAATAAAATATTGAAAGTTACCATTTAGGGGCACAGCGGCAACTATTGAATTAGCAGGGCTTGAGCTGCATAGAGAGTCAAGGGGAGGAGAGAAAGCAGGAGTTGGAAAGCAGCAAGGATGCCCATAAAGGAAAGGAGAGAGGGAGAGAAGGGCATTGAAAGGACTCTGGCACACATTAGGAGCACAGTTAAAAAGAAGGAATTGGTGGCCATCCAAAAAGTCCAGAAAGTTTAATTTTTATACTTTATTGAGTTTGTAGAAGCAGCATGTCATAGTAGATAAAGAGTCAGCCTCAGAGCTGGGACTGGGTTTAAATTTCAGCTTTGTAATATATAAGTAGAGAGATTTAGGCAAAGTCACATAACCTCAATGTATCCTGGGTGACTCTGTGAAACTGTAAATTGTAGGATAGTTGCCAATCTGTGTTAATACAAGAAAACTCCTCATTGGTAGTTCCTTATAACAATGAATTTACAGATCTAGTCACACACCCCCACCCCCACCCCCCAAAAAAGTCAAAGGTCTACAAAGTATATTCTTTACAACAACTACGCAACATGGGTAGTGTAAGCATTTGTTGTTCAGTTGTTTCAATTGTGTCTGATTCTTCCTGATCCCATTTGGGGTTTTCTCAGCAAAGATATTGGAATGGTTTGCTAATTTCTTCTCTACATCATTTTCCAGATGAGGAAACTGAGACAAACAGGGTTAAGTGATTTGCTGAGGATCACATAGTTAATAAGTGTCTAAGGCTGAATTTGAACTTAGATCTTCCTGACTCCAGGCCTGGTGCTTTATCCACTATGCCACCTAACTGCTGCAGTATAAGCTTTATTATTCTCATTTAGAGTCAGCTGGATGATGCAATAGATAGAATGCTGGGCCTGGAGAGTGGACGACCTAAGTTTATCCATCCTCAGACACTGACAAGCAGTGGATCCTGAGCAGGTTACTTAAGCACAATTACCTGCTACTGGGTACAATGTTTTCCTGGTTCTGCTCACTTCACTCAGCATCACGTAAGTCTTTACAGGTTATTCTGAAATCTGCCTGCTCATCATTTCTTGTAATACAATTTTACATTCATATACCATGACTTCTTCAGCCATTCCCTAATTGATGGGCATCCCTTCAACTTCTAATTCTTTGCTACCACAGAAAGAGCCACTATAAATATTTTTGTACATGCGGATCTTTTTCCCGTTTTTATGATCTCTTTGGAATACAGACCTAGCAGTATTATTGCTAGATCAAAGGGTATACAGAGTTTGGTTGCACTTTGGTTATGGTTTCAAATGTTCTCCAGAATGGTTGGATCAGTATACAACTCTACCAACAATGCATTAGTGTTCTAATTTTCCCACATCTCCAACATTTATCATCTTCCTTTTCCTTCATATTAACCAATTTCATGGCTATGAGGTGGTACCTCAGAGTTATTTTAATTTGCCTTTCTCTAGTCAATAGTGATTTAGAGCATTTTTTCATATGACTAGAGATAGCTTTAAGTTCTTCATCTGAAAACCACCTGTTCATATCCTTTGACTGCTTATCATTTGGGGCATGACTTGTACTGTTATAAGTTTGACTCAGTACTTTATATACCTTAGAAATGAGGCCTTCGTCAGAAACCTTGACTGCAAAAATTGTTTTCTAACTTTGTGCTTTCCTTTTAATCTTGGTTTCATTGGCATTGTCTGTGCAAAACCTTTTAAATTTAACATAATCAAAATTATCCAGTTTGTATTTCATAATGTTCTCTCTCTCTTGTTTGGTAATAAATTATTCCATGGATACCTTGTTTCTTGTACCGCTTTTGTCACCAAATGATGGCATGGCTTTGGAAAAGTGTCCTCTGAGTTTTCTCATCTATAAAGTGAGGAAATTGGATCGAACTATCTTTTAGGTCTAATTCAGACTTAGCATTCTAATGTTGCTTCACTGAAGACATAAAGTTTTTTTTTTTTAATTGGAAAAGCAAAACAAAACAAAAATCATATGTGGAAATGAAGACAGTGGCAAAAATGAACAAGCCATTAAAATCCCAAATAAAGAATGAGTCTCCTGGTGCTAAGCTCCCATGCTGTGCCCCTGTTGTTAGTGTTCTTCTACCTAGGCCACAACCTTCTCCTCAGTCCTCAACTCAATCTCCAGGATGAGTGCTTTGACCTCAGGCTTCTCAGTCTCAGGTCAGGAGCAGGATCAGTTTAAATGATGGCGTGCCCATATTTAGAAGTACTCTCCACTCCACAGCCTGGATGGCAGAAATTAGGCCAGGCTCCATGGTCAACAGCTCTGCAGGGCTCATCACCAAGGCCATGTTGTAAAAAGCCTTCCCTTTCCCCTTCTCCCATACTGAATGGAAGCTGAGCTCAGCAGCTCAAAGGTAGATGAGGGTTTGATGGTCATTGCATCAAGAAGGATAGTCTTGAAGGAATACACTATGGTGACATAGGGAAAGAGCTGGAAGACAGAAGGTAGTATGTGGACAGTCACAGGGCTAGGGTTCTGACTGAGGGTAACCATGGGAAGGTAGCCCATGGAGAATGACTGGCCCGTTGGTGTTATGGCAATAAGCAGGATTATGGTAAACTAATTTACATTCTAAAGTGGTACAATATATGTATCGTACCATTGCATTTTCACTGGATATATCAGTTCACAGATGTTAGTGGAGAGAGTCTAACTATAATTATTGATCACTCTATGAATTTTTTTATATTGATCTATCAAATTTTAAAATTATATTTGAAGGGGATTTTGAAAGAAAGGACAAATGCTAGGAAGAGATTTGAGGGAAATAAGAATCCTTCCACAGGAACATTTACAATGTACAATAGATGTAGCACTGAGCTGAAAGTCCGGACACTGGAGTTCAAATCCAGTCAACCTTGGATACTTGTTGGCTGTGTGACCTTCAGCAAATCACTTATCCTCTTTTGCCTCAGTTTTGCCAAAAGTAAGATGAGAAAAACATCAGCACCTTCCTCATAGGGTGGTTGTGATGATCAAATGGGATAGTTGTAAAGCACTTAATATGTTACTGGCACATAGTAGGTATTGTACAAATGCTTATTCACTTCCTATATGCTTATTTTTAACTGTTTCAAATGCAAATTCCTCCTATCCCAATACAGTAGACTCTCTTGATGTGTGAAGTTGGTGTGTAAATACTATCAGTCAAACATATTGCTCTAAACATCAGTGCTTTGAGAAAAGCACCTGATCTAATGTGTTTTAAGTCTATGAAAGAAGTAGCTTTATGCAAAATTAGGTTATAGTCTTGTCCTCATCTGTCAGTATTATAAAGTGCTTCCACTAGAGTAAGAAGACAGGGGGTAGGTAAGAAGGAGCACATCACTTTCATATTGCTGCTCCTTATTAAGTAAAAATCTTGACAGTTCTATCCTTTTTCTACCCAACATTTTCATGTCAGTTTCTTTTATGCTATGAGAAGTCTTATTTCATTTCAAAATCTCTTTGTCTTGAATTTGTGAAAATTCAGCATATTTGAAAATGCCTATAGGGACATCCTAATGTTCCAAAAATACTTATTTCTTCAAAGAATAATATCTCGAGTGCTAAAGCCCAGAATGGGCAAAGGTTCCTGCTGAATGCAGAGAACAGCAGGGGGCATTAAAAAAAATACATTGGAAGCAAGAGGAAAATCAAAAAAGGGATGGGCTCATTGCTCAGGGTGCATAGTATGATGACAGTGGATAATCATGGGAAGATTGATGTGATCAATTCTTATTTGCCTTCAGTTTCCTCTGGTAGATATTTCCTCTGTCCCATAGGCTTCTCAAACTCAGCATATTCAAATGGAACTTGTCATCATTCTCCCAAAATTCTCCCTCTTCCAAACTTCACAATAGCTCCCCAGGGTACCATGATCCTCCCAGGTATTCAGGTTCAAAATTCTAATGTCATCTTCTTTTATTTCGTCTCACTTTCCTCATGTAATCAATTTCTTCATGAGTCTTGAAATTTCCTTTTTTTTTTCCTTTTAATAACACCTCTGCAGACTCTTCACTCACAACCTCAGATCTAGTTCATTTACTTCAAGCTTGTATCACCTCACTTGGACTATTATGATAGTCTTCTAGTTGGTATTTCTACTTCAAGTCTCTCGCTATTCTATTCTGTTCACTCATCTGCCAAAGTGATTTCCTAAAGCATAGGTCTTCACATATCTTCATATGAGTTTAGGCATGGAAAGACTTGCATGAAATAATAAAGAGTAAAATGAGCAGAACCAGGAGAGCACTGTATATGGTAACAGCAATGTCTTTACTCAATAAACTTGAGGATTTCCATAATACCCTCGAGATCAAAATATAACATCCTTTGTTTGTCATTTAAAGTTCTTCTCAATCTCTCCCCTTCCTACTTTTTCAGTCTCCTCATGTATAATTCACCACCACACTCTGCTGTCCAGCCATAATATCCTCCCTGAGGTTCCTTGCATACAATATCTCATTACTTGTCTTTTTCATTGACTGTTATCCAGGCAGGAACACACTTCCTTATAACTTCCTATTCTTAGGATCCTTGGCTTCCTTTAAGACTCATTTCCTTGCTTTTAAAATTTTATTTTTAATTTATGGAATAAAACAAGCATTTCTATAGTATGCCACAATAAAAAAGAGGATTGCATATGAAGCTGTAAATCTACCATGTACAGCTTACTATTCTTTTCAAATATACAACAAAAAGATCATGCTAATTTCTTTTATTTTCTTCCCTCCCCCCACCTAGAGATGGTTACTATTAGACAAAACATTTCTATACATACTTCTATTTATCAATTCTTTCTCTACATGAAGATAGTACCTTTCTTCATATGTCCTTTGTAGTGAATTTGGGTATTGATAATAGTCAAAATAACTTATTTACTCAAAGTCATTCTTAAAACAGTTTTGCTATTACTATATACAATGTTATCTTGGTTTTGCTCATTCCAATCTTCATTATTTCATGCAAGACTTTCCGTGTTTTTTCTAAAATCATTGAACTTAATATTTTTTATTGCACAGTAGTATTCCATCATAATCATATACCACAATTTATTCAGCCATTACCCATTTGATGGGCATCCCTGCAATTTCCAGTTCTTTGCTATCACAAAGAAAGCTGCTATAAGCATTTTAAAGCTTATAGGTTATTTTCCTTTTTCCCTAATTATGTTCAGAAATAGACCAAGTAGAGGTATTTCTGGGTCAAAGGACATAGGTAGTCTAATAACAATTTGGAAAAAAATTCCAAATTACTCTCCAAAATAGTTGGATCAGTTCACAATTCCATCAACAATGAATTAGTGTCACAATTTTTTCCATGTTTCCTTCAACATTTGTCACTCTTCCCTTTTATCATTTTAACTAATCTGTTAGGTGGAAAATGATGTCTCTTGGTTGTTTTAATTTGCATGTCACTAATCAATGATCTAGAACATTTTTGTATGACTATAAATTGTTTTGATTTCTTCATTGGAAAACTTTTTGATCATTTGTCAATTGATAATTGACAAATGACTCATATTCTTATAGGTTTGAGATTTAGATATGAGACCTTTATCTGATAAACTTTCTATAACTCCACCCCGCACAAGTCTACTTTTCTTCTGATCTTGGCTATATTTGTTTTATTTGTACAAAACATTTTTAATTTCATGTAATCAGAATTATCCATTTTAGAACTAATTTTGCTTTCTATCTCTTATGTATTCATAAATTGTTTACTTGTCCATACATCTGTTAAATAATATGTCCCTTGTTTTTCTCATTTTCTTATACAATCTCTGTATCTGGGTCATGTACCCATTTTGACCTTATCTAGATAAGTGGTGTAAGACACTGGTCCATGCCCAGTTTCTACTAATTTTTCTCAACAGTTTTTACCAAATAATTTCTTATCTCAAAATCTTAAGCCCTTTACTTCTCAAATACAAGGATGTTATGTGTATCTCTTCTGTAAATTGTACGTCTACTCTATTCCATTGATCTACCTTTCTATTTCTTAGTATCAGATGATTTTGATAATTATTGCGTTATGATATAGTTTAAGGTCTGGTACTGCTAAACCTCCTTCATTTACATTTTTTTTATTATTCCCTTTGATATTTTGATTTTTGTTTTTTTCCAAATGAATTTCATTTTTCTAATTCTGTAATTTTTTGATAATTTAATTTGGATAGTGTTGAATATATACTTTAGTTTGACTAAAATTGCAATTTTTATTATATTGTTTGGAAGACTCATTTCAAGTACTACCTCCTATAGGAGGCATTTTCTGGCTGCCTTTAGCTGCTATTATTGTATTCTCTAATGTTACTTTCTGTCTATTCAGTATTTATACTGTGTATTCAGGCATATATATTATCTTTCCAATTAAAACAAGACTTTAAAATTTTTCTCTCTTCTCCACACTTTAGCAGTTTGTGGAAATAGTAAATACTTAATATATGCATGTTGGTATGTTCCATTGGTATCCTTGCAATATCCGGAGAACTTGAGAAAACACATTAGGTGAACTTTGGGAAGATTAGTCAGAGAATATGGAGCTGTTTTGAAAAAGATGGGTAAACCTGGTTGGACTGTGATTTGCCATGTTGAGGGAATACTGAAATTTATAAGATCATAGATCCATAGGAGTTTGGAAATATAATTTTTTTTGGACAGAGAAGAATAGGATAAATATAGGTAATAAGAAACTGGAGAGCAAGATAATTGATGAAGTGATGAAGTGAAGTTATCCTCAATGATCTTGTCATCAAGCTCATACAAACTACATCCTATAGTTTTGAAGGAATTGACAGAGGTGGTTACTGAGCCACTATCAGTGACCTTCAGAAGACCAGGGAAACATAAATGTTTCCTCAGGACTAGCAGCTGACAAATATCATTTAAATTCTTGATAAAAGGAAAAAAAAACTGGAGTATTCAAAGTGTAAGTTGCTAAACTAGCCTTGCATAACATGAAAAAGTCTAAGATATTTAGAAAGGGAAGTAGTTTTTCTAAAAGCAAAACAAAAGAAAACAAACAAGCAATAACACAAAACCCACTGGTTTCACCAAGAACAAGTCATGCTAGACGAACCTAATTTTCTTTTTAAAGTGGACAAATTGCTGATGATAACCTTCCTTACTAACACCAGTGCCATAGAGTTTAACTAGAAGCTTCCTTTAACCACCTAGAAAAATGGAATTGTTGCTGATGACCTTTGTCTGGCATTTCTGGAACTATATCACAATCACTGCCACCCTTCCACAAATAAATGAATACTAGTACATATATTTTTAAAAAATCAATTTCATAAATACTGTATTGGGTAGGCATCACTGGACAACAAATAAATTGTTCCTGTGAAATTGATCTAAGAGTTTTAGTACACTGGAAACTTAAAATGAATCAACAACAGTAAAAAATTCTAGTGCTATCTTAGGGCATATTCAGAAAGTCACAGAGTCTAGAATGAGGATGAGGTTAACCACATTTTAAACTAGTACACCAGTGTGTATAAGAGAGCTATAGTCTCAACACCAACTAATTATTGAACATTTTAAACTGGAAATTCTGTAGGCATCTCAGATGCAACGTATCCAAACAAAATTCATTATGTCTCTCCTGAAACCCAACCACATTTCTGAACTTTCATATTTCCATTTGTTTATTTTTCCACTATTTTATTTTTTATTCCATTTTATTCCACTATTTTTCTAGTTCCCCAGGTTTCCAACCTCAGTGTTATTCTTAAATTCTCACTTTCACTTACCACAAATAACTCATCAGTAGACAAATCGTGTTGTATCTACTTTTACAACTTTTGCATCTCTCCTCTTCTCTGTACCTGCATGACCACCTCCCTAATTTAGACCCTCATCACCTCTCAGTTTGACTTTGTAAGAACTCACTAATTATCCTTCCTGCCTGAAGTTAATCCCTATTCCAATCAGTCCTCCACATAGCCCTTAAAGTGTGTTTTCTGAATTGCAAGCTTGACCATTGGCTTCTCTTTTCAATAAACCCCAGCATCTTCCTATTACCTCTTGGATCAAATATAAAGTTTTTGGTTTGGTATGTAGAGTCTTTCACAATCTTGTTCTGCCAATCTACCTTTCTATCCTTGTTATATATTGATCCACTCAAATTGACCTTATTACTCTTTCCCAAATAGGAGCACTCCATTTCCCACCTTTGTGCCTTTACACTAGTTGAACCTTATATCTGGAAGACATTTCTTCCTCATCTCACCTCCCCTTAGCTGGCTTCAGGACTCTGCTTATACTTTTCCTTCTCCATGACATCTTTTCTGATTCCCCCAAGTTTCTGGTGCTGTCTCTGTCATCAATTTGTATCCATTTTGTATGTACATATTGTCACCTATACAATAAAGTTTTCTTGAGATCAGAGGCTGGTTTATTTTGTCTTTGTCTTCCCAGTTTTAGCCTAGGGCCTGGTCCATAGTAGACACTTGATAGATGTGTGCTTTATATGCCTCTGTTTATCAATTCTTTCTCTGGATGGAGATAGTATCTTCCTTCGTATAAAATTTTGCCTAAACTAATCTATATATTAAATGCCATCCCAATTAAATATGTGCTTTAATTCACCTGTACAAGGCACGAGTTCTTTCTTTGGGGTGGGGGTGGGGGGGCGGAAGGAAAGGCAATTGCGACTATTAACTTGCCCAGGGTTACACAGCTAGTAAGTGTTTCAGGCTGGATTTGAATTCAGGTCGTCCTGACTCTTGGGCTGGTGCTCTATCCACTGTGCTACCTAGCTATCCCAAGGCATAAGGTCTTAACTTGGAGTTCCCTTTTCTAAACTTGTGTTTTTAAACATTTTTAAAATTTCAAAATAATTTGTTTACTTTGCAATCTTATATAATGCATTTTATAATTATATACTATTACATAATTATATTATATTATGTAATTATGTCAGATAATTACATAATCTTATACAATTAATTTTATCATTCTTCTGAGAAGGATTCTATAGGCTTCTACAGACTACCAAAGAGGTCCATGACACAACAGGGTTAAGAAACCCTTCCCCAGAGCACCTGGGCCTGCTTAACCATTTTGTTTAGGACATATAAGCACTATCTTCTCAAAGTCATCAAACATTATGAATTATCCCATTGCAGAGGCAGAGTACTCATTCTGAATGCAAAGAACACAAAGTCTGATGATGTGTTACAGGGTCACATTGTGGTGAATACACAATAAGACAGTAGCAACTAGGTTCCCAAGTAACCAAGCACAAAAAGTTATTGGAATTTATCTCCCACCCCATTTACATTTCCCCTTATCTATGCCAATTTGTATGCCCCGAAACAGTGGGAAGCTTCCTGAGATGACAAAGCATAATTATGTAATTTTCCACATTTCATTATAATCTAAATGTACACTATTAGGTCTCCTTTTTTTTTTTTTTTTTTTTTTACCAGACAATCAGACAATAGAAAGAAAGGTCATCTCTTCTAGGGAGAATTCATTCATTATATGAAGTAAATACATACAGAGTGTGTACCTTTTCCTTATATTTCTAATTTCTTTTCAACAGGGAATGAATGTTCTTAAAATTCCATTATTGAAAAAAAGCTCATTCAATAGTCTCTCATTATATTCACTGCTGCATTTGACAGTAATAAAAGGTAACATTTTCTCTACCTCTCTAAAAGTTGGTAGCCTTACTGTCTTTCTGTTTGGAAAATGGTAGTAATCTACAGCTAACTTTGACAGTCTGTTCTTCATATTAATTTCCATCAGTGTGAATGTTTTCCTGAAATCTTTTAATATATATTATATATATTTTTTCATTTTCAGGAATGTGCCCTTTGGTTTTTCAGCCTGTTTTTTAATCTTCCTTGTCTATAGTCCCATGGCATATACAGTTCAATTAAAGAATTTTCAGTTTTGCAATAGCAGGCATGAGACATACAAAGTGGGAACATAGAGTCTTTTATTACTAAACTATCAAAAGCTAGAATTTAAGAAAAAATCCAAATCACATTAGAGCTATCTAAGAATGCAGGTAATTTGGTACCAAAGTCATTTTTTTTTTTTCATATCACACGTACACAGGGAACAAACTAACCTCTGTGAGATCACCTCATAGGGCATCCTGTCCTTAATTGGACAATTAAAGTTTTCACAACAAGATTTTCTCTCACTACTTTATATAGAGAGTTAAAGCACTGTTGAGACCTAGGTGGGGGTTTCATTGTGGAGCTTATCTTTCTTGGATTAATTCGCATTAATCTCTTTCCTGGACTCTGTTTCTGCCCAATTAGCTTACTTGCTTTCCCCCCCAGATCAGCATTCCATTTCCCACCTTTGTGTATTTTTACAGGTTACCTCTCTACTCTTGCCCTCAAGTCCCTTCCATCCATACCTGGAATGCCCTCAAGACTCAGCTCCAGCTCTTAGAATTCTTGTCTTCCTTCTAGCATCAGTCCATGCATGTGCCACCATCTAGGAGAAGCCTTTCTGCAGTACTCTAATTGTTTCTGTTCTCTCTCTCCTCAAATTATCATAGATGTACTTTGTCCAATTATGTGATAAAATCCCCTCAGAGAAAGTAACCTCTTGGAAGACAGAGATTATTTTATTATCATGTCTTCACATCTTCAGTTCTTAGCCCAGAACCTTATGAGCATCAGGCTTGTTGGATCACTTTGAAGAATTTATATTTAAAGTATTGTATGTAAAAATCATACCGACCTTTTGAACACTGAATATTCTAATGGAAAAAGTGCTTCAATAAATTACAGTAACATTTAAATAACTCCTCTACATAAAGAATGAAGTCACAAGAACATTTAATTTTATCCTCTGTCTTAGCTAGGGTTGAAGTTATTGACATCCCACTTTTCAAGATACTTAAAGACAGAGAAAATAATAGTATTTTCTTTTTCTTAATTTCAGGCTATAATCTCTGAATACTAGAAATAGAGATGGGCAGAAATTAGACATTCATTCTCACAGATTAATTACGTGATTAAGTCATTATGTGCGATTTTCCAGCCTTCATTTACTTGCTTTCATCTTTTTTTTTTTGTTGGTGTAGGGAAGATACAATTAAGTCTATCTTCTTTTTTTTATAAACGAAGTTTAAAGTTTTACATTATTAGTTATGAAAGTTCAGTCTTTAATTTAAACCTATGGACACTGTAAGGGGAAAAAAATCTCATTGGGGGGGGGTGGAGCCAAGATAGTGGAATAGAAACAGGGACCTGCCTGAGCTCTCCCCCCGAACCTCTCAAATACTCTGAAAACAGCTGTACAACACAACTGAAACTTTGGATAGCACACGTTCTACTTAACAAAGAGCTCAAAAGTCAAGTAATTGGCTGGAAAAATGACCAAAAAGGGGGAAAAGGTAAGACTGGAGAAAGTTAGTTTCTTGGTGAAAAGGTATTCTGTTATGAGAAGGAAGATCAAAGCACAGAACCAGAGGAAGATCAAAGCATACAACTGGAGGAAGACAGGTCAAGGCTCCTACATCCAAAGCCTCTAAGAAAAATATGACATGATCTCAGGCCACGGAAGAGTTCAAAAAGAATTTTGAAAATCAAGTAAGAGAGGTGGAGGAAAAATTGAGAAGAGAAATAAGAGTGATGCAAGAAAATCATAAAAAAACAAATCAACAGTTTGCTAAGCAAAACCCCCCAAAATGCTGAAGAAAATAGTACCTTTAAAAATAGACTTACCCAAATGGAAAAAGATGTCAAAAAATTCAATAAGGAGAAGAATGCCTTAACAGGCAGAATTGACCAAAAGGAAAAAGAGGTCCAAAAGCTCACCGAAGAAAATACTTCCTTAAACATTACAATGGAGTAAATGGAAGCTAATGACCTTATTAGAAATCAAGAAATTATAAACAAAACCCAAACAGTGAAAAAATAGGAGACAATGTGAAATATCTCATTGGAAAAACAACTGACCTGGAAAATAGATCTAGGAGAGATAATTAAAAAATTATTGATCTACCTAAAAAGCATGATGAAAAAAGAGCCTAGACGTCATCTTTCAAGAAATTATCAAGGAAAACTGCTCTGATATTTGATAACCAGATGGTAAAATAAAAATGGAAAAAATCCATATATCATCTCCTGAAAGAGATCCCCAAAATCCTCCTAGGAATATTATAGCCAAACTCCTGAGTTCCTCGGTCAAGGAGAAAATATTACAAGCAACCAGAAAGAAAAAAAAATTCAAGTATTATGGAAATACAATAAGGGTAATACAGGATTTAGCAAATTCTACACTAAGGGATGGGAAGGCTTGAAATGTGACATTTCAGAGGTCAAAAGAGATAAAATTAAAACCAAGAATCACCTACCCAAAAAAACTGAGTATAATATTTCAGGGAAAGAAAGGTAATTTCAAGAAAATAGAGGACTTCCAAGCATTCTTGTTGAAGGGGCCAGAGCTAACTTTCAAATACAAAAATCAAGAGAAACATGAGAAGGTAAACAGGAAAGAGAAATCATAAGAGGCTCATTAAAGTTGAACTGTTTACATTCTTACATGGAAAGATATTTGTCATTTATGAGACCTTTTCTCAGTATTAGAGTAGTTAGAGGGAATGTATGTGCATATGCATATACATGCACACACATTCCCACATATATATTACACGTGCATATACATATATACATACATACATATGTGTGTGCTTGTATGTGTATCTATCCATCTATCTATGTGTCTATCTAGATAGAGGGCAAAGGGTGAGCTGAATATGAAGGGATGATACCTAAAAAAAATAGAATCAAGTGTTGAGAAGAATGTGCTGGGAGAAAGAGTAAGTGAGAGGTAAAATGTAAAAAGGGAGAGGTAAATCATCTCATATAAAGGAGGTAAGAAGATTTTACAATGGAGTGGAAGAAGGAGAGAGCTGAGAAGGAATAGGTGAGCCCTACTCTCCCTGGATTTGGCTTAAGGAGGGAATAACACACATTTATTTGAGTATAGATATCTATCTTACCCTGCAGGAAGGTAGGGGAGAAGAGGATAGGAGAGAGAAGATAAGCTAAGGGACAGAAGAATGGGGGAAGGGATAATCAGAAGCAAACATTATTGTGGGAGGACAGGTCAAGGGAGAGAATGGAATAAATTCAGGGCAGGGCAGGATGGAGGGAAATGTGGCTAGTGTTTTTGCAACTTGACTGTTATGGAAATGTTTTCCATGGCTACGCATGTATGACCTATATCTATTTGCTTGCTTTCTCAATGAGGGTGAGTGGAGAGGGAGGAAGGGAGAGAATATGGAGCTCAAGGCTTTAAAAATGAATGTTAAAAATTGTTTTTGCATGCAACTGGGAAATAAGTCTCACAGGCAATGGGGTATACAAACCTCTCTTGTCTTTCCCTGTGGAGGGAGATGGGAGAAGGGGAGTGATAGAAGGGAGGGTAGAATGGGGAAAGATGTGGTTGAGGTGCATACTGTCCTGGGGGGGGGGAAGGGAGAGGTGGGGAGAAAATTTGGAATTCAAAATGTTATGGAAGTGAATGTTGAAAATTAAAAATAAATAAATTATAGTAAGACTTTTTTTTTTTTTAAAATCTCATTTTGATTTATGTATTGCTGTATTTTGGTTGGTCTGGTGCAAAGGTGGCAGTGACCACAAAAAACCCTCAACAAGCTTCTCTTGTAACAAAACATTCCTAAAGCTTAGGGCATCATATTCAGAGTTTCAAAGAACATAAATAAAGATAGGTTCCTGTCCTGTGGACTTATCATCAAAAACTCACTTGAGATGAGTAAACATGAAAAAAATAAGAAAAGAAAGAAAAAGAGGAGATATTGGGAGTAGGAGATCAATGAAAGTCATCAAAATAGAAAAAGGTGCATGTCGATTTTGTTCTACTCTGAATGGTAATTAAAATCAGCCTGAGTGTGAGATGGGAAGCAGGGCAAAGAGATATGACACATATGATGGCACCTTAAATATTCAAGAGACCTCAAGGGTCTGCATGATGAAATGGTGGCTTGTAACATTTTCAATGCATTTTGTGACAATTTCTCTTTTCTCTTTTTCCATAATATATCTATTATACTGTGGAAGTCTTATTCTATTTCAATCTCCTTTTGCCTTGTATTTGTGTACATGCAAAGTATTTGAAAATGTCTATAACAGTTTTCCAATGCTGCAAGATGACTATTTCTTCAGAAAACAAAATTCTCAACCTTTTCTGCTGTTCTGTTTCTCCTTCAATTTGGCTTTACTTTTTATAAATCAAGTCAGATTCTTGCAATCTAGATGTTTTCAGTGTCCCTAGATTTAGGGTCCTTCCAGAAAATCAGAATACTCAAGGTCTCAAAGGATGTTCATGCCATGTTCCAGGTGCCTAACATAAAATCAGAGAGTGAATTGTACACTGAGAGAATCTCTTCTATTAAGTTGTTTGTTGTTGGTAGAAACATATAAAGTATTCTTTCCCTATTTATCGGTATTGCCAACATTCCAACAAGAATTCCTGAACATTACAATTATGCAAAACTATTTCTTATAATGAAAAAAAATGCCACAGCAATGAAACATATTGTAAATGTGCCATTCCCAAATCATTGGTTGAATAATGAACTTCTTAATTTAAAAAAAAAAAAGATGATTTCTTCTCTTTCTATTTTTACATTTTTTTAAGATTTAATGATTGTGGCAGATCTGGCTCTGTATAGAAAACTCCTAGATTTTCTTTCCTTTTTTATTAATGCCATTTTTTACATCATGCAGTTATTTTCTCAAGCTTATCTACTTGCAGTTTCTGCCTGGTGGTTAGCCTCCTGGCAACTAAGTCGCCTCCCTCTAATGACTAATTATTTATTGAGCACCAACAGCATTAAAAGAAGACCCTAATCCTGTCTTAAAGAGTAACAGGTTATTTTGAGTGAATACAACCTGAATTAGGCAAACAAAAAAAGATCAATTTGCTTTTCCTATACTGGATCTGAAGAATGGAAAAGAAGAGGCTTACATCCAGTCAGATGCTAGGATCTATACCATGTTAGAAGCTTGTCAAGATTTTGAAATGGTTAGCATGGCAATGTGGCATCCCTATAACACTGGACTGCTATGATGACTTTCTGTCATGGATCCAGTCTCAGACTGAATCGCCTGTCTGAATAAAAATGTGAGACCTGCAAGAGAAAGCAGCCAAGTATGTTAGAAGAGCAACTAAGGTCTTCTCCATTTAATCTAATAGATAAATATCTACTTAGCATCAGAGCCATGAATAAGATAGGATAACCTAGATTTTTCTTAGGATGATGACATTTCAAGGGTCACAGTTCCTCCTCCAATGGTTCACCATCTACCTACACCATGGCCTTCCACTACTCTGACGCAACCTCCAGTAATCCCCTGCCTTTGACTTCGATGCTCGATGGGAAGAGTATAGAGATGTCACTAACATTTTTCTCACCAACTCTGCCTCCTCCTTCCTTCCTCTTTTTTCGCTTTCTCTACATCCCTCTACACATACCATGAGGTGACTTCTCTAGCACTGGTTGGTTTTCTTAGATTTCTGTCCCATTCTCCCTGGTCTCTTTATTGAAGAGAACCCTTCTTCCTGCTATTGTCCTGGGTGTGGTTTTAAATACATGAACTAAGGTACAAAGATTCATAGTTAAAGTTCACTCAAGCATCTAGTACATGCAGGTCACTGAAGAAACAAAAATGAAATATGTCACTGTAAGGAGTTTAACACTCTTCAAGATGGATTTGTTTTCAGACAGGTGATTTTGGATTTCACCTTTGCTACTTATTATCTATGTGACCTCAGGTAAGTTACTTACCCATTTTGGTCTTCAGTTTTCTTATCTGCAAACTGAGTGGGCTTAATTAGATGATCTTTGATCATTTCAAAATACTGATATTTTTGATCCTACTTGTGGAGTGGGGGAGGGCAGGTAATATTACATTTATGCATATAGAAGGCTTTAGTGGGAAAAGAGATATAGCAAAAATTGAGGAGTAGAACACTTTCAGCTGGGAATGGAACAGGGAAGTTTATAATGATTTATAAAGGAGATAGAGAACAGACAGTGGGGTAATAGCATCCCCAAATTTCAGTATAGTTCTATACCTTGAACTTACATGTTCTTTGTCCCTAAAAAATCCTGACAACTTAATACAATTTACAGACATAATTTAATTCATCCAGAGGATGCAAGGTCAGGGATGGGATGGTTGCTATTATGTGCTTCTCAGATAGAGAAGCTAAAGAATAGAAAGAGATATATGATGTCCTACCTAAAGTGACACAGTAAGTCCAAGGAGTCAGCTGGGGGTAGAATTCAGGCATTCTGGTTTTTGGTTCAGTGGTCTCTTCACCAGACCATGCCACCTAACGCTAGCCTTTTGAGGCGTGAAATCCTGATTCTTTGTATAGATTGTAAGAACATGCTATCTCAGTGTCCTGCCTCTGACACTTGCTACTGCCAAACATTTCAGAGGAAGACATAAATGCCATGGAATGAATGTGCCTAGTTTTGACATTCCATATTTCATATTAAAGTGCCAGAGAGAAAAGGGGGCCTTCCTTTTAAATTCTGATATTAATAAATGTACGTTCTGAAGCATAAAGCTAGATCACTGTTGTCATTTCATTTCTAGCCTGGGCGACTGTTCCAGCTTACAGTCTTATTAACTTAAATGTCTGAAGTTACTAGGTTCATTGATATTTCTGAAAAGCTGCCCTTTTTGTGCATTTCCACTGCTGCCAACATTAGAAAAATGCAAATGACATTGCCATCCACAGGAAATCATGACTCCTCTTTGGTTTCTGAGCCCTAGAATCACTTCAAAACAAATGATACAAGTAAATATAAATGGGGATAAAAATAAGGGGCTGCAATCAAAGCCAAATAAAGAGAAAACTAACACTTTTCAGTAATAAAAAGATACAAAAGCTAGGGGATAAAATGGTAATGATATGTGGGTTTTTATATATTTACAGTGTGAGGCAACATCATTTAGAGAAAACATTCTGTTTATTTCTCCTCTGCTAGAAATAAAGGGACCACCTGTCCCTTATTTCAGGAATCTACCACTTCCTTCATGCCTATGTGCCTTAGACCAGACAAATATTAACTTATGGGCTGATATGAATTAGACCTCAGTTTTGAAATATCTTCTTTCTGTAGACTGATGTACGTTGGCTCTTATAGTGTTTTCCATATTTTCAAATTGTTGTATTTTCAAATTGTTGATCATTTCTTAAACGTTGTGATCCAATGTGTAGGGGTGGGTGGGGGAGGGGAACATTCTTGTAGATCTCAAGGAATAATTTCACTTAGGAAAGAATTCTCCAGAGGAAAATCTAAAACAAAACCAAATCAAACAAGACAACCATCTAGATGCTATTCATGAAAATCAAATTCATTATTCTTTCCACCCTCACAGTTTTGAAAAATTGATATATTTTTCTTCTTATAATGACTTCGTTATAAAAGCCACTACCTCCCACTTCTGTTTCTGCAAAGTGCAGAGCCAGGTTGTTCAACTGACCTCCTCACTCATCATAGCCATCTATGTATTTCCACTTCATTTATTTCTATTCCCTGAAGTCACAGTGCAAATCAAGAAACTTCCATAGAGTAATTATGTGACAGTGGGTACAGAGGATGAGGCTCAAGTGGCATGTTTTGGAGCATTAAAAATCTTATAATCAATTAGACTCCCTAATCAATGATGTGATTAATTTGTTTTCAAACATCTTTTGGCTACACACCAAGTTTGTATTACTCTTCCAGAGAGAGTCTCTAATCTGAGGGACACTGCAGAACCGCTGACCTAGTTGTCCTTCCTATTTGAAGATGCTTCTCATGGATGTTGATATTATGATTAAAATGCTTGTATGGGTGGGATGGACAGTCAGATGCATGATCATGCTGTATGGTGGACAGCTAAATAATGCCTTTTAGTTTATGTCTGAAATTGTTACGTGCAGAATTTGTCATTTTATTTTACAGCTTTAACACTTAATGTTCTGAACTTGTGGACTATCTTCTTTCATGATCATAGCTTCCCCAGTTGGACTTAATGATGAAAGGGAGATATAATATAGTTAAATACACACACACACACACACACACACACACACAGAGGATTTAGAAGTCTGGAAGCCACACAGAATGATATATCTGAAGTTTTAGCCATGCAAGGACTACAAGTCTTTCCTCCTTTCCTACCCCTCTTCAAAAATAGAATGCCTATTTTTCTATTTATTTTTTCCATCTGTAGCATAAAAGCTCCTTAAGGAAGAGGCCTTTTCTTTTTCATTTGATCTTTGTGTTACCAGTGCCTGTCTTCTGTTTTGCACATATTAAGCGCTTAATAAATGTTTGTTGAAACGACTTGTGAACTTTACAGCAAGTGGAATAGTTGCTGTAAGTCGAATTGAGAGAGCAAGTACTAGTTTGCCTTGCTGATGAAAATCCTAGGTTTTCTCACATGATCGATGGCCTATAAAAAATGTGTTCACTCTGCAAAGAGATCTGCAACAAGCACAGCTCTTTCGTACATGTGTATGAGAGTATATTCCTTAGAAAACAGTAGCTTTGGGATGTCAGTCTGGATTCTCACCAATAATATAAAATAGCGCATTGTAAATCAGTATCAAACACAGGAACCCCATGTCTGACTTGTAAGGAATGAAAACACTGATGAGGAGCTCAAGTCATAACAAAATGTGATTTTTAAACACTGACGTGAAAAGTGATTTGGAAAACTACATGAGTCCATTAATTATTTGACTTAACAAACATTTATTAAGCACTTACTCCATACCAGGCTCTATTCTTAGCACTGAAGATACAAAGGAAAAAAAGACCCCAAAACAACACTCCCCACTGACAAGTAACATCCATTCCAATAGAGAAGACAACATGGAAATAGCTAAATACATCCAATAGATACGCAAAGCAGTTGGAAGAGATCTGTGCAAGTAGCTGTGAAAAAGAGGGGTGAAGGGACCGGGGAAAGGCCTTCTGAAGAAGGTGGGACTTGAGCTGACTTTTAAAGGGACCCAGGGAAACAAGAAGGAGTGAGGGGTCTAGACATTCTAGAGAAGGAGTATTGAGTTGAAGAATTGTAAAATGGCCAAAATTGCTGGATTGTAGAGTTTGTAGAGAGGAGCAGACTGTGAAAAGAATATAAAAATCATAAAGGCCCGGGTTATAAAGAGCTTTAAAAGCCAAATGGAACAATTCATATTTGATCCTGGAGTTAACAGGGAGCCAATGACATCTGCTGAGCCAGGGGGGTGATGTGGTCAGACCTAGGCAGCTAAGTGGAGGATTGATTGGAGTGAGGAGAAACTTGAGCCAAGGAGATCAGTTAGATGTTTACTGAAGTAGATCCAATGAGACGTGATGAGGATTTGAACTATGGTTATGGCTATATGAGTGGAAATAAAAGGGACATATATCAGAAAAGTTGTAAAGTTTAACAGCCCCAAAGATTCAAACTACCCAAATCACTAAGACTGATTTTATGAGTGTCGTTGTGTTAGTTGTGTCCTATGTGCCAATAAAAATAGGAGGGATAAAGTCTTAGGATGTACCAGAGTGGAAGAGAGGATATAGAGTGCCATTCAGAACCTATTGAACATTCCACTTATAACCCCCTGTGAACCAGGACTACAGGGAAATCTTATTTTTGTTTTCAGTTCCACATTCTCTCCCTGCCTCTACTCTTTCCTCACCCATTGAAAAGGCAAGAAATACAAGACCTATTATACATATGAAGTCATACAAAATATATGTCTACATTAGCTATAGTATGAATAAAGGAAAAATAAAAATATGCTTCAACCTGTACTCTTAATCCATCAATTCTTTTTTTGGAAGCAAATAGCCTTTCCATCATGAGTTCTTGGGAACTCTGTTGGATAATTGCATTGATCAGAGTCCCTGAGTCTTTTACAGTTGATCATCTTTACAATGTTACAGTTACTATGTACATTGTTCTTTTGGTTCTGATCACTTCACTTTGCATCTTTTTAAATAAATCTTCTGAAGTTCTTCATTTCTTACAATACAGCAGTGTCTCACCATATTTATATATCATCATTTGTTTAGCCATTCCCCAATTGATGGGCATCCCTTCAGTTTCCAATTATTTTCCCCCACAAAAAAAAGCTGCTATAAATATTTTTATATTTATTGGTCCTATTATTTTTTCTTTGATATCTTTGTGATATAGGCCTAGTAGCAGTATTGCTGGGTGAAAGGGTATGCAGTTTTATAGCCCTTTGGACGTAGTTCTAGGCCATTCTCCAGAATAGTCGTACCAGGTTACTGCTCTACCAACATAGGGACATTGATACACCAATAAATAGTGTACCTATTTTCCCTCATTCCTTCCAGTGTGTCATTTTCTTGTTCTGTCATTTTAACCAATTTGATTGGTATAAGGTAATTCTTCAGAGTCATTTTACTTTTCATCCCTCTAATTATTAGTGATTTAGCAATTTTTCCCATGACTTGATAACTTTGATTTCCTATAGTTCCATCTACATTGAAGAAATTAGACCTTTATCAGAGAAACTAAAGTGCATTTAAAACGTTGAATGCAATGAGTACAGGTGAGGTTCCAGATGAGGATGAAGTGTCTGTGTCACTTGCGGTTTTTCTCCATGGTGTTGTCACTGTAATGGAAGAAGATGTTTATGAAATATCTGCTTGAACCTATGGCTACGGTTTTTGTACCTGTAGAGCTCAAATATAGCACACACTAGAATTGGAGAAATATATAATGAGTAAATTGCATTTTTAGATAAACTCTCAAGCTGTCTGTCTGAATTATATTGGGTGTTTATTTCCTAGAGGAGTAGTAGTATGTGAACATGAGTCATTGGCTATAATAATAGCTTTAGAGTTGATGAGGACTTGGGGTCATCTAGTCCAATGCCCTCATGCTATAAATGAGAAAACTAAAGTTTACTGACTGATGTGCTCAACCTCATAGAGGTTAACTAACTGATTAAGGTTCTTTGGTTACTTCTTCATGCTGGCCACCCATGTTTACCTGAATTCCAGGTAAAGCCACCTTTTTACATGAACTGCTTTCTTCCTACAAGGAAGGAGTCTTATACTTTTGGAGTTGGATTTTTGGACACAGGCATAGAACTTTGCATTTATCCTTATTAAATATTATTTCATTGGTTGAGCCCTGTGCAAAGATAGTAGCTATGTCTCATCACACTCATTGCTCTGATTCCAGGTGTTTTTTTCTCCACTACTATCTCTGTGTTTCCAAATAAAAAAGTTTTATATTTTCTACAAGATTGTGAACTCTAGGAAGATGAAAACTAGATGATTATCGAATCTTAGTGTTTGCATCATCCCTAGCAAAGTCCTGCTCTGATGCTTGCCATAATGGCATTGAGTTAGTAGATTTTTCTCAGCAGGGTATAAGCTCTGGTGGGTTCTGACAAGCTGGAAACACTTTGAATGTGGGCCTGGTAATAGGCTGTGAGCCTCACTGTTTGTAAACTAAATTAATTAAGCTTATCAAGATGCACCAGCAGGTTGTGCACAAGGTGACACATTTTCCAACTATGGCAGTTCTTGAACATATATAAAGAAAGAGAGGAAAATAGTGGAAGTTAAAGATTCTTGAGTTGTCTTTCCCCAGCAGCTAGCACAGTCCTGTAGACATAGGAATCTAACTAGTATTTGTTGAAATTAAAATCACAGGAGCAGAGGAAAAGCAGGGGCTTCCTTGAGCTCTCCCTACAAACTCCTGAAAATACCTGTAAAAATACCTGTAAACGAATTCTAAAGCTGTAGAACCCACAAAATCTAGATGCAGAGCAGAGCACAGTCTGTTGTAGGCCACACCAGTACAGAGAAGGTTGGAACAGGCCTCAGGGGAGTGAATCACTGGCAGCTGTGGCAGTATCCATACTTCTCAATTCAGTAATGCCAAAGACAACATAGAAGCTCAGTGGGAAAACTCTGTGGGGCCTGATTTAGCTGGCATCCAGCCCTAGTCCCAGGGCACAGGAAGAAGTTCTGTCTAGTCATGGTGGTAGCAACAGCCGCTGTCACTGTCACAGTGACTAAATCCACAGATGGTGGGGTATTGAGAGGCTGACACAAAACCCCTCAAGCCTGGGACAGTACTGGTATCCCGATCCCTACTCCCACTGGAAGCACAGTCCTACCTTGACAAAAAATCTGTATCTCTCGGGGAAAATGAAAAAACAGGGTTAAAAAAAAAAAAACTCAGACTATGGAATCTTACTTTGGCGACAAAGAAGATTCCAACATACAACCAGAGGAAGATAACAAAAACGAATCATCTACATGAAAAACTTCTAAGAAAAATATAAATTGGTCATAAGCCATGGAAGAGCTCAAAAAGGATTTTGAAAATCTAGTGAGAGAAGTAGAGCAAAAATTGGGAAGAGAAATGAGTGATGCAAGAAAATCATGAAAAATGAGTCCACATCTTGCTACAGAAGACCAAAAAAATACTGAAGAAAATAACACCTTAAAAAAATAGACTAACCCAAATGGCAAAAGTGGTCCAAAAGGCCAATGAGGAGAAGAATGCCTTAAAAAGCAGAATGGGTCCAATAGAAATGGAGGTTCAAAAGCTCACTGAAGAAAATAATTCCTTCAAATTAGAATGGAACAAATGGAAACTCATGACTTTATGAGAAATCAAGAAATTATAAAACAGAACCAAAAGAATTAACACATAGAAGACAACATGAAATATCTTCTTGGAAAAACCACTGACCTGGAAAATAGATGTAGGAAAGATAATTTAAAATTTATTGGACAACCTGAAAGCCATGATCAATAAAAGAGCCTAGGCATCATCTTTCAAGAAATTATCAAGGAAAGTTGACTTTATATTCTAGAGCCAGAAGTTAAAATAGAAATTGAAAGAATCTACTGATAATCTCCTGAAAGAGATCTCCAAAGGAAAACTCCAAGGAATATTGTAGCCAAATTCCATTGTTCTTAGGTCAAGGAGAAAATATTGCAAGCAGCCATAAAGAAACAGTTCAAGCATTATGGAAACACAATCAGGATAACACAAGATCTAGTAGTTTAATGAATTGAATGGCTTGGAGTATGATATTCCAGAGGTCAGAGGAGCTAGAATTAAAATCAAGAATTACCTACTCAGGGGGTAGGGGAAAATTTTTTCAGGGGAAAAATGGAATTTCAGTGAAATAGAGAATTTTCAAGCATTCTTGCTGAAAAGGCCAGAGCTGGTTTGAAAATTTGACTTTCAGATATAAGAATCAAGAGAAGCATGCAAAGACAAACAGGAAAGTGAAATAATAAGGAACATATTAAAGTGGAACTGTTTACATTTCTACATGGAAAGATGATATTTATAACTCACCAGTCCTTGCCTAAGTAAGATATTAGGGTAGTTGGAAGAAATATATATTGATAAATACATAGATATAAAGATGGATAGATAGATAGATGGATAGATAGATAGATAGATGGCACAGGGTAAGGGGTGAGGGGATGATATCTAAAAATAAAATTAAGAGGTGAGAGAAATATATTAGGAGAAGGAAAAAGGGAGAGATAGAATGGCATACATTTTTTCACACAGAAGAGGCAAAAACATGTTTTATCATGGATGGGAAGAGGAAGGAGGTGAGAGGGAATGAATGAACCTTACTCTCATCAGATTTGGTTTAAGGAGGGAATAACATATATACTCAATTGGGTATCTTACCCTACAGGAAAGCAAGGGGGAAAAGGATAAGGGGGTGGGAGATGAGAGAAGGAAGGGCAGATTGGGGAAGTGAATAGTCAGAAGCAAACATTTTTGGAAAGGGACAGGGTCAAAGTTGAAAATAGAATAAGTGGGGAGCAGGATAGGATGGAGGGAAATATAGTTAGTTTTTCACAACATGACCCTTGTGGGAGTGCTTTATATATCTAAACATGTATAACCTATATTGAATGGCTTTTCTTCTCAATGAGGTGGAGAGGTAAGAAGGAAGAGAATTTAGAACTCAAAGTTTTAAAAACAAACGTTAAAAATTATTTTTACATGCAAATGGGAAATAAGATATATAGGCAATGGGGTATAGAAATCGATATTGCCCCACAAGAAAGTTAGTGGGTAAGGGATAAGGGGGTGTGATAAAAGGGAAGGCAGACTGGGGGAAAGGGTAATCAGAATGCATGATATATTGATGTGGGGACAGGAGAGATGGGGAGAAAATCTGGAACTGAAAATCTTGTGGAAATGAATGTTGAAAGCTAAAAATAATTAAATTAAACAATAAAAATAAATTAAAATTATATTAAGTGGAAATGGAAATAAAATTTTCATAACTGTTATCTACTAGTAGGATTCATGACCATTATCTTTTGCATTTGTCCCCCTCTCTGATACAAAAAAAAGCTTACAAAAGCTTTCCAGCTATAAAAATGTAACAATAATAATAAATCTATTGATAAATAAAGGAATGTAATATAACCAAATAGTGATTAAAGTAGGTTTACGTGCTATTTAAAGACAGATCAAAGGTGATGCCATAGCTCTTCAGCTTCAAAAGCATCATCTTTTAGTCTTTTGATGGATAATTCATTCTCTATTTGTACGTAAATTAAATATCTTTAAAAGTAAACTCATTATTTCAAAGATGCTGGGATTAATATAAATAATATATGATAAACAATATGCAGAACTAACACATTCTAAAATAAGATACTCCAAATCTATCATCTTCCTATTGAAATCTTGCCTTTATACTTGCATGATGGTGCCATTGTTTCTTGAAACTGTAATATTTTCACCCGAGACCTATATCGAGATCATCTGGAATACTCCACAACAGTAATTAGCCCCTTCAAAATGAATACCCACTTTGAAAACCAAATTTACAATAATTATTTTCTTTAGAGAAAGTAATTAAAGCAATTTTTGCTATAATTTGGCACTTGAGACAAAGATTGATCTAAGAATGTCCACACTAATTTCAAGCATTTATGCCAAAGATAAGCTGAAGACTTCTACATTGTTGTTTTCATCTTCAGAAGCTGAATTTCTGGAGGTCAAGGATTTTGTCATCTTCCTGTTATCCTATTGATGAGAACCTCCAGGAATTATAGAAATTTAACAAGTGAAAAAAATGAACCAACTTTCCACATTTATTTGGAACATCTGTCTGACTTCATTTGCCAGTAACCAAGAAATCTGGAGTCTGGACCATCCTTGGGATTGAATAGATGAGGACAGGATTTATATTGCATATTTTTTCCAGAACTTTTTTTTTTCTGTGCAGGTGAAATAAAAATAAAGTTTTATAAAACAAAAAGAAGGGGTGTTCTTGAATGGGAAAAGGACTTAAATCTAATCTGAAGAATGTATGGAAATGAGAGGGGCAGTCATATCTGATATGCTTGAAGGATAAGAGTATAGGAGAATTGGGTTAATAATATGCTGGTTTGCTTTCATATAATGCTTTAAGATTTATGAAGAACTTCCTTCACATTGACTTTTTGAAGTCAGGTAATGCAAGTGTTGAGCATCTAAGTTTCTTTTATAGATGAAGAAACTGCAGTTGAGAGATTCATATAGCTAGTAAGTGCTATATGGTAGAATTAGGATTACATATTCAGGTTACCTGATTCCAAATCCAAGATCATTTCTACCAAACCATATCCTAATATTATATTTAAAAATAAAAATAGGTTCATCTTTGGATAATGTGTATATATTAGAAGTACTTTTTTCATCCCTCTATTACTCCATGACCCCCACCCCATGCAGACCTATTATCTTCATAAGTCTTTACCTAAACAGCCACTAGTAACACTGTATACCTGCTATGGTGGGATAGATTATGTGATAATAATCGCTTACTTGAACAAGGCAGTATCAGTGTTGTGGATGGGAGCAATGGGGAGTAGTAGACAGAGACTAGGACTAGTCACTTGTATGCTATATGATACTGGGTAAATTATTTAACCTCTTTCAGTCTTGGTTTCTTCATCTGTGAAATGAATATAATGATAGAATCTGTCTCATGGAGCAGTATCAAATGAGATAACATGAGATCATGATGTTAAACTTAACCTACATAAGCATCAGCTTCTAGTATCAACTCCAATCCTGTTACCATTTTAATTTGCCCAGTCCCTAGGGATTTTATGACTGACTTCAAGGCTCTCCAGCCTTAGCTTCAAAGAACTCTAAGCAGAAGTAACTAAGCTTGCTCTGTTGAAGGCCTTCAGCTATCCCACTGTGCAGTTGCTGAGTCCTTGCTGCCCACTATCCACTTTTCTTTTTTTTGTATTTTTTATTATATTTTTTTATTTTTAGATTATAACATTCATTTTCACACAATTTTGAGTTCCAATTTTTCTTTCAATCTCTCCCCTCCCCCTACCCACAACACCTTGAATTCTGATTACCCCTTCCCTCAATGTGCCCTCACTTCTATCACACCCCACTCTTGCCTTTTAACCATCTCTCTTTTCTTGTAGGGCAAGATAGATTTTCTATACCCCATTACCTGTATTTCTTATTTCCCAGTTATATGCAATAATAATTCTCAGCATTCATTTCTAATACTTTGAATTCCAACTTCTCTCCCTTCCTCCCTCCCCACCCATCCCCACTGAGAAGGCAAGCAATTCAATACAGGCTATATATGTGTCATTTTGCAAAAGACTTCTATAGGGGGAGGAGCCAAGATGGCAGAGCAGAAAGACACACATACGCTAGCTCCAAACACACAGCCCATAAAATTTCTGTAAAAAAGAACTCCCAACAAATTCTGGAGCAGCAGAAGCCACAAAACAACTGAGCAGATGAGATTTCTGTTCCAGAGAGCTCTGAAAACCTCTCGCAAAAGGTGCGTTGCGCTGAGGACCCGGAGCCGAGCCCAGACCTGCCTTGGTTGCGTGACACCCAGAGGAGCAGATCCGAGCAGGCTTCAGGGACAGAATCTCCAGTGGCTGCGTGAGTCCCTCCACCCACGGGCCCCAAAGGTTGGTGAGAGGGTCTTCTTGGCTTGCTGAGAGGGGAGTGGGGTGCCCCCATAACTCAGGCCTTCTAGGGAGGCAGCAGTGGGGGTGGCAGCAGACCAGGGCTCCCCAAGAAGGCAGGAGCCTAGATCCATTGTTGAAGGTCTCTGCATAAACCCCCTGAAGGAACTGAGCCCATGAGGCAGCCCTGCCCCAACCTGAGCACCTGAACTTAATCTCACACTGAATAGCAGCCCCGCCCCCGCTGAAAGCCCTGAGGCTGGGAAGGAGCATTTGAATCTCAGACCCCAAGTGCTGGCTGGGTGGATCTGGAGGCAAAGTGGGTGTGAAAAGAATATTCAGAAGTCAAGTCACTGGCTGGGAAAATGCCCAGAAAAGGGAAAAAAAATAAGACTATAGGAGGTTACTTTCTTGGTGAACAGGTATTTCCTCCCGTCCTTTCTGATGAGGAAGAACAATGCTTACCATCAGGGAAAGACACAGAAGTCAAGGCTTCTGTATCCCAGCCCACTCAATGGGCTCAGGCCATGGAAGAGCTCAAAAAGGAATTTGAAAATCAGGTTAGAGAGGTGGAGGAAAAACTGGGAAGAGAAATGAGAGACATGCAAGTAAAGCATGAAAAACAAGTAAACACCCTGCGAAAGGAGACCCAAAAAATGCTGAAGAAAATAACACCTTGAAAAATAGGCTAACTCAATTGGCAAAAGAGGTTCAAAAAGCCAATGAGGAGAAGAATGCTTTCAAAAGCAGAATTAGCCAAATGGAAAAGGAGGTTCAAAAGCTCACTGTAGTTCTTTAAAAATTAGAATGGAACAGATGGAGGCCAATGACTTTATGAGAAACCAAGAAATCACAAAACAAAACCAAAAGAATGAAAAAATGGAAGATAATGTGAAATATCTCATTGGAAAAACAACTGACCTGGAAAATAGATCCAGGAGAGACAATTTAAAAATTATGGGCCTACCTGAAAGCCATGATCAGAAAAAGAGCCTAGACATCATCTTTCATGAAATTATCAAGGAAAACAGCCCTGAGATTCTAGAACCAGAGGGCAAAATAAATATTCAAGGAATCCACAGAACACCGCCTGAAAGAGATCAAAAAGAGAAACTCCTAGGAACATTGTAGCCAAATTCCAGAGTTTCCAGGTCAAGGATAAAATATTGCAAGCAGCCAGAAAGAAACAATTCAAGTATTGTGGAAATACAATCAGGATAACACAAGATCTAGCAGCTTCTACATTAAGGGATCGAAGGGCATGGAATAGGATATTCCAGAAGTCAAAGAAACTAGGACTAAAACCAAGAATCGCCTACCCAGCAAAACTGAGTATAATACTTCAGGGGAAAAATTGGTCTTTCAATGAAATAGAGGACTTTCAAGCATTCTTGATGAAAAGACCAGAGCTGAAAAGAAAATTTGACTTTCAAACACAAGAATGAAGAGAAGCATGAAAAGGTAAACAGCAAAGAGAAGTCATAAGGGACTTACTAAAGTTGAACTGTTTACATTCCTACATGGAAAGACAATATTTGTAACTCTTGAAACTTTTCAGTATCTGGGTACTGGGTGGGATTACACACACACACATGCACACGCACACGCCCACACACATAAAGACAGAGTGCACAGAGTGAATTGAAGAGGATGGGATCATATCTTAAAAAAATGAAATCAAGCAGTGAAAGAGAAATATATTGGGAGGAGAAAGGGAGAAATGGAATGGGGCAAATTATCTCTCATAAAAGAGGCAAGCAAAAGACTTATTAGTGGAGGGATAAAGAGGGGAGGTGAGAGAAAAACATGAGGTTTACTCTCATCACATTCCACTAAAGGAAGGAATAAAATGCACACTCATTTTGGTATGAAAACCTATCTTACAATACAGGAAAGTGGGGAATAAGGGGATAAGCAGTGTGGGGGGGGGGGAGGATGGAAGGGAGGGCATGGGGAGGAGGGAGCAATTTGAGGTCAACTCTCATGGGGAGGGACAGGATCAAAAGAGAGAATAGAAGTAATGGGGGACAAGATAGGGTGGAGGGAAATATAGTTAGTCTTATACAACACGACTATTATGGAAGTCATTTGCAAAACTACACAGATTTGGCCTATATTGAATTGCTTGCCTTCCAAAGGGAAGGGATGGGGAGAGAGGGAGGAAGAGAAGTTGGAACTCAAAGTTTTAAGAACAACTGTCGAGTACTGTTCTTGCCACTAGGAAATAAGAAATACAGGTAAAGGGGTATAGAAAGTTATTTGGCCCTACAGGACAAAAGAGAAGATGGAGACAAGGGCAGAGAAGGATGATAGAAGAGAGAGCAGATTGGTGATAGGGGCAATTAGAATGCTTGGTGTTTTGGGGTGGGGGGAGGGGACAAAAAGGGAGAAAATTTGGAATCCAAAATTTTGTGAAAATGAATGTTAAAAATTAAATAAATAAATAAATTTAAAAAAAAAAGACTTCCATAGTAGTCATATTGTGTAAGACTAACTATGTTTCTGTCCACCCCACCCTGTCCCCTCTTTAGTCTATTCTTTCATTTGACCTTGTCCCTTCCCAAAAGTGTTTACTTCCAGTTACTCTCTTCCTCCATGTGTCCTCCCTTCTATCATCCACCTCATCTCGTTTGTCCCCGTCTCCCCTACTTTCCTTTAGTGTAAGATTTCCATACCAAATTTAGTGAGCATGTTATTCCCTCCTTAAGCCATATATGAAAATAGTAAGTTTCACCTTTCCCCTCTTACCTCCTTCCTTTTCTTCTCTATTGAAAAAGATTTTTCTTATCTCTTTTCTAAGTGATAATTTACCACATTCTGTTTCTTCCTTTAGCCTCCCAATATATTCATCTCTCACACCTTAGTTTTGTTTTTTATAGATATTATCCCCTCTGATTCAACTCAACTTGTGCTCTCTGTCTGTAAATGCATGTGTATGTGTGTGCATAATCCCTCCACCTATCCAAATACTGAAAAAAATCTCAAGAGTTACAAATATTATCTTTCCATGTAGGAATGTAAGTTCAGCTTTAGGAAGTCCTTTGTCATTTCTCTTTCTTGTTTACCTTTTTATGCTTCTCTTGATTCTTGTGTTTGAAAGTCAAATTTTCTGTTCAGTTGTGGTCTGAATGCTTGAAGAATGCTTGAAAGTCCTCTATATCACTGAATGACCATTTTTTCCCTAGAAGTATTATACTCAGTTTTGCTGAGTAGGTGATTCTTGGTTTTAATCCCAGTTCCTTTGACTTCTGGAATATCCTATCCCAAGCCCTTCAGTCCCTTAACATAGAAGCTGCCAGATACTGTGTTATCCTGATTGTATTTCCACAATACTAGAATTGTTTCTTTCTAGCTGCTTCCAATATTTTCTCCTTGATCTGTGAACTCTGAAATTTGGCCACTATTCCTAGGAGTTTCTCTTTTCAGGTCTCTTTCACAAAGTGATCAGTGAATTCTTTCAATATTTATTTTGCCCTCTAATTCTAGAATATCAGGGCAGTTTTCCTTGATAATTTCATGAAAGATAATTTCTAGGCTCTTTTTTTGATCATGGCTTTTATTAATTTCTAGGCTCTTTTTTTGATCATGGCTTTCATGTAGTCCCATAATTTTTAAATTGTCTCTCCTAGATCTATTTTCCAGGTCAGTTATTTTTTTCAATGAGATATTTCACATTATCTTCTATTTTTTTCATTCTTTTGCTTTTGTTTTGTAATTTCTTGGTTTATCATATAGTCAGTAGCTTCCCTCTGCTCCACTCTCATTTTTAAAGAACTATTTTCTTCAGTAAGCTTTTTAACCTACTTTTTTTAACCTACTTTTTAAAGCCTTCTCCTCACTGGCTTTTTGGACCTCTTTTTTCAATTGAGTTAGTCTATTTTTAAAGGTGTCATTTTCTTTGGCATTTTTTGGGTCTCCTTTAGCAAGCTGTTGACTTGCTTTTCAAGATCTTCCATGGTCTGTACCCATTGCATATTGATTTTGCAGGTACTGGATGCAGAAGCCTTGACTTCCCCTGAGAGTATGCATTGTTCTTCCTCATCTGAAAGGATGGAAGGAAAAAGATGTTCACCAAGAAAGTAACCTTCTATGGTCTCATTTTTCCCCCTTTTTGGGCATTTTCCCAGCCAGTTACTTGACTTCTGAATCCTTTGTAAAGAGGAGGGTCCTGGTGCTCTTCCTCACCCCAGGACTGTGCTCAGGGCTGAGGTTCTGAGCAGCTGCTCAGTTCCTCCAGGAGCTTTAAGCTGAGCTGCTCCCACAATGGAAGCTGCCACCCCACCTGACTCAGCCACTGGCACACAGCACTGCTGCCAGGCTGCTGTTGTTGGCACCACTACCTGGGGCTCATGCTGGGGGTCACCCTGCTCCCCTCTCACCCAACTGAGAAAGCCCTCTCCCTGCCCTTTGAAGCTTTCTTTGGCACTTGTGGGTTGAAGGCTCTGAGAACCTCCCTGCTGGGGATTCTGCCCAGAGGCCTGTTCTGGTCATCTTCCCCCTGGTGCT
Source organism: Notamacropus eugenii (assembly GCF_028372415.1). Lineage (NCBI taxonomy): Eukaryota > Metazoa > Chordata > Mammalia > Diprotodontia > Macropodidae > Notamacropus > Notamacropus eugenii. Next base: position 289,637,543 of record NC_092876.1, read on the forward strand.
GCATGGCCAGGGCTGAGTTCTGCTCTTTTCAGTGTCCAGTGGGATAGAACTTTCCTGTCAGCCTTCCAGTTTACCTTTGGCTGGAGATCTCTTTCACTCTGTTGTTCTGTGGCTTCTGCTGTTCTAGAATTTGTTGAGATTCATTTTTTACAGGTATTTTTATGAGCTGTGGGGGAAGAGCTATAGTATATGCATCTTTCTACTCCACCATCTTGGCTCCACCCTCTCCCCCCACACACACACTTTTCTTTAAAATCTCCAGGCAACAAGCAGAAAGGGGATCCATTACATACAGGCTTTTGTTTTGTTTTCTCTTAAGTCAAGATATTTAGGGTGAATTCACAATGGGTCTCTGTTATTGCTGTAATGCTCATTTGTGCCTGGGCTCTCTCTAGGTAGCTCTTGCTCCAGCCCTGCTTCACTGAGCAAATATGACTTCCATTTTTGAAAGGGGAAATTCTTTTTCTTTATTTATCTCTATATACAATCAATAAGTAGAAAAAAGTGTTTGGACTTGTTGATCAAGATGTTATTAAAGGATTACCATGTACCTAAGAATGAAAGTAAAGGTTTAGGAAAAGAAGAAGCTTCCAAAATTCCTTTGCCAGCCAAAGAGAATGGAAGGGACTGTGGAAGAGGGAAGTGAATGATTGTCAGACGTTTAATGGGTAGGTAGCACCTAGATGGGGGTATGTGATAGGAACCACTTTTGTTTACCTTTGTGTGCCTCTAGGTTGTTTTGGCATTCTTGCCATTCTACCTTCTTCTACTTATACTTCACCTCCATCTGCCCACCACAGATCTTTAGCCCTTATCCTCAGCAATCAGAAAATGATTTGCCCACCTTCCCCTTCCAGGACAGTATGGTCTTTACTGCAGCTGTTTGATGATGGCTTTCCCTTATTCTTTTTTAGGTAGCCTGTCCCAGATGAAGTCCAAGGTCTCTGATACCTATGGAAATCTGGAAAAATCTCTCTGACTATCAGAAAAATTCTTCCTGGGTACTGAGTTCCTATGACCATGCCTATGGGCATAACAAGTGGGTTTATACTTAATAAAGTACTTCATTTAAAATAGAATGGGTTGGGAAAATGAGAGGGATTGAGTTGGAGAAGAATGATGAATATACATGATATATATGTAACCCCAAGGGTTGCTACATTAAGCTTTTAATCTGATGGGGCAGATTTAAAAGGCCCTAAATTCATGGAAATTATGCCCTTGGAAACGTAACTTGTAAGTATGCCCTCAGAGAACAAAAACTCCCTGACAGGCTAGGAGATTAGTATTTAAGCCCGGTCCTAGAAAAAGTCACTATCCTTTATGAAGACTTTTGCCCCTGTGCTACTAACAATGGGATACAAGAAAATATAGACAGCAGAGGCAATCTCAGGTATTTATGAGAAATAAGATTAGTCAGATATGGTCTACCAGAGTAAAAGGACATGGTTAGAAAAGGGTATCAGTTGTACTCATCTGAAACAAAGCAGAGAGGAGTTACAGAACTCTAGCTCCTCCGTGTTTATCCTTTCATATCCCTCCCCAAAGGGTTACAGCCATCTTAGGAAGTTAGCATATATATATATGTTATATAAAATACATCTATCTGAGAGAGAGAGAGAGAGAGAGAGAGAGAGAGAGAGAGAGAGAGAGAGAGAGAGAGAGAAGTTTTGTATATTGTTACTTGTCCCATCCTATAGAGATCTCTTCCATGTGTGTGAAAAATCTCTCTCCCCCCCCATCTTTTTCTTCTTTGAGGAGAAAGCTTAAAAGTTTATGTTCAGGAGATGCTTAAAACTACTGTTGTGGTGTGCGTGTGTGTGTGTGTGTGTGTGTGTATGTGTGTATGTGCGTGTGGTATAATCTCTGTCCTCCAGTCCTGATCTTCTATTGGCTTCCTGTCTTCCCATGCTGGGAAAAAACACAACTGCCAGTATCTTTAGCAACTCAGGCTGCCTTTGAAGGCAGCTGGTTCACACCTTGTCGGAAAGAATGTTTCACATAGGTTGGAAAATGAGAAATTAACCATGCCCCAAAGGTGTCTTAATTCTGGCACAGAATGGAGTAGAGCTATTGGCAGCAGTTGAAAGTAGAAAATCCCTGAAAAAAGTCTGCTTTGGTTCTGCCTTTCTTTAGCATCTCTTCTTCTCTAAAGGTAATACTCTTCCTTTGTCTCCCTATGCTCTCTTCATATTCCTATAGTAGTCATGCTGTTTTTGTAATCACACATACTTATTATTACAATATTGATTTATCATGCTAATAGCACTGTGTATTTACCAAATGTTTCACAATCATTTGAAATTATTTCTATAAACCCACATAAAATATCAGTATGAAGAAACTGAAATTAAAAAGCAAAGGTAAGTAGCAGTAGCAACAGGGCTGACATTAGAATTTGGGGTCTAGCCCCAAACTTCTCTTATCTGCATTGAGCTATGGAACTGAGTACCCAGACACGTGTGGTCATTTAAAATAGAATGGAACATATTGCTGAAGGAGGGGGTGTGGGTGTGTGTTAGGCCCTATTTTCTGGCCAAATTTCAAATTGGATAATTCTATTCCACCTCCTTAAATATGCCCGTTTTTTCAATAGAAGAAAGATGGTAGAGTGGGAATAGAATTGGATTTGGCTTTGGAAAATGTGGATCCAAGTTCTGATTCTATTTCTTATTTTACTACATGACTTTGGCCAGATGATTCTAACTGCTATGCCTCAGTTTACTTATCTGTAAAATGAAAAACTGTAAAAGATTATCTTCAAGATCCTTTCTAGACTAAAGAACATGCTCTTCTCTACTCCCTCTTCTTAACTAATTTGCTCTTCTATACTCTGTCTTCTTAATTTGCCCTAGTTGGTGCTCAAGATTTGTCAACAATGCTTTATGTTGACTACCATTCATGTGCTTTCATCTGTCAGCCAAAATAAAAGAATTCCCATAGAAAACTAGGAAGAGACATTTGTGGCATGAAGCAAAAATAAGAGTTCTGCCCCATGTACATTTCTATGTTATAGTCTTTGAGACAGAAAAATAATACATGAGAAGAATACATAGAATAATGGATTTAAAAAAAATTAATCTGGAAAGTGTCTTTAGAGATGACGTAGTCCATTTTAACCGAGAATGCTGGACCAGTGGGTTTACACGATTTGTCTAAACTCACACAGGTATTCAAAAGAATGACTAGGATTTAAGCCCAAATTTTCTTATTCAAATTATCCCTTAAGATGTAGGCAGTGGAACTGTCAGACATTAGAAAGCCCATTTGGATTTATAAAACTTAGCGTTAAATATTGCCCCTTGTACTTCCTAGTATGTTTTTGCCCTGCTCCTTTTCTGAGTTCTGGACCATTCTGAGAGTTCATAAAAACAGGTTCTAACAGAAGTTTCAATAAAGGCAAGTTGGCATGCCTATGTAGCTCTATGTCAATTTAAATATCTGGGATAAAATTTAAATGAATAAATAAGCATTGCTTAAGTGCCTCCTATGTGGAAGGCATTGTGAGTCAATCTAACTCACATTTGGAATTTGGTCTTTATATCACAGGACTGTGATTCAGCACTACCTGCTGCAGTACATTAAATGTTAACAACTGGACCAAACGTTATCATCCACTACCATCAAATGCAAAGCCATTCTAGAGGGTCTATTTTTTTGGAGTAGGAAAAAAATTTAACATCAAATTTCCAATTCAATTCATTTTTCTTTTTTTTTCTTCTTATTTCCTCTGTCATCCTTTTAACCATTCAAGCACTCAGAATACTGGGACAGGAAAACTATCTTGACTACATTTAAGTACCAATGTCTTAAGTGGCTTCCAGGTTGTTTTGATGGATACTATTTATCAAGTAATTTCTTTCTCTCTTTAAAATACACAGAACAAAATGTTCTAGCAGAGACAGTAAAATGAATCAAATAATAAATATACACTCCTCTTTCCAATTGTTGGAAAGAACCTACTATAGCACTTTCAAAAAATGACAAGTGCTTATCTGGTTTTATCTTTTTTTTTTTCAGAGCTGAAACTGTTTCTGAGAAGAAAATAATAGTAAAAAAACGTCTACTGTGGACCTTCCCATTTCAAAAATATAGCTGGTATTGAGTAGTCACTGTGAGGTAAATGCAGAAAATAACTTTAAATGGACACATTCAAAGACACAAACCTGAATACAATTAATCGACTCCCAAGAAACACATTCTGAGATATCAGAAAAATTCGAGATAAGCATTTCACTTTTTCCAAAAGAACTTTTAGTAAATATGGATAAAAAAATCGAAAAGACCCCTATAAATTATAATGCATTTATGTTGACCAAGAGACATGGTATTGATTATAAGAAGCAATCCTGAATTTTGGCATAGTTTGTATCCAATGAAATAAGATTTTAAAAAATCTAGATGTCCTAATAAAAAAAGTGGTGTAATTCAACTCAACCCAGTTATTGAGTTTCATCTGAGTGCAAGGTATAGTCCTAGATTTAAGGAATTCAAAGATGAAAATGAAATAGCTCTGCTGAAATGCAATGCAGATATCTGTACTGGCTTCATATTCATGAAGAGATTAATATACTCTGCTCTTGCTTTATCCCTGTTACAGCTTTGCTACAGGTCAATGGTAGCTTCCAAATGTCTCAGGGGCACCTATTGGAAGGTGTTTGGGCACACAGCCTTGTCGAACTAGTCTCCAGGAGTGTTATGAGATTCAAATGATATAATGGATCAAAAGCCCCTTTATAAACCTTTTTCTTTTAAACTTTATTTATTTTTAGTTCACAACATTCTGTTCCACAAGCTTTTGAGGTTTAAATTTTGTCTGCCTCCCTCTACTCCCCCCCTCCCCAAGACAGCATGCAATCTGCTATAGACTTTATATATATACCTTTATATTAAACATATTTTCACATTAGTAAATGTTGTAAAGAAGAATTATAATCAATTGAATGAACCATGAGAAAGAAGAAACAAACAACAAAAAGAGAGAGTAAATAGTGTGCTTCAATCTACATTCAGACTCCATAGCTCTTTCTCTGCATGTGGACAGCATTTTCCAGCATCAGTCTTTTGGAGTTGTCTTAGAACCTTTCATTGCTGAGAAAAGCCAAGTCCATCAAAGCTAATCATTGCACAATGTGGATGTAACTGTGTACAAAGTTCTTCTGATTCTGCTCCCCTCACTCAGCATTAGTTGATGTGGGTCTTTCCAGGTTTTTTCTGAAGTCCACCTGTTCATCATTTCTTGTAGCACAATAGTACTGCATTGTATTCATATACTATAATTTTTTCTGGCATTCCATAATTGATGGTCATCCCCTCAATTTCCAATTCTTTGCCACTACAAAAAGAGCTGCTATAAATATTTTTGTATATATGGGTCCTTTTCCCATTTCTATGATCCCTCTGGGATACAGCCTTGAAGCAGTATTGCTGGGTCAAAGGGATTGTTTATTTTATAGCCCTTTGGGCATAGATCCAAATAACTCTCCCAAATTGTTGTATCAGTTCCCAACTCCACCAGCAATGCATTAGTGTTCCAATTTTCCTACATCTTTGCCAGAAGTTATAATTTTCCTATTTTGTCATGTTTGCCAATCTGACAAGTGTGATATGATACTTCAGAGTTGTTTTTATTTTCATTTCTCTAATCAATAGTGATTTAGAGCATTATTTCATATGACCATAGATTTCTTCCTCTAAACACTGCCTATTGCTATCCTTTGACAATTTATCAATTGGAGAACAAATTGTATTCTTATAAATTTGACTCAGTTCTCTATATATTTAGAAATGAGACCTTTATCAGAGACACATACAGTTTTCTGCTTCCCTCCTAATCTTGATTGCCTTGGCTCTGTTTGTACAAAAACTTTTCAATGTAATGTAATCAAAAGTATCTATTTTATATTTCATAATGTTCTCTGTTCCTTGTTTGACCATAAATTTTTCTGTTCTCCATACATCTGACAGGTAAACTATTCCTTGCTTTCCCAGTTTGCTTATATTGTCAGCCTTTATATCTAAACCCATTTTGACTATATTTTGGTATACAGAATAAGAAAAGATTCACCATTCTATTTCTTAGCTAGTATCAAGTAGTTTTGATGATTACTGTTTTAGAATACATTTGAAGATCTGCTATGTCTATGCCACCTACCCTAGAATTTCTTTTCATTAATTCCCTTCATATTCTGGAAATTATATTCTTCCAGATGAATTTTGTGATTATTTTTCTAGGTCTATAAAGCAATTTTTGGTAGTTTTATTGGTGTGGCACTGAATAAGTAAATTAATTTAGGTAGGCTTATCATTTTTATTTTATTAGCTCAGCCTACCCATGAGCAACTGATGTTTTTCCAATTATTTGAAACTGATTTTATCTGTGGAAAAGTGTTTTGCAATTGTGTTCATATAGTTCCGGGATTTCTTTTGACAGGTAGACTCACAGATATTCCATGTCTACAGTTAATATTTTATAAATCATAAAGCACTACATAAATGCCAGTTATTTTTAGCATCATCATTATCAACCTGTAATCGTCAGGATCATTTGGCTTCCAGTCTGGTGATGATTTCATTCACTGTGCTTCTTACTAGCCTCCTGCTGGGTTCAGGTATTGTTTATAGGACAGTATAGGGATGTGCAAAAATATTTGTGCACACTATTAATTTAAATCTGCATTGTTAATGCTTTCTTAAGTCTAGGATTGTTGATCTATGTGGCTTAAATACTTCTACTGAAAATTACTGATGGTTCTAGACATTTAGAGCTGGTTGCAGCTCACCTCTAAATATGTTAGTTAGGAGAGTTTACTTTAATGTGGGGGACTTTGCACAGGAGTGTTTGCACATCTCTGATAATCTTCCTCATATTGGAGCAATAAAAAAATTTTTCACAGATACAAGGTAATTTCAGGAGGGAGAAATCATTACCAACTGAGAGTTGAGGTAGAGTTAAGCAGGGCTTGAGGGGAAGTCTATAGCTGGATTGAACCTTCAAGGATAATAAAGATTTTTGAGGAGATGAGGAGAAAGGTGATTCCTGGAATAGGAGATAACATGGGAAAATGCATAAGGACAGAATATTGAAATTATTAATGGCTATTTATTCAATTTGACTGGACTATAGTACAAAAAGGGCTTAATGTGAGAAAAGCTTGACAAAAAAATAGGTTGCAACCATATTGTAGAAGGTTGTAATTACTATGCCAAAAATAAAATTGGGTGATTCAAAGAATGATAGACCCAGTAACAGATAACAAAGTTTGAAAGAGAGGGAGATTTAAGGGTAAAATAAAGAGATCTATTTTGGACATGTTAAGCTTGAGAATCTGATGGGTGGGATATGCAAAGAAAGACCTATAGAAGATAGTTGTGATATAGACCTGGAGTGGAGGAGAGAGAAAAGCATTGAATAAATAGATCATCTACATGAACCAATAGGAAAAAATGAGATCACAAAGAGTGAGAACTGAGTGAGTGAAGAAAAGAGGGTTTTGAGGGACCTATTTGCTTAGGAAACAAGTGAAGGAAAATAAATTGGCAAAGGAGGCTGACAGCGTTCAGATAGATAGAAGTCTAAGGAGAAAGCAGCAGCCAAGGGAGAAAACTGTGCATGAGAATCAGGTGGTCAGTAGGGTCAAAAACTTAAAAGACTTTGAGGAGGATGCAAACAGTGAAAAAATATTGAATATAGCAGGAAAACATATCCCTGGCAACTTTGAATAAGAGAGTATTTTCTGTCGGGTTATATGGTTAAAAATTTCAATAAAAGGACTTGAGAGAAGAGCAGGTAATAAAGAAGTAGAGGAAACCAGTATAGACAATTCTTTCTGGCAGAGATTCTTAACCTGGGGTTTGTGACATTTAAAAAAATATTTTGGTAACTATTTCAATATAATTAGCATCATTTGTAGTTCTTTTTTTTTTCTTTTTCATTTAAAAATATTTTTTGGGAAAAGAAACAGAACTAAGATGGTGGAGCAAAGGCAGGAAGCTGTCTGAGCTCTCCCCCAAACCCCTCCAAATACCTTTATATAATGACTCTAAACAAATTGTAGAACAGCAGAATCCATGAAAAGATGGAGAAAAACCAATTTCCAGCCCAAGAAAACTTGGAAGGTTGGCAGGAAAGGTCTGTTACAGTGGGGTGAGAGAGGAGCACAGTTCAGTGCAAGCTGCCCAGACCAGACCAGGCCCCAGAAAACCAGGAGCAGGCTTTGAGAGTCACTGAATCAGCAGAGGTAGTGGCTGCTTTCTGAAGCTCTCAGTCCACAGATGGTAAAGGGTCAAACACGAGATCACAGGGGTGTCTTTGGTAGCACTGAGGCAGGACTCTAATGCTTTGTCCATACTCAGATCCAGTCTCAGCAATGGGTGGTATTCTCAGGAGGAGGATCACTGGCATACCAGAGCTTGCAGCCACAGTGGAGGAATGATCCTCCTCACAGTTCCAGAGGAGAAAAGAGTACTTTCCTGAGACCTTTTCTCACAGACCAGAGCACATGCCGGGAGACTAGGAAACACCGCTTCTACTTTATTTTTCTTGAGAGTTTTTTGTTCTCATTTTCTTTTACAATATCACAATTATGGAAATGTTTTGCATGACTACACATGTGCAGCTTTTATTAAATTGCTTGCCTTCTCAATGAAGTATTTTGGGGAGGGAGGAAGGGAGAAAATTCAAAACTCAAAGTTTTGAAGATGAATGTTAAAAATAGTTTTTTCATGTAACTGGGGAAAAATAAAATTCTAAACAAACAAACAAACAAATGAAACATTGTTTGGAGAAGGCATCCACAGGCTTCACCAGATATAAAAATATGGAAAAAATCATTCGCTAAGGAACGTGAAACCACACGTCTACTCCATCAACAATCCAGAAAATGGATGGTGCTAAGGTATGAGACCAATATCTATCATACTGAGCAAGACTTTCCTAAGGTGAAAAGAAACAAAAGGGAAGAGAATGTGATGTGGGGTACACTAGTATGCGATGAGTAAAAGGGTTCTGTGGTATCCTAGTGCCCAGGTGGAACTGCCATTGGTGCAGATCTTAGTTATAGTAGCAAACATTCAAATGAGAATTTTCAAATGAGAATTGTGAAGGCCTCAGCCGTAAAGAGTTCCATATGATCAGCAGTTAATCAACCCTTTGGTTATCTGGGACCAGTTGCAAGTAATAAAATTATGAGTTTGTGCACCCTACTTACCAGTCAGGGCAGCTAGACTTCAGGGTAAGAATTTTAAAGTTTAGTGGGGCAAATCCTTGGACTATGATCCCTAAAATTCAGAGTTTACAGAAACAGGGTGGATTGCCTGAAGATGGTTAGAGTATATGGCTAGATTAAATATGAAGCACATCTGGGGTTCCTGAAAGAAGCAACAGAGAGTTGATAAAGGACTTAATGACAAAAAAAGGTGGCAACAATTGATGACATGCAAAGTTGTCAGTCACCTGGGTAAAGTTTTCACTCAATACTTTTGTAACTTTGGGCAAAACACTTAATCTTTCTGGTTTTAGCTTCCTTGAAGGACCCTTTATGTTTTAAATTTTTGACCCTATACCTGATGAGGAACTGCAGAAAGAATCTAGGAAAATAATAGAAGGAAAAAAACCACTCCATATCTTCTCTCAAGAACTCAAGAGGGTCGGAACCAAGATGGCAGAGTGAGAACAACTGCTCACCTAAGCTCTTAGACAAACTCCTTCAGATACCTCTAAAAAGAGAATCTGACCAAATTTTGGAGGTACAGAATCCAATATGAGACAGACTGTGGCAGATTCATAGACCAGGACAGACTGGAAGGTCGATGGGAAGAGTGTGTTCCACAAGGGTGGAGGAGCATACAGCATACAACACAGTGCATCCTGCTTCAGCATGGCCCAGCAGAAAAGCCTCGGGGCAGGGCAGCTTGAGGCAGCAGTAGCACTGTGGAAAGGCGGAGTGGCAGCCCAGAGTAGGAGACCAGAGGAGTTGAGTAAGTGACAGCCCCTGAGCCCTAGGTATTAACCAGAGCTGTTCCTGAGACTTTCAGTCCCCAGATTAAATGTCTGTAAGTCACCTGCTTGAACTTCCAGGAGCAAAAATTTCAGAGTGATTGGTAAATGCTCTATCCCCCTCCCCTTGTTGACCTCAAAATAACCATAAAATATTTCCCCAGAAAAAATCCTGGATCAGTGGGATAAACAGAAAGGGCACCCAAGGCTAGAAAAATTGCTAAAGAATATTCCTCTTACTATTGTGGAGGAACAGAGCTGTCCTAGACAGCCAGAGCTCCAGGGGAGTGGAGCCTCCCACTAGGACCCAGGTGTGCCTCAGAGCTCCTGGGGGAATGGGAAGACAATAGAGCAGCCAGGATCATCAAACGGCTGAGCTTGCCTTTGCTCTAAATCAGCTGAGGAGATCTCCTGTGACCAGATAACTCCTCCCCCACACTTAACAAGCCAGCCCTGGGGCTAATCCCGGGTAACTTAAAACAAACAAAAAAAAAGTCACCTGCTCTTTCCTTTCTCACACCAGCCAGCTCAGCATCAGGTTCTCTAGTTTCTAGAGAAAGAAGCTGAGAGAACCAGAGGCCATAACATGCAAAACCTCACCATCATGAGCAAGAAGCAAAGGAGGAAGAAAAAGATCATAGAATTTTTCTATGGGGACAAGGATCAAAACATGAATACTAAAGAGGTCAGTATTGAGATTTTACTCCCATCTGAAACTTCATGAGGAACTATGAAATGCTCGTATGCACAGAGAGCTCTCCTGGAACAGCTGAAGAAGGAAATAGAAGAAAAACTGATTAACTATTTTAAAAGCATGAAAAAAAGAATTCAATGAAGAGAACAGCTCTTTAAAAAAGCAAAATGAACAAATGGAAAAGGAAGTACAAAACCTAACTAGGAAAACTGGACAAATGAAAAAGGAAATACAAAAACTAACTGAAGAAAATAATTCCTTAAAAGGAATAATTGAATAGATGAAAAAGGAGATACAAAGTTAACTGAAGAAAACAATTTGATAAAAATTAGGATTGGGCAAGTAGAAACTAATGACTCTATGAGACATCAAGAATCAATCAAACAAAATCTAAAGAATGAAAAGGTAGAAGAAAATGTAAAATACCTAATTGGAAAAACCACTGAGCTGGAAATAGATCCAGGACAGAAAATTTAAGAATTATTGGCCTAACAGAAAGTCATGATGAAAAAAAAAAGACTCTGGACAATATCTTCTAAGAAATCATCAAGGAAAACTGCCCAGAAGTGTTAGATCCAGAAGGCAAAATAGTCATTGAAAGAATCCACCATTCACCTCCTGAAAGGGATTCCAAACTAAAAACACCAAGAAATATTCTTGCCAAATTCCAGAACTATGAAGTGAAGGAGAAAATACTATAGGCATCCAGAAAGAAACCATTCAAATATCAATGAGCTACAGTCAGGATCACACAGGATCTTGCAGCTTCTACATTAAAAGACTAAAGGAATTGTAATATGATATTCCATAAAGCATAGGAGCTGGGACTACAATGAAGGATCAATTATCCAGCAAAGTTCAGCATAGCATTTCAGGCAAGGAGATGGACATTCAGTGAAATAAGGGATTTCCAGACCTTCCTGACAAGAAGGCCAGAATTCAATAGAAAATGCAAGAGAGGCATAAAAAGATAAAAAGAGGAAAATAAAAACTTGTTGCTCAATTTGAGCAAACTGTTTACCTCCCTATAATTGAAGAACATACTTGTTAATCTTGAGAATTGTACATCTATTACAAAATATAAAAGGAATATACTTAGATAGAGGGAACAGTTATAAAGCAAATGATATGTTGATAAAAATGTGATTCCAGCATCAAGGGATTGTAACAGGAGATGTGAAAGATGTGAAAGGGAGGAAGCAGAAAATGGTAAATTACATCATAGGAAGAAGTACAAAATTATATTACAGTAGAGGGAAAGAGGGGAGGGAGAAGAACATTGTTTGAGATGTACTCTCAAATGATTTGATTCAAGAAGGAAATAATAAACTTAAGTATATAAATCTAACTAGGTCAGTAGACAGTAGGAGGAGAAGGGGGGAGAAAGGAGAGGGGAAGCTAAAAGGGAGGAAAGAAGTAGTAAGGATAATGAGGAGTAAAAGGGAGAGTGGCTGAAAGAAAGAACGGTAGACTGTGGGAGGTAGTGGCTATAAGTGAAAACTCTATTGGAGGGGAAGAGAGATGGGAGAACTAAAAGCACAAATGGTGGGAAAGAGGATGGAGGGAAAAACAAAGACCGTAATCATAACTGTGAATGTGAATGGAATAAACTGTCCCATAAAACGGAGATGGAGAGCAGAATGGATTAAAAGTCATAGTCGAGAAATGTGTTGTTTACAAGAAACGTATTTGAAATGGGGAGATACACATAGGGTAAAGGTAAAAGGTTGGAGCAGAATATATTGTGCTTCAGCTGACGTAAGAAAAGAAGGGGTGGCAATCCTAATCTCAGACAAAGCAAAAGCAGAAATAGCTCTAACGGAAAGAGATAAGGAAGAAAACTATATAGACAATGAAGCAATATCATTAGTAAACATGTATGCTTCAAGTGAAATAGCATCCAAATTCTTAGAGAGGTTGGGGGAGTTGCAGGAAGAAATAGATAGCAAAATTATACTAGTGGGGGACCTCAACCTCCCCTTCCCTTAATTTGATAAATCTAAACTTAAAATAAACAAGAAAGAAGTGAAGGAGGTGAATAAAATTCTGGATAAGGTAGATATGATAGATCTCTGGAGAAAACTGAATGGGGATAAAATGGAATATAGCTTTTCTCAGCAGTACTTGGCACACATACAAAAAACTGACCATGTTCTAGAGCATAAAAACCTTACAATTCAATATTGAAAGGCAGAGATAGTCAATACATCTTTCTCAGATCATAATGCAATAAAAATTATATGTAATAAAAGGCCATGGGAAGATAAACCAAAAATTAATTGAGAACTAAATAATCTACTCTTAAAGAAGAACTGGGTTAAACAACAAATCATAGAAATGATCAACAACTTCATTCAAGAGAATGACAATAATGAGACAACCTACCAAATCTTATGGGATACTGCAAAAGCAGTTCTTAGGGGAAGTTTTATATCTTTGAATGCCTACAAAAATAAAATAGAGAAAGAGGAGATCAATGACTTGGGCATGCAGCTGAAGAAGCTAGAAAAAGAACAAATTTATAAAAACTAAATTACAAATAGTGAAAACCTAAGGAGAGATTAATAAAATTGAAATGAATAAAACTATTGAACTAATAAATAAAACTAATAGTTGGTTTTATGAAAAAAACTAATGAATTGATAAACTTTGGTCAATTAGATTAAAAAATAGAAAGAAGAAAACCAAATTACCAATATCAAAAATGAAAGGGGTGAACTCACCACCAATGATGAGGAAATTAAAACAATAATTAGAAATTACTTTGCCCAATTTTATGCCCATAAATTTGACAATCTAAATGAGATGAATTAGTATTTTAAAAAATATAAATTGCCCAGATTAACAGAAGAGGAAGTTGAATACTTCAACAACCCCATCTCAGAAAAGGAAATTGAACAAGCCATCAATGAACTCCCTAGGAAAAAATCTCCAGGGCTGGATGGATTTACAAGTGAATTCTATCAAACATTTAATGAACAGTTGATTCCAATATTATATAGACTATTTGGGAAAATTGGGGAAGAAGGAGTCCTCCCACATACTTTTTATGATACAAACATTGTTTTGATACCTAAACCAGAAAAAGTCAGAACAGAGAATGAAAATTGTAGACCAATTTCTCTAATGAATATAGATGCAAAAATTTTCAATAAGATTTTAGCAAAAAGAATACAGCAAGTTATGAGAATAATACATTATGATCAGGTAGGTTTCATAACAGGAATGCTGCGCTGGTTCAATATTAGGATAACTATTAACATTATTGATCATATCAACAATAAATCTAACAGAAACCGCATGATTATGTCAATAGATGCAGAAAATGCTTTTGACAAAATACAACACCTATTCCTATTAAAAACACCTGCGAGCATGGGAATAAATGGAACTTTCCATAAAATAATAAGCAGTATCTACCTAAAACCTTCAGCAAGCATTATATGCAATAGAAATAAGCCAGATGCATTTTCAGTAAGATCAGGGGTGAAACAAGGATGTCCATTATCACCATTAGAGAAGATAAACAAATTGAAGGAATTAGGATAGGCCAAGAAAGTAAGTTATCACTCTTTGCAGATGATATGATGATATACTTAGAGAATCCCAGAGATTCAAGTAAAAAACTACTTGAAATAATACATAACTTTGGCAATATTGCAGTTACAAAATAAACCTGCACAAATCTTCTGCATTTCTATATATTAGTAACAAATCCCAACAGCAAGAGATAGAAAGAGAAATCTCATATAAAACTAGGGCAGACACTATAAGATATTTGGAAGTTTACTTGCCAAAACAAACCCAGGAACCATATGAACATAATTTTTTGAACAAATAAGGTCAGATCTAAGTAAATGGAAAAACACCAGCTGCTTGTGGGTAGGCTGAGCCAATACAATAAAAATGACAATTCTACCTAAAGCAGTTTACTTATTTAGTGCCATACCAATCAAACTATCAGATAATTATTTTCTAGACCTGGAAAAAATAATATCAAAATTCTTCTGGAATAACAAAAGGTCCAGAATATCAAGGGGGACTTATGAAAAGAAATACTAGGGAAGGTGGCCTAGCACTATCAGATCTCAGATTGTATTATAAAGCAGCAATTATCAAAACCACTTGGTACTGTTTAAAAACTAGAAGGGTAGACAAGAAAAATATGCTAGGTACTCAAGACAATCAATATAGCAATCTACTGTTTGATAAACCCGAGGACCCCAGCCTCTGGGATAAGAACTCACTGTTTGACAAAAATTGCTGGAAAACTGGATAACAGTGTGGCAGAAACTAGGTATAGACCAATGGTTGACAACATACACAAGAATAAAGTCTAAATGGGTATACGATCTAGGTATAAAGATTGATACTATGGACAAATTGGTGGAGCACAGAATAGTGTATTTATCAGATTTATAGAGAAAGGAAGAATTTGTGACTAAAGAAGAGACAGAAAGCACTATGAAGTACAAAATGGATAATTTTGATTACATTAAACTTAAAAGTTTTTGCACAACCAAATCCAATGCAACCAAGATTTGGAGGGATACAGAAAACTGGGAAAGAATTTTTGCATCTAGTGTCTGTGATAAAGGCCTCATTTATAGAATATATAGAGAACTGAGTCAAATATACAAAAACACAAGTCATTCCCCAAATGATAAAAGGATATGAACAGGCAGTTTTCAGAGGAAGAAATTAAAGATATCTATGGTCATATGAAAAAAATGCCCTGTCACTATTGATTAGAGAGATGCGAATCAAAACAACTCTGAGGTACCACATCATACCTATCAGATTGGCAAACATGACAGAACAGGAAGATATTAAATGTTGGAGAGGATGTGGGATAGTTGGAACACTAATTCACTGTTGGCAGAGCTGTGAGCTGATCCAACCATTCTGGAGAGCAATTTGGAATTACGCCCAAAGGGCTCCAAAATATGCATACCTTTCACCCTGTAATATCACTTCTGGGACTGTATCCCAAAGAGATCATAAAAATGAGAAAGAGTCCCACAAGTATAAAAATATTTATAGCAGCACTGTTTGTGGTGACCAAAAACTGGAAATCAAGGGGATGCCCATCATCTGGGGAAAGGCTGAATAAATTATGGTATATGAATGTAATGGAATACTATTTTGCTATAAGAAATGATGACCAAGAAGACTTCAGAGAAGCCTGGAAAGACTTAGATGATCTCATGTTGAGCAAAAGCAACAGAACCAGGAGAACTTTGTGCACAGTAACGATCACAGTGTGCAAGAGTTTTTTCTGATAGACTTGGAACTTCATTGTAATGCAAGGACTTAAAAAAATTCCCAAAGGTCATTTAAGACAAAATGCCTTCCACATCCAGAGAAAGAATAATGGAATTTAATCACAGAATGTAGCAGATCAATTTGTGTGTGTGTGTGTGTGTGTGTGTATTATGTTTTGCTTTGTTATATGATTTCTCCCATTCATTTTAATTCTTCTACATAGCATGACTATAGTGAAAATATATTTAATAGGAATGTATGTGTAGAACCTATAAAAATTGTATGGCATCTTGGGAAGGCAGAGGAAAGGAGGTGGGGAGGGAAGGGGGAATAATCTAAGTTACATGGTATTGATTGTAGAAGTCTGTAAATAAATTAATTAAAAATTAATTAAAAAAAGAACTATAGGGGAGAAGTACTTCTTTGGAGGAAGTAAATTAGAACTGGAGGTTTATATAGATGCTTAGGATTAGGAGAGATTTACATAGATTCCTCAAGGAAATGGCAACATATTGTTTTGCTTAACAACAAAGATTTCTCCTATAATATTACTAATTTCATACTTGAAATTAGAAAGTTGGTCTCAATATTCTAGTAGTTTGATTTGGTTGGAACATAGAGCAGTTGAAGGGAAGTAATGAGAAATAAGATTGAATAGACAGATTAGAACCACACTTTGGAAGGCATTAAATACCAGATTACAGAGTTTTCTTTTCTTACATTTATAGTCACTAGACAAACACTGAAGGTTTTTGAACAGGGAAATAACATGACCAGAACTGATCATTTAGAGATTAAGTGATGTGTATTCTACAAAATAACAGAAAATGTAATTGTCCTGTTTATACGTATTTTAAATGATGGTTTTAGAAAAGATATGAAGGGGCCCTCAAAACAAAACAGTCCTTTGGGTCCATGCTCTGGCACTGTTATGAGGTCCAATTATTTCCAGTGAATAAACCTCCTTGGGCAAGGTCAAAGACCTATGGTATACAAAATTCCTCAGTAGATCACCTTCACTATAGTGAGGCTCAAGGGTGACTTGTACCCTGGAAAGAAATATGGCAGTGTTAACAGCACAAGTAATAACATATGACCTTTAAAAGGAAAAATAGGGGCAACATAAGAGCCCATGACCACATTTATCCTTTGTCTTTTAAGTATTTATCTTAGGTATCATTTCTATAGCTCAGCTCTATACTAAACATAATTTGGAAAACTGAGCTGAGGAAGTGACTTCTTATATGAACAGGATAACACATTGAAAGAAAACTGCTATACAATGAAAGTTCTGTGGCTAAGAGTTTTATGTTTGTGTTTGAAAATGTGGTTTTAAGTAGCTGATATGGTTGAAATGACCCAGATGCTTGTTTTATTGAATGAAATAAAATGTAGAATTGCAAGCAATTTGCTTTCACCCCTCTGCAGACATGTGTGACTTCACTGAACCTTATGACAAAATTATAAATAGGAAATAGATTGAGCTAGAAAGTAATAAAACACACAGGTATACATGCAAATACACACACATACATACATATATATAGTCAGACAGATATAGAAAGTATCTATTTGATGGTTGAATGGTTAATATTTTATCTACATCCTTTGCCCATATTTCCATTATACAATACCTAAATCTTGTGGATGGATGTCAACTCTGAAAGGATTTTAAAGGTCAAACTTATGAGAGATATTAAATGCAACAATTTCTCCTTGAATATCAATACCAGTAAATTATATTGATTGACATTTTCCTAGAGGAAAGGAGAAAATGTCCACATACCTTCTTTCCTTAGAGATGAAGGGTGATGAGTGCACGATGATGTATATACTGTGATGTGAGTTCCATGTGCCATTTAATTCTGCTTGATTATTTTCCCTGATTTGTGAAAATATGTGTGATTTAAATAGAAAAGGCACCAATAAAACTAGAATTCTTAAAAGTGTACAATATTACCTAGAGATGAAAAAAATACTCTCAGATTGATAGATAAATTCATTCTTTTAAAGTATTTAGTATGTACAAGTGGTATAAAAATATAACACTGGAGGTATGTGTTCACATATTTTAAAACAGTTCAAAATGGATACATTTGCTTTTAATGTAGCATGCCTTTCTGAACAAACATCCAGAGAAGTTCCCTTATAAAATAGTTAAGCCATACTCAATAAAATGGCAGTTACCTGTAACAGGTGCCACTACATTTTTTATATTTTAATTTGCTAAAAACAAACAAAAAAAGTATCTCTTCACATTGCGAGATTGTGAACATTTACTACTAACTTTGATGTAAATTGTGTGATCTCTGAGAGCTAATTTTACCTACATAGTTAGAGTATTGTGTATATTGTTCTTTTGACTTTCCTTTTTTTCTCATAGTACATACAAATCTTTTTTTTAAATCACTTCCTACAAGTTTTCTTATGAGTTTTTGAATCTATAACATTCATTTTCACTTATATCATCTTGATATTTCATTTCATTTAATAACAGCTTGTTCATCCACTCTCAATTATTGGATATATAGAGGTTTTATAAAGCTTATATTTCCTTTTTGAAATGTGCTTGTCTATATGCTTTTCTCATATATTCATTGGAGAATTGGTCTAAATTGGTAGATTTATGCCAATTCAGCAAAGATTTTGACTGTCAGACTCTTTTCAGGGATGTTAAGTACAATGATTTTCTCATCATCTATATCTATTTTTGTAATTTCCCCTAATTAGAAATATTATGTATATATGTATATATCCACACATATAATTCAAATGAATTTTATATAATTACTTACATAATTCAAATAAGTTCCATATAATCAGTATTATCTTTTCTGATTTCTATAGTATATGCATGATTATGTTTTCTCCCAATGTTCATAATTGTAATATTCTAATATTTTTATTTAATTGCACAATTTCATGATGTTCTCTTTCTCTCTTATATTACTGCAAGTTTTCTGGGATTTAAATTTCCCCAAAAAAACTTCCTGCAGTGAAATTCATCAAATTTTAATTTCTTTTAAATATAATTTTAATATAACTTTTCTCTGTTTTGTTCCTTAGGATCTCATTATTTAGTTTCTATTTATGTATCTATTTTTTCATCTTTTCTTTATTGGTTATAATTTTGTTGCATAATTACCTATAAAATAACATTTCAGTTGTGTCCCTTAATATATTTGTTTATAAGTTGTCCATTCCTTAATATGTGATTAATTTTTGTAAAGCATATGATGCTGAAAAATGTATATATATATACACACATTTCCCATTTAATTTTAATAGTCTTTTAGATTTAGTTTTTCTGACATTCTTTTTAAGTCCATATTTTTTCTTATTTTCTCAGATTTGTTTATATATATAAGAAACACATTGAGCCACCTACAAAATTGTTTTACTATTTATGCCCTTTTGAATTCATCTTACTTTTTTCTTAAATGTTTAGATGCTAGCCCTTTCAGCACATACAATGTGTACATAACATTTATGCATACATGTATATGAGATATGATACATGTAGGAAACTCTTGGAAGCTGCATTATTGCAGATCAATATTGACTCTGAAATGTAGAGTCCTGCATCATTTTCTGTGTGCACTACTGTGTGTGTGTGCGTGTGTGTGTGTGTGTGTACTTGAGGATGGAGAGACTTCTTACCCATGGATTTATCCCCAGTCTACTAGATAAAATTACACCATACATTCAGACTTCAAAATATGCCACTTTCAAATTTTGAGAAGCCTCTGATTGGTTGATTTACACCTAGTATAGGGAGTTTTCTTTTCGAATTTAATTAGTTCATTTGCATATGAAAATAAACGAAACTTATTTCAAGATTGGAGACTCTATGGAATTGTTCCAGATGTGGATAGACTTAGCAAAACTTTTAGAGCAGAGGTATTTGGCTTTGTGGAAACTAGAGAGAAAACACAGATAAGGAAGAGGGTCTAGCAGTTGAGGTTCATTCTTTACTATTTCCCTTATGCTTTTTTAGGCAGAACAAGAAGTGGAGTAAGGGGAGGATTTACCACCTACAAAATGTTTTCCATTTTTATTCACCAATAGACAATCAAGATTACTTATTATATTACTCTGATATTTTGGTATTCCTAAGCCTATAATGATGATGCTGTAGTCAAGTCCCTGAAGATAACTTGTTGATGTCAACATTTTGAACAAAATTCTCCACAGCCCTATAGGTGGTAGAGGATACTAAGATGAATTGAAATATGGATATAGAATTTTTTTAAGACAGAGTATGGGAAAGAGGTTTATTTAAAATGAACCCTGTAAAGATGTTAGGAAATGTTTCAGGTTAGTCTCTTCACAGGACTTACAGGAGTGGGAATAATAATCTCTGAGATAACTGGAGATAATTACACTAGTGGGAAAGGGAGAAATTAGGTTGGAAGTGATTTGGAAAATCAGGCATCTGTCATAAGAAAGAGGCTGAAAGTAGCAGAGAAAGTGGCAAAAGGATGGGAAAAATCATTTCTTGGATGAGTGCCAGACTCTTCTCATCATCATTCAGCATCAGTGCAAAAGCAGAAACAGGCTGAACACATTGCACTTTCTAGAGGGAGCAGAAAAAAGATACACTGAAGATAGAGAAAACATTTTGAAAGTCTTCAACAAACTAGTTAGGGTAGGAAAATGGTTCTGTGGCACAGCTGCATAGTTGTACACATTTGGCCACACAACAGATCCTGAATCAAAATCCCCACAAAGGAAACGAACTGAGATTTGGAAATGTTTGCATTTAGGCAGATATACTTTGAGCTTTATTATTCCATCCTGTGAAATATTTCAGGTTTTTGACTTAAAGGGCATATTAGTAGACTTCTTAATGAAAAAAAAAACACGTTTCACTGTTTTATCTTTGTATCATAGTGTCTAGCACGATGCTAGGGTACATGCTTAAGAAATAATTATTGGTTGATTAAATAACCCAAATAATCCATAGACTATCACAGTCATCTGATAATATAGGAGAAATAATATTATCTAACATACTCAAATTTGGGGTGGAGCCTTCAGTTTCCGTATTTGTAAATGATTTTCCATAGCTCACTTATTTAACTACTGCCTTAGGCAAGGACAGAATTCATGTCTTTTGACTCCTAGACCACTGCTCATTCAAAAGTTTCATGTTATTGGAGGAATTAGGTTTCTATAGGACAGTAGTAGAACTGCTACACTTTATTTTTAAATTTTACTTTTATTTTCAGTTCCAAATTCTCTCCCTCTTTCCATCCCATCCCCAATCCATTGGGAAGACAAGAAATATGATATCCAGGATAGATATAAACTCATGTGAAATAAGCATCCTTAAAGAAAGCAAAGTCAAAGTGGCAGAATAGAGGTAGTAATCCAGCTGAATTCTCCCCAAATTATCCTTCCAAACAACTTTGAAATAATTCCTCCAATTAAATTATGGACCAATTTAGCTAACAAAAGGTCAGGGTGAGATTTTTTTCTAGCCCCAGATAATTTAGGAGATAAAAAGGGGTTGTTGACTCAGAGTCCAGCCCTGAGTATACATGGTGCTTACATTAGCTAAAGACCTTAAAGGTGGAAACAGCAGAAGTAGTAGTTTCAAGACCTCTCAGCCTAGATATGGAAAGGAGATTAGAGAACTGATCAGAAAGAGACTACAGGGCACTCAGAGCTGACACTGAGCAAAGGACATGGTCTTGTTTGGCTACTTAATTGGCTATATGAAGTTCTAGGGTGAAGAGGGGTGCTTATTGTCACTCACAAAGGATTAGAGGCCCTGGTTACAGTTTCATGACAGAGAAGAGTGCTAGTGCATGTGTACAATTGATATCATGTTTCTTGCCTTCTCAATGTGTGGAAGAGAGGTTGGAGGGAAGGAGAGAATTTGAAACTATATTTTTAAATAAATTACATAAATAATAATACTTAAATACATAATAAATACATTAATAAATAAATAATAAATACATAAATAAATAAAAAGTTACATAAATAAATTAATAAAAAGCAAAACCAAGAACAGAATACGCATCCACATTAGCAACATTCCAAAGCAAAAAATAAAAATAAAATAAAAAAATATATGCTTCAATCTGTGCTCCATCCTTCAGTTCCCTGTTTGGAGGCGAATAGCATTTCTCATCCTCAGTTCTTTGGAACTGTGAGGAAATCAGTGTATTGATGAGAGTTACTAAGTCTTCACAGCTGATTTTCTTTATAAGATTACTCTTACCATTTTCTCTGTTATCCTTATTTATTACTCAGTTCACCTTCCATCAGTTTATATGTCTTCCTAGATTTTACTGAAACCTTCTCCTTTAACATTTCTTACAGTACAATAGTATTCCATCATGTTCATAAACTATAACTTGTTCCGTCATTTCCCTATTAATAGGTATCTCCTCAATTTCTAATTCTTTGCTACCACAAAAAGAGCTGGCATAGATATTTTTGTATACAGAGGTCTTTTTTCCTTTTACTTTGATCTACTTGGAGTATATAAATTTATTAGGTGTATTTCTGGGTGAAATGGCGTGCATAGTTTTATAGCTCTTGGCACACAGTTCTAAATTTAAAAATGATCATTCTTTTTTTAAAAAAAAAATTGAGTTCCAAACTTTCTCCTTTCTTCCACCTCCTTCCCCATAAAGAAGGCAAGCAATATGATACCCATTATATACCTGAAGTCATGTAAAACATATTTACATATTAATAATCTTGCAAAAAACAAGAAAATCTCCCAGCATGCTTCTGTCTTCATTTGGAGTTCATCAGTTCTTACTCTGGAGATAGATAGCCTTTTTCATCATGAATCCTTTGCAGTTTTCATAGATCATTTTAATGATCAAGGCATCTAAGTCTTTTACTGTTGATTATCCTTACAATATTGCTGTTACACTGTACAGAATTTTTTTTCTGATCTTTTTACTTTGCTTGAGTTCATATATATCTTTCTAGGTTTTTCTGAAACCATTCTGCTCATCATTTCATATAGCACAACAGTATTCCATCACAATCATACACCACACTTGTTCAACCATTCCTCAATTGAGGAGCATCCACTCAAGTTTTCAATTCTTTGTCAACATGGAAAAAGCTTCTATAATTTTTTTACATGTAAGTCATGTTCCTTTTTCTTATATTTTCTCTTTGTGTTACAGACTTATTAGTTACATTACTGGGTAAAAGGATATACAGTTTTATGGCTCTTTGATGATAGTTCCAAAGTGCTTTCCAGAATGGTTGAATCAACTCACAACTCTACCAGTAGCACACTAGTGTACCTATTTCCCATATCCCCTCAGGAATTTTATGTAATCTGTAATTTTTAATGGAATTTTTCTTTCTCTCTTCTTACTGAGTTTTATTGGTAGTATATTAGAAATATTAATGATTTGTGTAGGTTTATTTTACATCCTGAAACTTTGCAAATTTAAAAACTATAATTGACTGATTTTTTTTTTTTTTTTTTTTTTTTTTTTTTACCACAGGCTTGGGGAAGGCTCTGGCTGAACTTGGGTAATGACCAATAAGATCAGACTGAAACTTCTAGAGCCTGTCTGCCTTCTGCCTTTCTGTTCTTGACATATTCACTTTGTATATCTTAGTAATCCTCCCAGTAATCATTCTGGATATCTGGAATGAGCAGGTAATCTAGAAGAGATTCTATCTCTCACCACAGTGGTTTGTCAGGGGTGGGGGGAGAAATGGATCTGGGATTCCTTGTGTCAGCATACTATCATCTTCCTACAGTTCTCCCATTCTACGCCTGGTTGTTCAAAAGAGCTTAAACCAATCAGGTTCAGTACTTTAATCTCATCTTCTATAGATTTCTTAACCTGTATGTATATGTAGAATGCTGTGGAGAGCTTTAATTGACAGACAGAATTTTAAAATTTCATTTCATACTACAGGTAATAGAGAATCACTAATAATTTTTAGATAAGATTGTCAACTCCTTGAAGGCACACACTGTCTTTTGCCCTTATGTGAATCCCCACTGTTTACATAGTGCCAGGTACATGTTTAATAAAGCAATATCAGCTTGACAGCTGTATGGATTAATTGCTAAAGTAAGATCCTAAAAGCAGAAATGACAGTTGTGAAACCACTGCTGTAGTTGGAGTGATAAAGAGCAAGACTGAAGACTGAAGGGGCAGAGACAAGTTGGCAGGGTAGCTGAATTTTCCTAAACAGACTCTAACATATCTAGAAAATGCACCAGACTCATTCCTGATAGCGAAATTAGGAAAAAATAACTTAGTTCTTTGTCTAGATAGTTTGGCATCAAAATGCAGGTAGTGAGCTCTTCAGACCTAGATAAGAAGGTTCTGCCAAAAGCACATATTTCATGTACTCCATTGCTCAGGAAGAATCTGTACATTCAGGGCAGAAGGAGGGCTCCTCTAGTCCCTCACTAGGGTACTGTGACAGAGATAAGGGCAAAGTGACAGTTGTGTTATTCACTTTCCAGTTCCTGGTCATGGATCCATGATGGTTTAAGAAGTGGACTTGCATATGGCAGTGGTGGGTTCTCAGTAGAGAGGCCTGAGTCCATGTACAGAAAGAGGAGGATATTCAGCAATAGAGAGGCAGAGAGATTGAGAGACAGAGACAGTGACAACAATAGTGATAGAGAAAGAAGGAGAAGGAAGCAGCAGTGATTCTGATAGTTCAAATTTGGGTGTATGGTAGAATTTTGATTTTCTTAATAGAAGCAGGTAAGTTGGAAAGAAAAGTACATTTAGGGAAAATGATGAGAAATCTCAGATTTATGCCACATGAGGATAAGGAATTGGAATTGTTCAGTCTGAAAAAGAAAAAAAGAAACTGATGGGTGATATAATAGCTGCCTTCCAAATTGTTGAAAAGCTGTCATGCAAAAAAAAAAATGAATTAGACTCATTCCTCTTGGCCCCAATGGGTAGTAGAACTAAAATCAATGGGTTAAAGCTACAGAAGGAAAGATTTATGTTTGATGTAAGGGGAAATGTCCTAAACAATTAGGGCTTCCAAAAGTAGAGTTGGTTACCAGAAAAAGATATTGGTTTTCCCTCTCACTGAATATCTTCAGGTGGAGGTTGATCGATCATTTGTAGTGGGGATTTCTGTCCAAAAATATTATATCTAAAGTCTCTTAAAACTCCAAAAGCCTACAATTTTGTAAAAAAAAAAATTGAGTTTGCCAGAAAGATGTATGTTTCTATAAAGGAAATTTATCAGACCAGTTAGATTTTAAAATGACTTATGCACAAAATGGAACCAAGTATCAGTAATTGATCACGAACACAAGAATAGCATAGTACTGGAGTAATTGTGCCATGCTCTCTAAAGCTCATGTTGTTGATGAGTGCTAAGGACAACTAAAAGGAATTTTTCTTTTATCTATGTTGCAAAATGTGATAGTAAGGAAGTGACAGGATGTTTCCTCATGTTGGATGAGTGGACTAATGGCAGGATAATGGAAGATTGAAAGAAGAATTACTCAGCTCTTATTTTGCTTTTGTTTTCTCTATCAAAGAGAATAATATTTAAATTGACAAGTATAAATATCAAAAAGTGAAATCACAAGAGTGCAACTTAAGTGCACTAAGTGAATTCAAGTCATTGAAAAAGTACATACCTGAGTATGAACTTTGTTGTGGCTGATGTTATTTTTCTCTGGATTGCATAACTATGACTTGGCTTCCTTCTTTCTCCCTAAGCTCTTACAGACCCTTATTCCATTAGTGGGTTGCTCTAATAACTTCCAGTTTGAGCTAATGCCTAGCTTCACTCTCCAAACTTCACCATCATGGTCTACACAGACACCTTACACTGTCCACTGCCTCCCCTTATCTTCATTCAGTACCTTTTATGTATCATCTTTCCTCATTAGAAGGAACTTTCTTCAGAGCAGGGACTTTCTTTTTTGTTTGTATTTGTATTTTCACTGCCTAGCACTTAGTGTCCAATAAAAATACTTGTCAAATTTACTTGATTTTGGTATGTCTTTGAAGGACTGTAACTTTGAAGAAGAATTAGACTTCTGTTTGGCTGTCCTTAAGGACAACAGAACACAAAGTTGCAGAGAAGAAGACTGAGGTTTCATGTAAGGACAAATTTTGCAACAATTATATTAGTTCTAATATTGAATGGAATGTCTCAGGAAGTAAATACTATAAGTTTTCAAGCAGTAGGTTCTAAGTATTCTAGGAAAAACTGGATGAGTACATTTAGGAGGTGTTATAAAGGGAATTCTTGTTAAGGTATGTCAAACTTTTATCTAAATCCAAGTAGTCCCTTATAACACTAAGACTGCGTTCTGTGGAAGCACTTTACCTTGCCAGGTCTCGGTTTTGTCATGTGTAAAAATGAGAATATTGGACAAATTGATATTCTCTAAGGTAATGACCTTTGTACTGGAAGTATCAGAAGAAAAAAGGTTAATAGGGAGCTGATACCCCAAGACGACCAAGGAGATAAGAAGGAAGTACCTTGTTGCCCTTAACGAATTCAAATCATTTGACCAAGGTGAATGATATCCTTGAGTGCTGTAAGAATGAGAAGTGATTACTGAGCCATTTTCAGTAATATCTCAATCTTGAAAAAGGACAACTATTACAAGATTGGAAAATGAACAGATGAAAATAAAGAGATAGAAATTGAGAGAAAGAGAGAGGAGGGAGATAGGAGAAAGAGAAGAGAAAAGAGAAGAGAAGAGAAGAGAAGAGAAGAGAAGAGAAGAGAAGAGAAGAGAAGAGAAGAGAAGAGAAGAGAAGAGAAGAGAAGAGAAGAGAAGAGGATGAGAAGAGAAAGAGAAGAGAGCCAGGAAACTACAATCCTATGAGCTAGATTTCAATTTCTGATAAAATTCTAGAATATATTGCTAAAGAGATTGTTGTTGAACATCTAGGAAGGAAAGGAATGAATGCCAATGTGATTTCAAGGACAAGTGACAGCAGACTAACTTCATTTCATTTTTAAACTAGATTACCGAACTAAAGAGAATGCTGTGTGTATAGTTTATCTAGGTCTTAATAATTTTGTTAAAATATTTCATTTCAGTCTTGTGGAGAAGGGAGCTGTAGAATAAATAATAATAAATTGAGATTGTTTCAGAGCTGGTTAGATAGCTCAATTCAAATAATTGTTGTTAAAGATTCAATATTAATTTATTTTGAGTTCTCCAGTGGTAGACTTCAGGGATCCAAGGATCTGTGCTGTTTAATAGTTTTATTAATAACTTGGATGAACTTATAGATGGCATGCTCATCAAATTTTTGGATGGTACAAAACTAGGAAGAACTGATAACCCAATGGATGACAGAGTCACCATCCAAAAAGACCTTGACAAACTAGAAGATTAGGTTGAATCTAATAATATGAAATCTAAAACAGACAAATATAGATCCTTATACTTCAGAACAACTTCATGAATATCAGTTGGCGGAGGCACGGTTAAGCAGCAATTTATCTGAAAAAAGTACACGGGTTTTAATAGACTGCAAGCTCAATTTGAGTTATAGTTGCTACTGGACTCTTAGATAACCCTCATCAACCTTCACATAGAATAATTTGTTCGTTTCTGGGCATTACATCTTTTTTATTGAATTATTTTATTTATTTTCAGTGTTCGACAGCACTTACATCTTATATTTTTTTCTACTCCCTCCCTCCCCACTCTCTCCCTGAGACAGCATACAATCTTATCTAGGTTCTACATGTACAGTCCTACTAAATGCGTGTTGCATAGAAGAATTAAAATGAATGAGAGAAACAAAACAAAACACAATAAAACATAATGCAAAAGAAAACGGTCTGTTTCTTTCTGTGATCCAATTTCATAGTTCTTTCTCTGGATGTGAAAGGCGTTTTGCCTCAAGAGTTCATTGGAAATTTTTTAAGTTCATGCATTGCAATGAAGTACTAAGTCTACCAGAACAGTTCCTCACATATTGTGGTTGTTCCTATGTACACAGTTCTCCTGGTTCTACTCCTTTTACTCAGCATCAGTTCATATAAGTCTTTCCAGGCTTCTCTGAAGTCTTTCTGTTCATCATTTCTCATAACACAATAGTATTCCATTACGTTCACATGCTACAGTTTGTTCAGTCACTCTCCATCTGATGGACATCCCCTTGATTTCCAGTTTTTGGTCACTACAAAAAGAACTGCTATAAATATTCTTGTACATGTAGGACCTTTTCTCATTTCTACGAACTCTTTGGGATAGAATCCCAGAAGTAATATTGCTGGGTCAAAGGGTATGCACATTTTTGTGGCCCTCTGGACATAGTTCCAAATTGCTCCCCAGAACAGCTGGATCAGCTCACAGCTCCACCAACAATGAATTAGTGTTCCAACTCTCTCACATCTTCTCCAACATTTATCGTCTTCCTGTTTTGTCATGTTAGCCAATCCGAGAGGTGTGATGTGGTACCTCAGAGTTGTTTTGATTTGCATCTCTCTAATCAATAGAGATTTAGAGTACTTTTTCATATGGCTATAGATGGCTTTAATTTGAAAACTACCTGTTCATATCCCTTGACCATTTATCAATTAGGGAATGACTTGTATTCTTCTACATTTGACTCAGTTCTCTATATATTTTAGAAATGAGGCCTTTATCACAGACACTAACTGCAAAAAATTCTTTCCCAGTTTTTTGCTTCCCTCCTAATCTTGGTTGCATTGGGTTTGTTTGGGCAAAAACTTTTCAATATAATGTAATCAAAATTTTTCATTTTGCACTTCAAAATGAAGTCATAAATTTTGGGTCATAAATTTTTCCATTCTCCATAAATCAGAGAAAATACACTATTCTTTGACTCCTAATTTGTTTATAGTATCAATCTTTATATCTAGATCATGAATCCATTTGTACTTTATTCTTGTGTATGGTATCAGGCATTGGTCTACGCTGGGCATTACATCTTACAAAGGACTTTGATAATTTGAATTGTGTCCAGAGGAAAGCAATCAAGATGGTGAAGGGTCTTGAGTTCATGCTGAATGAGAATCAGTGAAGTAATTGGGAAGTTTCTCCTGAAGAAGGTCAGACTTGGTGGGATACAATAGCTGTCTTCAGATAATTGAAGAACTATCATGTAGAAAAATATTTAAACTTGTCCTGTTTGACCACAGAAGGCAGAGCTAATGGTAATGAGTAGAAGTTTCAAAGAAGCAAATTTAGGTTTGACATCAGGAAGAACTTCCTAATTAATGGCTAGAATTATCCAAAAGTGAAATGGACTGTCTTGCTGGGATGACTCCTCTTCTTAGAAATCTTCAAGCAGAGACTTGATAACCACTTCTCAGGTCTTAGAGTATGTAGTATGGAGACAATAGTATCCCTGTATGCCTACTCTTGACTGTTGCTTAAACTAGATGACCTTTAAATCTTATTCCAATTTCAGAATTCTGTAATTGTATAATGTCTAAGGCCTTGTCTAGTTTTAACATTTTTTGGTTCTATGATTTCCTATGTTAACCAAACCAGTTTTGTCCTTTAACTTGGTCTTTAAGAATGACAGTTCTATGCTATGACACCTATCCACCCATCCATCCATCCATCCATCCATCCATCTAACTACCCATCTCCATCTATCCACCCGTCTGTCTATCTAGCCATCCATCTCATTTCCTAAAATTAATAGAATGGCACAGTGAAGAGAAAACAAGACTTCAGGAAGTCCAGGAAGACTTCAGTTTGAATGTCACCTTTCACACTTAGTAGTTATCTGTCCACAGACAAATCAGTTAAGCTTTTTGATCCTCCAGTTCCTCATTTGTAACACTGATTTCACTGGGTTATTGTTAGACACAAATGCTTTGCAAATTTTAAAGCACCATGTAAATACCACGTATTATCATTTTGTAGACTAATGAAGAGGATCCAAAAGGACATTCCCATCAGTAATAAATGACAAGATATTTATTATGGAGATTGAAGGACTGTTGATTACAGAAATGAAGTTTCATCTTGTAGAAACCACTTCCCATGACAGTCATAATCTATTACAAAATATTACAGATCTATATTCATATAAAATGCATATATACATTAAATTTTTTCTCTTGTTGTGGAATAAATGAATACTATATTTATATAATCAAGAAGTGTTAAATGCTGATGTGTTTTAAAATGTAACTATTTTCTCTACTATCTACCACTCCAGACCATTAGACAGTGATGTTTTTTAGTTAAAAAGTTGAATATTTTTGGTCCTAGGTTTTTGATTTGAAGATATGGCTGGCTACTTTTACAACAAAAGTAGCAACTTTAATACTCAGAGGAGTATAACTTTGTTGTTAATGCTGTGTTGATTTTTAATAGCTCACTTGTAGAATCACAGGTAGTTTTAGGTTTCAGAGGGTTCAGTAGTCACAGTCGGCTTGTGTCAGCATCCTCTCAGCTGGAAATGTAGGATAATGGATCCATACCACCTAGTGGCTACTCCTAAGGTATGGAGATCTTGACAGCTATGGATGCACATGTAGTCAATTGCACCTCATGGGGATGAGGGCTGTTTGCAGGTTATAAATCAACAAATGAAAGTAGAAATTTCTAGTAATGAAAATTAACTTCCTATCATTCAGCAACAGCACAATAGAGATCCAAGGGATTTCACCCTACAGATAAAAGGAAGTGTTTTCCTTCATAACATGCAGAA
The DNA here is from genome assembly GCF_028372415.1 of Notamacropus eugenii. Lineage (NCBI taxonomy): Eukaryota > Metazoa > Chordata > Mammalia > Diprotodontia > Macropodidae > Notamacropus > Notamacropus eugenii. The sequence goes on from NC_092876.1 coordinate 289,668,153, forward strand.
ACAGTTATAGTATCTTAGAAAATCTGAAGTTCTCTATCATCATCAAAATTTATTTTGTTATTTTTTTCCTCTCTGAGGGAATCAGTTAAGTTGACTAGACACCAGGAAGTTATGCATGTATTGAATTCCTGGGAAGACTGGCATTTGGAGCTTAGCACTGGCACAACCTTTACACATCTGCCAATGAAATTTTCCTAAAGCCTACTTCTGACCCTGTCACTCTTCTACCCAATAAAATGCAATGATGTACTATTGTCTCTAGGATCAAATATAAACTCTACTTCTAATTTCACAAATTATCTTCCTAGTTTTATTACACGACTCCTTTTCATGCAGCTTATGGTCCAGCCAAAGTGGGCCACAAATATAGCACTCCCTTAGCCATCTTTGTGCTTTTGCAGTGGTGATCATTCATTCCTGAAATACCATTCCAACTTATTCCTCTCTCTTAGAGAATCTACTTTCCTTTGAAGCTCAGTTCAGGTTTTCTGTTTCTCCCAGCTGCCACTGTATTCTTCAAAATTGTTTTGCATCTCTTTGGTATGATCTCTTATATGCACAAATCTCCCCAGAAGATATAGCAAACTTCTTAAAGAAGAGACCATTTCATTTTCTATTCCCATGTCCCTAATACAGTTAGTGATGCATAGTGATACTTAATAAATGCTTGCTGATGGATTATTTGATGGATATATGAGGCTACACAAGTTGTCAGAGCTCCAATATTCACCAAGATGCTTAAGCTCTCTCATCAATGTGCTTTCATCTTGGTGATATTAACTACTGATGATTGAAAGACAACGAGGAACAAAGAAAAGGAAAATTCACAAGTTATCCAGAAAATTTGCACTTTGATCAGTAGATAATAATGAGGGGAGAGAAGGAAGGGCGTTTACCTTATTCCTAGGGATATATCCAAAGTTAAATGCTACTTCAAGTCTCAAAATTCAGTGTCCCAGAAGAATAAAATCAACTTGATGGAAGGGATTGATTTTGTATCTCTAGTGTCTAGTATAATAACTTGCACATAGTAGTGGGAATGGAGTGAATAAATAATTGAATGAATGGTCTGTGAACATTTAGAAACGTAAGTGCTACTAAGAGTCAAGATGCATTAAAAAATTGATCATGCTTACTAGAGTAATTTTATTTTTTGACAGAGTAATTTAGTAGCAGAATACTGAAAGCAATATTTCAGCAAAGTAGTTGATGGATTGTCTCTTAGTTTATCATTATGGAAAAGTTAAAGAGACGTGGGTCAGTTGATGAGATTGTTAAGTAAATTTGTAACTGGTCACATGATTATACCCAAAATTCAGTCATTAATGCATTACTCTCATTGTGAAAAAGAGGTCTCTAGTGGAGTACTTAAGAGATCTGTCCTTTGTCCTGTACTGTTTAATGTTTTTATCAATAACTTGGATGAAGGCATGTTTGTCAAATTGGCATATGACAAAGATAGGAGGAACTCCTTGCATGCTGGACGAGAAATCTAAAAGGATCTTAGGCTTAAACAGGGAGCTAAGTTGATTTTATACACATACGTGTGTGTGTATGTGTGTGCGTGTGTTTGTGTGTGCATGTGTTTGTGTGTGCATGTGTATAATAAACTCTGAAAGTACATGATAGGGGAGGGATGCCTAGAAAACAACAGTTGCCATGAGAAAGCTCTGGGTGTTTTAATGTGCTGCCAGCTTAATATACATCAAAAGTGGCAAGGTAGAAAGAAAAAAAAAACTAATTCTGTCATGGTCTTCATTAAAAAGAATATTATACATCTTCTGTTGTCTGTCCTGGTATATTGTTAACGTATTTTTGCTTAATGGGAAGTTCGTTCCCATCCATTAATAAGCCCAAGTGACCTGTTTGAGTTACTTGGAGGCCTGAGTCCCATGAGTCTATGGTGAGAGGAGCTTACCTAATGTGTGGGATAAGAGGGAGTGTGGAGCAGAGCTGAGTGAAAAGTTGGACACAGCAGTTAGAGCTGAGGGAGAACAGAGGAAGCAGGCAGCCAGCTGCAAGCGTTTGTTTGTGGGAAGGCCCTAGAAGGGGGAAGGATGATGGTGCTCCCTGCACTGTTACTGTGTGTAGATTTCCTTATTGCTATAATGGATTAGGCTTTCTGGTGTTGGGATTTGGCTTTCTAATGTTTAAGTAAATGTTCTGATTCTGTATTCCATGTGGAGAATTTGTTATATGTTGCTATTCAGAATTACACTGGCATATTCATAGCTGCTGTAGGTGCTGTGAATATTGTGTTGGGGCTACACCTGGTCAGGTCATATCTAGAATATATTTTATAGTTATAGGTATCACATTTTATGAAAAATATAAACTCAATTAAAGCATGTCTAGAAGATGATTATGATAATGATAAGACTGAAGACCACCCATATGAAGATCATTTGAAGAAGTCATAGATATTTAGTATAGAGAAGTGAAATTTCAGTCATACAGTGAGCCTTTATTATTTGAAGGGCTATTACATTGTAGACAGATTTGACCTTTTCTGAGTGACTCCAGTGATCAGAAGATGTACCAATTAATAAAAATTGTAGAAAGGCATATTCAGACTTCAATAAGGCATATCCCTCTAACAATCAGAGTGGTCTAAAAAATGGGATGAGCAGTTGCAGAAGGAAATGATTCCTCATTGGAGATCTTCGAGTACATTCTGACTACTCATCAGAGATGTTTTAAAAGGGCTTGATTCCATCTATTAAGTATGAGAGTACTCCCAACTCAGTTCCTATAATTCTGTGAAATTATTAATTCTCAATGGACTTTATTTTATCATATATATGTGAATACATATACAAATATACATGTATATATATGTATATACAAAAACTTGTTTTATTACAAAGGTTATTTTTTATTTTATTTTTATTTTTAATGGAATTAGGGTGGAAGGGAGAAAAATAAATTTGTTAACTAAAAGATTTGAATTATTAAATTTTATAAAGAAAAAGATGATCACTTTACATGAGGGGAGCAGGGTGAACTAGCTGAGTTCTAATAAGAGTTCTAACATATATCTTTTTATGGTTTACAATGTATTTTTCTTAAAATCATCCTGTGAGGTAGGTAAGGTAAATATTCTCACCTCCATTTTATTTGAGAAAATGAAGGCTAGCAAAGTGCAGCCACTTACCCCAGGTCACACAAGTCATAACTGGTGAAGCCAGGAGTGGTTCTTCATTCAGTGTTTTTCCCTCATTCCATGCTTCCTTATATCATCTTTATCTAAAGTATTGTCATGTTCTGAAATGCTAAATCTTTATGTAAAATAAACAATTTAAAGTGAATAAAAATAAGACCATTTAATGACATCAAGAAACATTTTAATGCTAATAACAGAGTTTTATTAATTCGGTCTGATTGACTGCTATTGAATCTAGTTTACATAACTATTTTAATTTCTGCCCCGTCTGCCTTTTTTGATTAATTTAAATTGCCTCAGCTTCTCCAGTGGCTCAGCCATGATTCTCAGTATTTCATCTCAAAGAAATTGACAGACTTTCAAAGGAAGTTTAGCTTAGTAAACTAAAGTAACTTTAGATAATACACTCACACCAGTCTGAACATAAGTGAAAAATCTCTTCTCTTGTTTCAGTGTACCTTGCAGGAATTCTGAGAGAAAAATATGAAAAGCCACCAGTTTTTTTACTTGTTCATATAAGTTTGATTATATATGACAGCTTTGGCTTTTTATTACAGTTTGTGTCTTGCAGGTGCTTGAGGTCACATGGTTCAGAGGCAAACAATCCCTGAGTCTAAGTACAAATGGGTGAGCATGACACTTTCAAGACCAGAATATTAAAACCCCCAAACTATTTTGATGGCAGTGCAATGTAAAACACTTGGTAGCTTTAGGATGAAACATTTTAAAGGACAGCTTGGTGTTCACATGTTTAGTGTCCAGAAAAAGTATGGTTCCTGTGATGATGTGTAAAATGAATCATAGGTATTTCGGGAAGTAAAAACTGAGTCACTTTTATGTAGACTGACTCATGGTGTGGGGGAGGGGTTACTAAGACACTCCTTTAAGCGAGGATAAGGTGCTTAGAAACTTAGGTGATGTTATTAAAACAAAAGATATCATTAAAGTAAGATTTTTAAAGAGTCATAAATATATAACTTCTTCCTCCAGCCTTATGGTACTTAAATTCCCAAGTAACATAAATGACAAGAATGAATCTTCTTGATTACCTGATTCCCTCATTTTACTGATAAGAAAACCGAGACCAAGCAATGTGTTATCCAAGGACAGAAACAGTAAATGGCCAAAGTATTTGTTGGAATTCTCTAATGTGCCTTTTTCACTACATCAGCAATTCTCAAAGTCCAAGGACCTCTGGGTATCCTCCAAACCCATATATGGGATCTTTAAGAACAAAATTATTTTCACAATTATACTAAGATATTTTAATTTTTTATACAGTAATATTAAGAAATATAACCAGGGCTGTGCTGGAGCCAGCTCAAACTAGATCTTGAGTGCTGATTATTAAATTTTCAGTATGAGCATTCACACTTCAGAAATTGACAATCACTACAAATTAGAGCTTAATTTATTATTTTGTTGATTTCTAGACTTAAAGCAAAGAGAAAATATTAACAGTACAGATGAAACTTAATAGTGTATTATGTGTACTCCCCCCTCCCCCAAGAGTCAGTTGTTAAACTTTTATCAGGATACTTCTGGATATAACAAATAAACAAAAACTTTTTTGGTGTGGGGTCCTTAATAATTTTTAAGAGTATAAAAGGATCTTGAAACCAAAACATTTGAGAATTCCTGTACTACTTTATGCTGCCTATACTTTGCTCATTCCTTTGGATTAAGGCACTGAAGGCCCTCATTTAAAATTTGGATATTACCAAAAAGCATAAATTCAGTCCACTATTATCATCTGTGAATGCGTTAGTTTATCATATTTGTTAGCCAGCCAATTATGTAGTAAATCAATAGAGAATAAGCTTCTTGATGGTTACATCCCTTTGCATCTCCAGCTCCTAGGACAGAACCTGCACCATAATAAGAGTTTAATAAAGGCTTGTTAATTGATTGTTTAGACTATAGGAAATTGGTAAAGATATACAGTATGAGGCAGCACAAAAATGAATAAGACATCAAAGTAGAAAACGTCAAAGAAGAAAGACTTGTCCAGCTCCATAGGCATCATATTGTCCTTGGTACGCTGCTTGCTTTGGAAGTGAGGGGTGCTGAATAGAAGGGAAATAGAAAGGAGAAAAGATAGCTCCCAATCTTCCTGTCTTCAATGAAAGTTTAAAGAGACCAGATGTTATATTGCAGGCGGATGTATTAAGGGGAAAGATCAACTGAGATAAATTCTGGGGCAACAGTAAGGGAGTTTTAGATAAACTGAGAAAGAAATCTAGCCTTCTAGACTGCTCGGTTTGACAGAAGCAAAACTTCTTACTTAGGAAAAGAGGTCGTGGAGGTCCACAGCTCTGAACTTTGTTTAACAAAAAGATTTGAACACTCAGGACTACTAAGAAAAATGCAGCTGAAGGAAGAAAAAGCCTGGTTTTATAATACAGGGTTCCATTCAAAACAGTAATATCAGACTGTGGGTGTGAAGATATTCACCTGGAATGTGGCCTTGATTTGCTGAGATTACTGAAAGGGTAATTCCACCCCTAAAATCTAGAGCATCCCACACAGCTGTGAAGCCCCAAATTTTGTGGTGGTTTCTAGGGCAGCAGCTGGTGAGGTCCTGAACAAAGAGGATATTTCCAGGGCTCAAGAAGCAAGCTTGTATTGAATGGCACAGCTCATTCTCCTTGTCATATGAAGGAAATGATTTAAAAAAAAATAAGTAAGTAATCAGCATTTTAAATCACTTTGCCATTTTCAAGACAGTCTGAAAAGTTCAAGATCTTCTTTCTCCCCCACTTTAATTACTGCCATTCACATGTCACTGCTTATGTCAAACTGTCAGCCCACCTCATTTGCTGAAACGGGCAATGAAGTGCATGACAATATGGGGGGGTGGTGGTCAAGACTATAACCCAGGTTTAGAATTGAACGTTTGAAGTTTTTCCTCAGTATGATCCTTACACAGCTCTGGGTAACTTTGATTCATGAAGAAGCAGAACCTTTCAAACTTAGTCATTGTTTTTTTTTTTTTTCTCCTCCTTCCCCTTCATTAGATTGTAAAGTCCTTGAGAGTTGAGTTGATCTGTGAAACTGTATTTCCAGTGCTTAGCATGACTTACACTTAGTATTTGTTGGATTGAAATTAATTAAATGGAAGGAAATGAATGTAGTTGTTATTTGATTAAAACAAACAAAAAGTTTTAGCCTAAGTTGGTTATGTTACTACAGATATAGAAAAACATATTTTTCATCTAATCTGACACATCTGTTCTATTGTGTTTCCTTTATTCAACAACTAAGTTCCTTCTATACAGAAAAGTTCTGTGCTGGCTGTTGGGAATGATACACAGATACTTCATCCATACTTCTTGGTCGTTAATGTGCTTTTTTTCTTTTTTTTTTGTTATTCAGAGATGCTCTACTGGCTGAGTTCAAAACCTCTTTTTAAGTGAATGAGGAACTAAAAATAATTATTAAACACTCACTACGTGCAAAACATTGCTCTAAGTGGTGGGGATATAAATAGAAGGTGAGACAGATCTTGATTGCAAGGCTCTCATTCTAATGGGAAAGCTGTCACCTGTGAAAGTTTCAGCTTTGGGTAACCTTGGAAAGGTCCCGTGGTCGTTATGGTTCAGAGGCAGAGCAGATAATGTTTCCTTTTTAATGCCATTCCTACTGATAAGACTGTATCATTTTTTTATTTGACAGTGCCAAGGACTTTGGTGACATGAATGTTCTCTGTGGGGTCTTCCATAGTTGTGACTACAGAACCTGCAAAGTTGTTAACAGGCTACATCCCCCCAGGCATTGTTTCCCAGATGATAGTTGTGGGTGCTGTGCTTGTATCAGTATCCCCAAAGGTCTTGAATGCACTGTCCTGGGATGTTTTCACTGGGGTCTAAGGGAGATGGTGGTGGTGGCTTGCCCAGTATGGGGTGCTCCCGGCTCTCCTTCTGGGTACCCTGATGTTTCAGCTAGACTGACTTGCCTGCCCTACTCATGGTTGTTTGAGAATGGCTGGCCCCTTTTTCGAGGGAGTGGCTTCCCTGGAGGAAGCTATCTAGGGAGGGTTGCCATTCCAGGGTTCTTGGGCCCATCTGTCTGTTGGTGACAGTTAGTCATCTTCCAGTCTTCACACTCTTCTCTAAGTCAAGCTCAATCCTCCCTCTTCCTGTCTCTATTCTCTGCTTCTCTCCTTTCTACTCCCCCTTTACAATTGCCCTTTATCTAACCTAAATTTCTTATCTGAGATTTTTTCTTCTTATCCTCTTTCCATGTTCTTTTACTTACAGAAACCTGTCTTTTTACTGTCATGATTTAAATTTAACAAAAAGGTAAACTGAGACAATTGTCTGAGCAAAATAACATTTATTAACAGAGGCATGCTGTTTCTCAGTAAAACTTGTTCTATTTATGGCAAACACCGAGCAAATGGACAGCTCATCTCCCATTTTATAGGTTTTAGGAAGTATAGAGCAAAGAACGCAGCAGGGTAGGTGACATCATAGGGCAACATGATTGGTTACAGATCTGAAGAACAGCAGGGAACAACATAACTGGTTGAAAATTTGGTAAATAAGGGCTAGTGGTAACACCCTCCTCTCCTGAGAATAAGAAGTGCTCATTTTTCAGAATCCAGGGCCAGATGGAGGGCCAGACTTTTGGACAGTAAACCAAACATCCTTGAAGGATAGGCTGGTGGTATAAAGATATTAGACCTGACCCCTTTGTATTTACACATATCCTCCAAGGTCAGTTAAATGCCGTGAAGCAAGAACAGATCAGTGATTAGCAGGGGAGCTGGATTTTTAAACTTAACCCATTACAGATGAAAATGAATTCTGAGCCAAGTTCAGAGACAGAAGACCATTACATAACCAGTTACAGAATAAAAAATAATTTTCTACAAACAAAATCAATGAAGAAATGATTCCAGATTAATGTTAATCTTCTCATTATGGCTGCCTCATCATCCTTGGTCACCTTCTACAGTGATGATTACCTCTTCTCTCCAGTCCTTTACATACCAGGAATGGGAGGAATTGGTGTTCTCAGTGCTCTCTAGTGCCACTTTTCTGAGATTTACCCCATTCCTCTCAATTATACAAATCACATCCCCATTGCTATCATTTTACTCTCCCTAAAACCTCAGAATTGGCATTACAGTCTTCCTTTTCATACTCACTCTTGCATTATACCTGGGGACTTTGGTCAGTAAATATCAATTAAGCAGTAACTAAAGTATCTAGGTAGGCCCTAGAAACACAAAGAAAGGCAAAAAGAAAAATCCCTGCCCTGAATAAGCTTACTTTCTAGAGATAATATATAAATAATTAGATATATGCAAGATAGATGCAAAGCAGATGCAAAGAGAGAGAAATACATTGGAAGCTAGAGATCCTGGGAAATATTACTTGCAGGAGGTGGAATTTAAGCTGAATCTTAAAGGAAACCTGGGAAACAGAGAGAGGTGAGGAGGGCAGTGAACTCAAGATGGTGAGAGAGGCTATGAAAAGGCATGGAAAAGGGAGATGGAGTGTCACATTCAAGGAACAACAAGTCAGCCACTGTAGGTGTATCACAGAGTATGTGGAGGGTAGGAAAGTGCAAAAACACTAGAAAGATACAAAAGCACCAGTTTGGAAAGGGCTTTTAACATCAAATCAAGGAGTTTATATTTGATCTTAGAGGTAATAGAGAGTCACTGGCAATCAGGGGGATCAGGAAATGAAATGGGGAGAGATGTAGTACATTCAGGCCTATACTGTGGAAAAATACCTTGGCAACTGAGCGTAGAAATGATGGGAATAGGGAGAGGCTTGAGGTAGGGAGGCCCATTAGATGGTTCTTGCCAACATCCAGGTGATAAGTACTAAAAGAAGACCTGAATTTGGGTTCTGTTTGTATAAATGGAAAGAAGGGGTTGTATGAGAACTATCGCAAATGTGGAAATGAAAAGATTTGGCAATCCTGACAACTTCTCAAACACCTTCGAATGCCAGCTCACTGTGCCTTTCAGCTCCTATGACCAATATTTTCATCGTTCTTTAGCCTCTTCTAAATGTTGTCATAAATTAGACTTGACCATCACTACAAACTGTATGACCTCTGTGATCTTGAATTCTAAAATTTCGTTCTCTGATGATATCCTTTTATCCATTCATCTTTCCATCAACTTCACTCAGAGCCATCAATAAGAATTACTGGTCCTAGGGAAAATTTAGCTGGGGTGTGGTTATAGGTGGTAACCCAAAGAAGTGTGACTGCTAATGTTTAGGGAGTCCTGTACAGACTCTGGCATACTTTTCTTGGGAGAGGGGAAAATGTGAGTCTTGGAAAAGAGGAGCTTTGGCAGTAGGTTACTAAGGGTAAAAAGCCTTCCTTGAAGAGGAAGTTTGGTTACCTAGAGGGAAATACTCCCCATATGTTGGTTCCCTGGGTTAAACTATGGTTGTTCCATGCTGATTACAACTTTGGTCTTATTCCTCCTAAATTCAGTGATTATCAGGTTTGGCAAGTTCAGAGTTTATTATGTTCCAGATACACAAGGGGCAGGATGGCATAGTGGCTAAAGAGGGGGCCTAAAGGCTGAGAAGGCCTGGGTTCAATTTTTGTTTTTGAGGGTATGACCCAGAATAAGTCATTTAACCTCTCAGTATTCTAGATACCTAAGACTATAAATTGCTAGGAAGAAAACGTATCTTGCATTAATAGAGGGCATTTCTTCACCTGGAAGTTTCTCATACAGTGCAAATGGGATATCTAGTCTGTATAATATTTTTCCCAAATTTATTATTTATTTTAAAGATTCTTTTTGAATTACACATTCTAAATTTTTTCCTTCCATCCCACCCGCTGTGAAAACAAGCAGTATAATATCAATTATACATGTGAAATCATGCAAATCACATTTATATCAGTCATATTTTTAAAAAGCAAGAAAAAGTGAGAAAATTATACTTCAATTTGCACTCAGAGTCCATCACTTCCCCCTCTGGAGGCAGATGAGCATTTTTTCATCATAAGTCTTTGAAACTGTCTTGGATTATTGTATTGATCAGAGTGACTAAGTTTTTCCACGTTTAATTGACATTACAACACACAAAGATCTAGTTCTTTCACCGACCTTGGCTTCAGTTCATACATGTTTTGCACTGTCTCTCTGAACCCCACCCACCGCCTTGTCATTTCACAAAACACCTTCACCTCCTCTGGCATTTGTCTTTTCTGATAGGTGTGAGGTTGTCCCTCAGACTTGTTTTGATTTGCCTTTCTTTGATTAGTACTGATTTAGAGCATTTTTATATAACTTCTGAAAACTTTTTGTTAATTTCTTTTGACATATTATCAGGTGGGGAGTAACTTTAAATTTTACAAATTTGACTCAGTTCTATACTCAGTATATAGTGGAGAAATGAGGACTTTATCGGAGCCACTTGCTGTAACATTTTTTGATATCATTTCATTGTCTATAGTATTTTTTTTTAAAGCAAAATGTAGTTACTCTGATTGACTTTTTTTATTTCGGTCTACTTTTGCTTTTTGTTTTGTCTGAGAATGATGATTGCTATCCTTGCCTTTTTGGTTGAAGTATATCAGATTCTGCTTCAGCACCCCCTTCTATTTTTCTTGTTTTACTCCATCTGTGTCAATGAATTTCAAGTGTGTTTCTTATAAACAATACACTGTTGGATTCTAATTTCTAATTCTCTCTCTCTCTCTCTCTTTCTTTCTTTCTTTCTTTTTTAGGTGACCACATCTCATTCACATTCACCATTGTGATCACTATGTACTTCCCTCCATCCCATTTTCTTCTGTTTCTTCTCTTTTTTTCTTTTCCCTCCTAAAAAGTCCATTGTGCTTCTAGCTACTGCCTCCTTTCATTTGTCCTCTATTTTATCTTATTCCCCCCTTCCTCATATTGTCTTGGCCTTTTATTTCTCTTTTGGATAAGTTACATTTATGTGTGTATATATATATATACTTAAATATATGCTTAACATATACTTAGGTATACATATATATGTGTATGTATATACATATATACATGTATGTATATATGTATATACATACATGTATACATATGTGTATCTCATATATTTGTGTGTGCATGCTTCCCTCTTTGAACCAATTCAGTTGAGAGTGAGGTTCAAGCCTTGCCCACCACAGCACCATTTCCCCCTCCAGTGTAAAAGCTCTTCCTTGCAAGCTCCTTTTATGGGAGAAAAATTTCCTCATCCTACCTCTCCCTTTCCCCTTGTCTCAGTGAAGTCCTCTTCCTTACCCCTTCCTTTTTTGAAAGATCTTTCCAACACAATAAACTCACACACTTGCCTTCTGTCTATATAAAGACTTTCTCACACTCCTAACAAAGATAAAGTTCTTAGGAATTACAATGTATCATCTTCTCATATAGGAATTTAAACAGTTTAACTTGACTGAGTCAAGCATGTATGTGTATGTATGTGTGTATACATACATATATATGTGTATGCATATATACACACTTTTTTTTTTTTTACTTCTGAAGGATTATACTCAGTTTTGTTGCAAGCTTTTGGCTGTAATCATAGCTCTTTCACCATCTGGAACATCATATTTTAAGTCCTCTCTTCCTCTATCCTGAAAGCTATTAAATCTCATTTGATCCTGAGTGTGACTCTACAGTATTTAAATGGTTTCTTTCTGGCTGCTTGAAATATTTTCTCCTTCTCCGGGTACTCTAGAATTTGTCTATAATATTTCTGGGAGTTTTCATTTGGGGATCTCTTTCAGGAGGTGATGAGTAGATTCTTTCAATTTCTGTTTTACCTCCTGGATCAAAGATATTAGGGCAGTTTTTCTTGATACTTTCTTGAAATATCATATCTAAGCTCATTATTTTATTATGTGTTTCAGGTAGTCCAAAAATTAAAAAACTTTTTTTTAGGTCATTTGTTTTTCTAATAAGATATTTCTCATTGTTTCATTCTTTTGAATTTGTTTTATTGTATCTTAGTCTTACAAAATCATATGTTTCTACTTGCTCAATTCTAATTTTTAAGGAATTATTTTCTTTAGTGAGTTTTCTACCATCTTTTCCATTTGGGCAATCCTGCTTTTTAAGTAGTTTTTTTTCTTCCTGCACCTCTTTTACAAAAATTGTAGTTGTCTTTTCATGATTTTCTTGCATCATTCTCATTCCTTTTCCCAGTTTTTCCTCTACCACTCTTAACTTTTTCTTTGTTGTACTTGAGTCTCATGAACATTCTTTTGAGGCTTTGTTTGTAGGTGTTTTCACATTGCTGTCTTCTTCTGAGTTCCTGTCTTGGTCTTCTCTGCCACTAGAGCAGCTTTTGGTGATTAAATTCTTTAATTTTTTAGCCCAATTCTTTGAACTTTATTAAAGTTGAGCTCTGCTCACCTGTTGTTAGAGAGGCATTGTCCCAAGTTCCAGGTTTTCTTTTGTCTTGCTGTTTTCAGATGGTATGTAAGATTTTGTTTTTGTTTTCCAGAGGTATGTTAGCTGCTCTCCAGTTCTGCTTTGACTTTATTTAGGAAGCAACCTGGTACCCTATAGTCACAACCTCTAATACTTTCTTTGCTTTTGAGTTGTGACCAGGGCCCCTGTCTTGTGACCAATCCCCAGTGCTCCTCTAGGTCCTGGAACTGTGACCCAAAACTGAGAATGGGCAATAGAGTTGCTAATCAGTGCTAGCTTTACACAGAGCTCACAAACAATCCCCCTGATATCCCTTTCTGACCAATTCTCTGCCCTTCCTGCCCCCCTTACTGTCTCTGGACTGAGAGCTCCCAAAAGTACTTCTGTGTCTGCTTTAGCTGCTGTCCTGTGTGGTCTCAGGACAGCCTCCACCACAGTGTCACACACGTCTCTTGCTAATTTCCTCAGTTTTCTTTGGTCAGAAAAATGTCTTACCCTTACTTTTATTTTCTCCCCTTCCCCTCCAAAATTTGACTTGAGGAGTTACTTAAAGTTATTTAAAGTTGTTTGAGAGTTCAGCTGTGCTTCCCTTCATCCAACATATTTGCTCTACCTATCACTTTTAAATACCTTTTTTATCTTTACCACAATTTCTAATTCCCCCATCCCTCAGCTCATCATTCTTTATCTCTCATCAGTTTTTCCCTTTACTTTCTTGACCTGATAAGTGAGTTAGTCTAACTATGCACTGTCCTCTATCTTTGAATGCCTTGCTTCTTTGATTTTCCTTCATTCATATTTTCCTTATAGTCAATTCAATACTTAAATTTTGGTTCATCTTCCTCTCTCTTCTCTGTTCCCATGCTTCTGGTTTTAAATGCTGCTGGAGGAAACTACATAGTCATGCAATCTGAGTCCTTTACCAATTCATGTTATGGGATCTTAATTAGACCCTCAGTGTTACACAGCAGGGAAACTAGATATCTTAGGGGAAAAAAAGAAATAGTTTCTCATACACTAGCTAAAGAATTATATTAATAATTATATAAATATTAATTAGTTATATTAATATGAATATATTAATTATATTAATGTAGATTCATCACATCAAATAAGATAACTCAAGTCAGAAAATAATAAAATCGTGGTGCTTATTGATTCCCAATCAGATAGTAACAAATCAACTATTTGATCTGGCATGAATTTCAAGCTTTGCTATTATTAGAGGCTATGTATCTGGAATATGGAAAATTCTCTATACTTGCCAATCCTGATAACTACTGATGACATCTGATCAGTGATGTGAGAATAAGTTATATTTGCAAAACAATACTGGCAAGTGTAACTAAGGATTATGACATCATGAGTAAGAAACTAATGTCTTTAGGGACAAAGGTGGTGTTTTCCCCACTACTGACAGTTAAGTAGAAGGGCTTCAGAGGAGAAAGGAGGATGTGGGAAGCAGATAGTTGGCTAAGAAGATGGTGCCTGGGAGCAAAATGTATATTTCTCATCTAAGGAACAACAATGTGAAGTAATTGCCACAGTAAAAAGGCCAAACTGCAGTTTCCCACAATTATTTACTGATCTGAGTGTTCAGTTTTTAAGAGCAGCTGAACAATGATTGCTGGAATTATTCTAGGCTCTGTCTTTTCTTGCTATGCCATTGCTATCTTACTCAGCTGTCTTTGATTGACACATCATTAACACATTCTTCCTAAGTCCTTATGCTACCAGAAGGTATACCAGGCTTTCCTCTAGGAATTACATTACTAGCAAATATTTTTTTCCTATCTTTTTTTCCCCTCTTCACAACTTCCCGCTGAAGTTCAGATACCTCCTTGCATTTCTCTGCTGCTTCACTGCCTGTATCCACTGAGGACAAAGTTTACTTTACTGCTGGTTCCCTTCTTTTTTTTCAGTCTATAAGTTCTAGTTGTCTCACTTGGGATTTAGAAATTTACACTAAGTGACAATACAAATAGATAATTTAAACAATAATTTGAGGCTTGACCTTTAAGCAAGAAATGTAGCCAGTAAACCCAGAGGAAAAAAGGCAGCTTTTGGACATGAAGTGTACCTTCCCCTGGGTAGAACACAGAAGGAGGATGGGGAGGGCATTGAGGGGAGGGAAAAGATGAGGAGCTCACAGGTTGTGTTTGTCCTTGATTCTCAAAGAGGACCATGACATCAAAATGATGACAGGACTAGCAGTTCCCTCCTCCTCCTCCTTCTCCATCTCTTCCAGTGTTCCACCCAGGGGAAAGTATATCCCATGCGAAAAAAGCTGCCTTTTTTCCTCTGAGTTTACTGGCTATATTTCTTGCTCATACATCAAGCCTCAAACCCAATTCACTCCAGAGCTCATAGATTGGACACCCAATCTAGCCACCTAGCACAGAGTCAATTTAAATACTAAATAGCAATTATATCTCTTTGACCCAGGAACCCTGAGAGTCTTCTCCTACCAGTTTGATTTTTTTTTTAAAGGGACCATCCCTTCAGCAATTACTTAAAGAAGCCTAGTCATTGAATGGGTGTATCTCACTCAAAGTGAGAAAGCTATAAGACCTTAACCTGAAAAGGTCAGGGTCTCCCATTGCATCCTGGGCCATCTCTAGCCATCCTGATGAATATCAGGCCACTGGACCCAGATGGTTCAGGAGAAGAAAGCGAGGTTGGTGACCTTGCAGAGCCCTCCCTCTCTCAAGTCAAAGTCAACTGTAAGTCATGTCATCATCTTGATGTCATGGTCCTCTTCAAGAATGAAGGACAAACACAACAACATCAACAAATTAAATTAAATTACAAATAAGGTTATATCTAATATAATTTCCCACTTAATTATTCTTCTTGATAAATTTCATATCCTAATATCATGGGAGCATCTATCTAAACCAAGAAAAGACCTTGTCAGTATAAAAGAAAGCTGACATACAGAGGAAGTCCTGTACAGGTTCCTTGATCTGCTTTTCTAAAAGGAAAAGCAACTTTTAAGGGGTTAACAATCTCCTTTAATCAAGCACATATATCATTCACCAATAGAGAAAAATACAAGAAGAGAAATAACCAACAGACAGGCTTCAAACTGTCTCACCAGAAGCAACATATATATCACAGATCAACAGACAGGTCCAACTGTCTGACGATAGTTACCAGAGAGGGGAGCACCAACATCTGGATTTTCAATCATTAACCAGAATCTCATCTGGTCAAATAACCTTCTTCCAATGAGTAAGTCACAAAGCAAAACCTCACCCTAGAATATTTATGCATTTTTCAGAGGAGGAGGGCATGACCCTCTGACCCAGTGCTTCAATAGAAAAAAAAAATGGTACTTGGATCCTTCCTACAAAACAACTCCCTGAATTAATCAAACTTTCCCATTAATGGAAATTTATAATTAATTTCCATTTTAATTTAATTTCCATTCAATTTCATTAAAATAATGGAAATTAATAGGAGCAGGCCCATTAATGGGTGGGGAAGATCTTCTTTAATCACATTAAAATAATTAACAATACAAATACATATACTGTTTCAAGTTAAAGAAACTCTTTTTTCTGTACTTTACTCCCAGTAAAGACTTTTGGTGGATAAAGGCAAGATTCAATCAGAGGCACTTGATTATACTAAAACAGAAACAGCAAAAGATCCTACTTTGCTTGCCATTATGCTCTGCTATATCGTTCAAAAACCTCTATTTTCTGGGATAGGATGTTGAGGCCCAGGAAGACCCAAAGTCAAAACCATAGGAAGAGTGGTAGAATTTTAATATATGTTTCCTGTATCTTAAGGCAATGCTCTTTTTATTGTGAAACATGGCATTTTATTTTCCATAGCTCCATTCAGTGCAAAAATATGGTGATTAAGGAATTGATATCAGCCTTAGGGAGGCTCTAGTGTAGTGCCACAGGACTCTTCTTTGGTCTTTTTCTCTTCAACATTTTATCATTGACTAAGATGAAGGTTTAGGTGCCAATCAACATGAGGATGACCTAAAACTTAGAAGGAGAGAGAATATATTGCATGATAGAACTAGGATCCCAAAATCCCAATAAGCTAGAGCAATGGGGAAAATAAAACACGATAGAATTTATCTGGGATAAATTTTTAAAAATCTGTATTTGAATTTTAAAATCCAAATGCATGAGTAGAGGAGAGGGGTGATATGACTTGATAATAGTAATGAAAATTTGTTGTTGTTTAATCATTTTAGTCATGCCCAACTCTTCATGGGCATTTGGGATTGGGGGTTTTCTTGGCAAAGATACTGGAGTGGTTTTCCATTTCCTTCTCCAGTTCATTCTACATCTGAGAAAACTGAGGCAAACAGGGTTAAGTAACTTGACCAAGGTCACATACCTCTTTTGTGTCTGAAGTCAGATTTGAACTCAGGAAAATGAGTCTTCCTTATTTCTGGTTTGGTACTCTGTCTACAATGCCATCTAGTTGTCTTAGTAGTGAAAAAGACATGAGGATTTTGTGCACTGCAAGTATAATATGTGTCAGTAGTGCACCATGGTAGTCATAGAAAGCAGTGTGATCTGAGGTTATCTTAAGAAGACCATGGAGCCCAGAACAAAGGGCCTTATAGTCCTTCCATATATTGGTCAGACCAAATCTTGAGTACTGTGTACAGTTTTCAGTGCCACCATTTACAAAATACTTTGACAAGTAGAAATATTTCCAAAGAGAGGTAATTAGGCTGGTAAAGAAACTAGAAATCATTGTATATTCGGTGTAAAAACTAAGGATGCCTAGACTGGAGTATATGTACTTTATGGGGAACATGATAGCTGCCTTCAAGACTTTGAAGACCTGTGATATGGAAGAGAAACTTGACCAATCCTGCTTGGCTATAAACATCAGAACTTGGAGCTGAGTAGAACTTGCAAAGAGGCAAATCTGGCTTAATGGAGAGAAAAACACTTATTAAAATTAGCATAAAAATGGAAATAGTTTGACACAAGGGTAAAGGGTTTCTATTTATTAGAGGTTTTCTAGCAGAGGTTAGAAAACCACTTATTTAAAATTGTTAAGGGAAATTTCTGTTCAGGTATGAATTGGACTAGAGGACTTCTAGGGTCTCTTCCAACTCAGAGTTCTTATAGATGGGTTTTGTCTCCTCCCCACCCCCCACCCCCTCCTCCACCAACGCTCATTGTCACCCCATTCAGGGAATCAGTGTGCTTGAGTTCTGAGAGTCTATCTTATGTATTCTGATACTGTATGTTGGTCCTATATAAATATAAGGAGAGCCGAGACTTCTGAGATAAGTAAGAATTAAATCAGTAATTCAGACCACTGGGGATGGGATGGAAAGTGAAGGAGGGAAAGTGAAGGAAAATGAAGAACAACTTTGTTGTTTTTATGAGCTAATGACCATCTATGCATAAGAGAATTTCTCAGTAGCCCAGTCAAGGCCATGAAGAGTGAGGTTTCAATCTCAATAAGAATAAATTAATTTCATGCATGAAATGTCAGATTTTCTTCCCTTTCTACATTCTTTTCCCCCTCAATCAATTAGAATACTCAAATATCTCTCAGCATAACTTTGAACATACAGGAAGAAAATGCATCTGAAGTAGATTATTTCCCCACTAATTGCCACCCTGAAATCCCTGGAAAATGAGTGATCATCCTTACCTCATTTCAGAGATGGAATTTTTCTTGTACAGAAGAGGAAAGCTGAAAATTCATCTATTGATGAGCTGCTGTACTTCCAATTGGGATACCTCCAATTCAGACAAAGAGTTAGAGATTAATTAAAGTACTATCTCTGGGGGCAGCCAGGTGGTGCAGTGAATAGAGCACCTGCTCTGAAGTCAGAAGTTTCTAGGTTCAAATCTAGTCTCAGACACTTGACACTCACTAGCCATGTGACCTTGGGCAAGTCACCTAACCCCTATTGCCTTGCTTTTCCCCCTCCAAAAACAAACAAACAAACAAAAATAATGTCTCTGGCCCATTCTGAGACGTTCAACTGAACAGCTGTACAGATTACTTTTCAATAAACATCTTTTAGACACATAACTTCTATGCATGGGTTTTTCTTCTTTCCTCCTCTCTGAGACAAATATTGATTTACCACCTGATGGTTTATTTAGAGAGAGCAGCCTTTTAGTCAAATAAGGGAATTGAAATGGACAGGAGAAGCTGATCAAGTCTCCTCATATTAAAACTCATAGAAATTTCTCAAATAGCCCTCATTCAAATTAGCCTTCTAGAGAACCTAGATATCACCATGACATTTCAGGTGATAGGGATCTTTCTTATCAGTTTAGAAAATTAACAATGTCTGGTGTAAAAGGAAAAGAAAAGATATTTTAAAAATTATTGCAACACTTTTAAACAGATAGTAGGTTCATCACTATATGATTTTGCTTACAGGTTGGTTTTAATCTATACCACATGTTTGAATCACAAAAGTGTCATTGATATTTCTCATTTTTATTTTAGGACATAATAAAAACCCAAACAACCCTGCATCCCCAAAGTACAAAACATGTCAATTATATATTGAATAAAACTACTACAAATGTACAAAAAAAAGAAAAAGGAAAATGCACTTTTAAATTTTTTTAAACCTCTTGAAAAACTGAACTTTTTCTATATAATAAAATAGAAAAAATGAAAAAGAAATTAAGACAAAAAAGAAAAAGTGGGAGAAGTTGGGAAGTATAGTGGGACAATAGTTTTGTAATGATAGGAGTAGAGTTGTATGGGAGGGTAACCCTACCATGTACAAGGTTAGATGCAATCCATCTTACCACCATGAGGTTGACTAATCACATGTACCTGACTTTATTTCATGGCATTCAGGGTATAAGGCTGCCACTTTGGAGATCATTGATTTAATGGATAGAAGGTCGAACTAAGAATGAGATAGACCTTGGGGTCAAGTATTGTTTCTCATACTTACTAACTGTGTGAATCAAATCACTCCCTCTAGATAACTTTAATTTAAGTCTATAAATTGTAAAACTTGCCAATCTGCATTCAGAGAAGGAATTTTCTCATCAGAAATTCCTTAAAACAATGAAATCACAGTTCTAAGCTTGTATTAAAAAAAATTCTAACATGAAAGTGATTTTAAAATATTCTGCTCAGATTATTTCATAAATATTAATTAGTGTTGGAAAGAAAGAAAGGCTATCTAGGATAATCTTTTAATTTACAGATGAAGAAACTGAGTCTAAGAGAGGTTTAATGACTTGCATAAGGTTTACAGTGAGCAACAGGCAGGATTTGAACTCAAGGCCTCAATTCAAAACCGATACTTTTCCCATTATGCTATAGTAACTTTTTCTTTTCTGGATTGTTTGTTATTTCTTTCATTTTCAGAGTCTAGATCCTCTCAGTACAGGTACAAAATCCATAATCTATTAGAGTAGTATCAGAGTCCAACCATCCTAGTAATTCCTAAAAAGTTATCGATAAAGGAGACATCATTCAAGCAATTTCTCAATGCAATCAATAGAAAAAAGCCAATTTTGTTCTCTCCTCTCCTTTTTTTTTTACTTTCAAGAGCACCATCATCTAAGTCACTCCCTGTCATCCTTGACCTCTTGCTTGTATTCACTCCATATATATATGTGTATGTGTGTGTGTGTGTGTGTATACATAAATTATTTCCAAGTCTTATATCTAAGCTCCTTTTCACTCAAACGGCTACCACTCTTGTGAAGCCCCTCAACTTCATGTGCACTATTCCAATCATCTCATGAATGATTTTCCAGTTGCCTCAGGGCTCATCTCTGCTCAGTCCAATCCATTATCCCACCCACATGCCAAAGGGTTTGTCCTAAAGTTCATGTCTCTTCATTTCACCCCAACCTGCTCCATCCTCCTACCTAGTAGTTCCCTTTTACCTGCAGGTTCAAATCTTCTGTTTCTCTTCACAATGGACCTTTCTTCCAGAGGTCTCTCCCAGTCCCCTCCATTTTGTTCTCTCTGAGATTACTTTCCATTTACACTGTATATATTTTGGATGTACATAATTTTTTTCATGTTGTTTTCCTCCTTAAAATGTGACCCCATGAAGGCAAGGATGTTATTTTTCCCTTTTTTTTTGTATCCCTTGTTGTGCCTGGAACATAGTAAATGCTTATTAGATGCTTATTGACTGTTGGCTAAATATATGCCTCTGAATCTTGTATCAGATAGGCTTCTATGTCTATATTACCCATCAGCCTACATTGTTCAGGGTGCCTGAGCAGGCAGAGAAAATGGTTGAAAAGTGTAACTTGTGGATCTGTAGGCATTTGTTAAACCTGGAGCCTCAGGTATTTACATACCATACCTGTTAAGTAATGTGGCTCTCTTTTACTTGACCTCCTCTGTAGCGTTTAGAACTTGACCGATTCTCCTTGATGCTTTCTCCTAACTTGATTTTTATTTATCCTCTACTTCTCTGCTACGAGTGTGTGCTTGTCATTCATTGCTGAAGAAGACCATACCATCAGAGAAATGATGACATGACTTGCACTTGACTTTGTTTTGAGTGAGGGAGGGCTGTGCAGGTTACCAGCCTCACTTCTCCTCCAGAGCCATCTAAATCCAGTGACCTGATATTCATCAGGATGACTGGAGATGACCCAGGATGAGGCAATTGAGGTTAAGTGACTCACCCAAGGTCACACAGCTAATGAGTGTCAAGTGTCTGAGGTGAGATTTGAACTCAGGTCCTTCTGACTCCTGCACTGGTGTTCTATCCACTGCACCACCTAGCTCCCTCTACTACTAGTATGATGATAATGAAAATGGCAATGACAGAGATAGGGACAACAGTAATGACCATTGCCATGACTACTTTGATGATACTATTCTGTTTTTCCTGATGGCTTTGAGAAAAATGATTATTAAATAACCAAATATTGGCGAGGTTCAGGATTTTTTTTTCTGGATTAGTTTGGTGAAGGACAGAACAGATGATGAGATGATATGTTGGAATTGTTACCCATCCAACTAGAGAAACTTACAAAGAATTTAATCTAAGGGGAACCCCAGCCCATTGTGTCCCTGAGTCAGGTTTCTGCAGATATGAATCACCTTTTGTCTAGTTTGTCCTAGATGGGGGTAGTCTAGATTAGAGATAAATCTCTCTGTCCAAAACTGAATGATTAGAGTCGCATTCCTGGTCTTCTCATTAGAACAGGCCCACCTCTCATTATAATCATTCTTCTAAGTAATTGTTATGCCATCAGAGTTGATTGCCACCCTTAATAACACTTTCTCTTCCAAGGGCACAGAAGTGTTGAGACGATTCTATGACTGGTCTTTGGCATTCAAAAGTGCCGCTGACCTCTTCTTATTAGTTATTTGTTAGCATGATTAATGAGGTGATTATTTACCCAGAATCCATCTCTCAGATTTTTTATAAATCATGATTCCCTTGCTGTTCTTTTATTGGCTCAACTTTCTCTTCTTTTACTTTCCCATATTTTGGTATCCCTTAATTCTCTAGATTCATGATTCTTTTCATTTCCCCTATTTGCCAATTCTAGCTCTTTAATTTCATCCACTTTGAAAGTTTCAACCATCATTTCCATGTAAGTAACTCCCAATTTATATCTCCAGCCCTGATATTTTTCATGAGGTTTTGATATATTTCCAGCTTTTTACTATGAATCATCCTATTTGTATATGCCATTAATAACTCTCTGTGTTAAAAACTGAAGCCAATTGTTCCTTTCATGAAATCACATGATGCTAGAGTTGGAAGGGATCTTACACATAGTCTAGTCTAACCCCCTCATTTTATAGATGATGAAATGGAGGTTTTGAGAAAGAGAGAAATGAATACGCTTATTAAACACCTACCATATACCAGGCACTGTGCTAAGCACCTTAAAAATATCTTCATACAAATCCTCACAACCACCCTGGGATAGGTGCTATTGTTATCCTCACTTTATAGTTGAGGTAACTGAAGCAGGCATAGATTGTCATGTAATTGTCTGAGAATGTGTTTGTACTCTGGTCGTTCAGAGTCCAGATCCAGCATTCTATCCATTGAGCCACCTAGCTGCCTTGTGACTTCTCAAAGATCACAAAATCAGAAGGAGACAAAGCCAAAGTTTGAGCCTATCTTTTGACTCCAAGTCTAGCATTGTCTCCTATACCATGCTTCCTTCAAATTTTCATCTCTAATCTGTCCCTGGGCACAGTATACTCCTAATCATTCAAACAGGAAATGTTAAAGTAGCCATAGATCAGAGATTTAGAGATGGAGATCATCTTGTCCAATCAACATCATTTTCAAATGAGAATAAAGGTCAAGAGGCTAAGTAATTTGCCTGATATCACGATTAGCAAGTGAATGAGACAAGATCTTTGACATCTATATCTCAGTCTTCATATGAGATGTACATTATTAGGTTGTCTAATTCTACCTGTACAATGCCTCTTGCTACTGTCTACATCTTTCCATCCCACTTCCACCTTCCTAATTCTGGATCTTATTTTCTTCTTCCTATCTAATCATAGTAGTTTCACACTGATTTCCTTGGCTTTTCTTCTAAATCTATTATACACAATGTAGTCACAACTCTGATTTTTTTTACTACCTTATTAAAAAAAACTAAAACTAAAACAAAACTTTAACAATGACTCCAATCCCAAACATCAAAAATAAATGTTTAATGGAATAAAATGGAAACTCCTTAGTCTGCCTACCTTTTCAGTTTTATGTCAGAGCATTCCTTTTATTTACTCTGTTAAAACCAAACTAGATGGTTTCTTGATGTCAGAAAACACTGTTGTGCCTTTTCTCATACTTTTTAGTCTGCCTGGAATGCCCTCCTTCCCACCTCTTTATGCTGAAATTATAACCATCCTTAAAGGACTAGTTCAAATTCCACTCCTTCCGTTAAACCTTCTTTGATTCCTCTAGTCATAAATTATCTTTCCTTTTTCTTAGGTCTTTTAGACCCTCCCTCTTCAGATTCCATTGCATCCATTTTTTCTCTAAAGTCAATTTAATTATATTTTCATTTGTATTCTTTGCATGGATTTTTATGTCTATCTCCCTAACAAGATGGGAAGGCTTCTTCACAGCAGGCACTATGCTATCATGAAGGCACATGTATTTTTTCATGGTATACCCTATCACAGATAACAAGTATAATGCTTTGAATGTAATAGGTAGTCAATAAATATTTATTGGATGAATATTTCTTCACCAGAAGTTTGAATGCTTTAATAATCAAATTTTAATTTTAAGCTTTGACCATTTAAATTCAAACTTGCTAACAAAATCTCAGAACACTCTCAAGCTGATTGGTTACAGAGACTTCTCTGTTACCATCTGCAGTGGAGATGGTACCCAGTGTAAAAGAACCAGATGCAACAAAGAAATTAAAATGCAGGCTATTGTCAAATGCTCCTGGTTTGAAGTGCCTAAGTGGTATGGCAATTAATGTCTATGAACAGCTGTTTTTAAAGATTAAGGAAAGTGATTGCTTTGCCCCATAAATGGACAAATCCACAGATGTTTCAGGTTTTGCTCAGTTGTTGGCATTTAGAAGATATGTTTTGGAAACACCATGAATGAAAGCATGCTGTTTTGTAAAACTTTGCTGGCTGGTATGACAGGAGAAAACTTTCTAAAATTTTTCAAGAAGGAGCCCAAATTTAGCTGTATGCTAGGAGCAGCATGCTGCTCTTTGTGTAGATGCTGCTAAATCAATGACTAGAAAAAAGCAGTGGATTTGTCACTCGATTGCTCAGCAAGGTGCCTGATGCTTTCTAGGTGCTCTCTATTATCCATAGCCATGCTCTCCCTGTCAAAGACTACTGCAAGTTATACCAGCTGCTTGGCAGACCTATTCAAGTTGTTTGCTACCTTAGGCATTGTTCTCTAAATCTATTTACAGCCATATGAAAAATGGCATCTCTTCCATAGTATAGTCTCCAGTGACAATGTGGAAAGAATTAAATGAGGTTACTTGAAATGTACTCACAAGAGTTCTTTTCTTTCTTGATCAAAAAAAAAATCCCACTCAGTGTACTATTTAATAATCCTTTGGTGTTTTCTAGCTTGCCTTGCCTGGCAGATATTTTTCTCACCTTGTTGGACAATATGAGATTTTTGCTTGACCAACTTGCAGGCGCGCACACACACACATGCGTGCTCACACACGTACACACACACACACGTACACACACACACACACACAAGGTAATGATCTTTAACTACAAAACTGAAGCTTTCATAAGGAAGCAGGGTGACAGTAACCTGGAACTATCAAAGTTTTAACAATACTGGCATGAACCTACAGAGAATACTGACCCATGGAAGGGATGGTAGCAACAGAAGTAGAAATTCTGGGTAGCTGCAGAACAGGCTTACCAGCATGGGAATAGGTATGGAGTTTTAGGTTCTACCCTTATACCTATAGATAAGCTGGCCTGCCAAACTTGGGACAAGGGTGCCACAGAAACTACAGGAATGGTTAAAAGTCTAATAAATAGAAGATGTTAGGTATCAAAATGTCACAGTTAGATATCACAAGGTCAGTTTTAAGTATCAAAAATATGTCTCCTCATCACCAGATGGAAAGGCCTATCATGAGAAAGAAATACTAGGAAAGCTTTTATATGCATTTACTAGAATCCATATGAAGTAGTCAAAACTGTTTTAAACTATAAAATTGTTAATAAATAGTTAACTATAAAATAGTTCAATGGAACTCTACAATTTCTTTTTATCATCTCATCTTTTCCTATTTTTTTTTTTTTGGTAAATAGTATTTTACTTTTTCTAACTACATGTAAAGATAGTTTTTAAAACTCATTTTTTATAAGCTCTTGGGTTTCATTTTTTCTTCCTCCCTCCTCATATCCCTCCACAAGATGGCAAGCAATCTGATGGAGGCTTTACATGTGCAGTCATATTAAACATAGTTCCACATTAGTCATGTTGTGAAAGAAGAATCAAAACAAAAGGAGAAAAAAATGAGATTACAAAAGAAGTGAAAACAGTATGCTTTGATCTGCATTCACACTACATAGTTCTTTCTCTGGATGTGGTTAGCATTTTTCATCACAAGTTTTTTGGATTGTCTTGGATCATTGCATTGCTAAGAAGAGCTAAATCTATCATAGCTGATCATCACACCATATTACTATTACTATGTACACTGTTCTGATTTGGTCACTTCACTCAGCATCAATTCATGCAAATACATGTTTTTTCTGAAATCTTCCTGCTTATCATTTCTTATAGAACAGTAGTATTCCATTCCATCCATATAATAACTTATTTAGACATTTCCCAAATGATGGGTATTCCCTCAATTTCCAATTCCTTGATACCTCAAAAAGTGCTGCTTTAAATATTTTTATAAATGTAGATCCTTTCCACTTTTTTAATAATATCTTTGGGAGATAGAACTAGCAGTGATATTTCAGTTTTATTGCTCTTTGGGCATGCTTCCAAATTACACTACAGAGTGAATGAACTAGTACACAAATTCATCAGCAATGCATTAGTTTTCCAATTTTCCCACATCTCCTCCTTTCCTTTTCTTTCATATTAGCCAATGTGATAGGTGTGAGGTGATATCTCAAAGTCATTTTAATTTGCACTTCTCTAAATGCAAATCTAAGAATGGGTTACGTAGGGACTTGTTGTCCAGTCTATGAGCTCCAGAGTGAATTGGGTTTCAGGCTTGATCTCCATGTTTTCGATGACTATTTTACCTTCTGGTTTTAGAATAGTAGGGCAATTTTCCTTGATTTTCTCTAGGCTCTTTAAAAAAAATCATCATGGCTTTCAGGTAGTCCAATAATTTTAAAATTATCTCTCCTTGATCTATTTTCCAGGTTAGTTGTTTTTCCATTGAAGTATTTTATATTTTCTTCTCTTTTTTCATTCTTTTGATTTCATTTCAATGATTCTTGATGTTTCATAGAGTCATTATCTTATGCTTGCCCAATTTTAATTGTTAAGCATATATTTTCTTCAGTTAACTTTTTTACCTCCTTTTCCATTTGGCCAACTCTGCTTTTTAAATCATTGATTCCATCAGTAGACTTTTTCCCCATTTTATCAGTTCTATTTTTTAAAGGAATCATTTTCTTTAATCATTTTTTTTGTGCTTCCTTTTCCAAGCTATTGACTTTTTTCATGATTGTCTTCCTTAACTCTCATTGCTTTCCTCAATTTTTATTCTACCTCTCTTATTTAATTTTTAAAATTTTTTTGAGCTCTTCCAAGAAGACTTTAGAGGCTTGGGACCAATTCATATCCCTTTGCCTGTAGGGATTTTGACATTGTTGTCCTTTTCTGAGTTTGTGTTTTAATCTTTCTTGTCACCATAGTGCCTTTCTAGGGTCAGGGCTCTTTTCTGTTCCTTGCTCATTTTTAGCCTATTTAATTACTTTTAAATTTGAACTCTGCTACTGGGGTGCAGGAGATACTGTCCTATGCATCTTTCATTGCAGGCCAGAGGACTGATAATTGGCTTTTTCGCCAGGGTCTCAGGCTACCAGCTTGCCCCCTATGCTGGGTGGCCTGACCTAGTCATACCTGTTATACTCTGTTTCTGGGGCTGGTAATTTGACCGATGCACTGGGTTGTAGGCCTCATAGCTGGCCTGTTCTGTGACTGACGTACTGAGCCATAACTTCAGGGCCTCAGCTGCTGATCTACACTGTGGCCTCCCACAGACTTACCCAGATGCCACCTGTGCTGAGCTGTGCTCCCCTATTACCCAATTGAAGTCCTTTCCTGAAGTGTTTCTAAGTTATTTTAGACGGGAAAATTGTTTCATTTCATTTTTTTTTCTGGGTTCTGTGGCTCCAGAATTCATTTAGAGGCTTGATTTCATATTGTTTCTGGGGGAAATTGGGGAGAGCTTAGGCAACTTCCTGGCTTTTCCACACCATTTTGGTTGGCTCTGCCTCATCTTTTCTCTATGTTGTTAATGCCTTTGGTTCATCCAGGATAAGCACCTTGGATTTCAGTACAAAGAAGAGTGTCTAGTTTTTAATGTTCTCAAAAAAGCAGACTTACTTTCCATATCTATGCTTTTTTACATGTCTTTGTGTATTTTAGGAAGCCTAAGATAGTTCAAGTTTTACTTGGTTGACTGGAGATAGTGGTCACTGATGATGGATGACCTCAGATCAAGTAAGTGATTCCTGTCAAAGTATGTTTTTAAATAACTGCTACCTGTCTCCCTCTCTAGACCTACATCTTGTCCTCCTCTGATGTCCATATAACTGTACATTTAGTAAATGTCAGATCTAGAATATGAATCCAGGTCTTCCTCTTTCTAAGTCCCAAGCTATTGACTATATTAAATACTTTTTCTTAGGTAAGTTTTTCCTTGATGACAAATTTAAAGATGCACCTATGCTTTAACAGTTTCTAGAATCAGGGAAACAGTATAGTTTAACTATGGAGAAGAAAGGGATAGCTGCTACCAATAGCCTTAAAGAGAAAATAAGTCTCTTTTCTATTCTGAGACCTCCTACAAAGAGCAAATAAAAACAAGGAAAGCTGCAACATCTGAATTGCTATTGTTACCTGCTTCCATAAACTATGGATCTACAAAATAAACTTAAAAAGTGTACGTGTGTGTGTGTGTGTGTACACACTCACACATGCACATACAATAATAACAAAATCCAAGAAGTAGCAATATAATAGAACATCTAATTTAAAATAACTGTAAAAATGTTTAATATATTTGTAAGTCAATCTACAAATGCCATTTTTCATAAATTAAAAATAAAATAAATAAATGTGAAAAATGAAAATGCTAGTCTGTGAAAAGGGGAGGGGGGATTGAGGGGTTGTCCATCAGTCGAGGAATAGCTCAACATGTTGTACCATCCTCAAAATACTTTCAAAAACTGATGCAAAGTGAAGTGAACAGAATCAGGAAAACTGATCAGGAAAGTCAGCAACTACAATATTTTATGATAATCAATTCTGAATGAAAGCTATTGTCAGCAATACAATTATCCAAGATAATTCCAAAGGATTCATGATGAAAAATGCTATCCACTTTCAGAGGAAGAACTGATGGAGTCTGAATGTAAATCAAAATATAACATTTTCCCTTTTTTTGTGTGTGTATTTTTTAATATAAAACCTTTTAAAAAGTATTATTTCTGGGCCATGCTTATATAGTAAAAGAGGTGATACCAAAAAAGTTAAAATTATGTCTCTAACTCTATAGCAAACTATGAAAGGGATACTTTGTAGACCTGGATAAAATCAAACCAAAAAAATGACAGAAATTCAGTTGAAGTAACTAAAGATCAAGGAAGTAAAAAAAAGTAGGAGTAAAGGGGGTTTAGGAATTCCAGATGCCAAATTATATTGTAAAACAGCAGTGATCAAAACCGTTTGCTTTTCAGAACAGATTATATAAGGAAAAATTTAAACAATAGAATTCAATAACCAAGTATCTCATAAAATTGAAAACAAATTACTTAGAAGGAAACTTTTTTTGAGAAGAACTACTGGGAAAACTGAATAGCAACATAGTAAAAATTAGACATAGACCAACACCTTAATACAAGTTGTTTCAAGGATACCACTATAAGCCGTGCCTCTGCAAACTCCTGAGTAGAGCCAGAACCAGATTAAAATGTAATTAGGAATATTTAATAAAATAAATATCTAATAGTATGTAGATCATTTCTATATATAGTATGGTAAGTCAATATGTGGCCTCAGGAACCCTTACATAAAGTTTAATGATGCCGTTTCTGAATTTGATATTTCTGTCATAGACAATTACATATGGCAAACCCAAAGTCAACATGAAAGATTATATTGCAACAGCAAAATAGAAAAGAAACACATAATACACTTTTAAGAGCTGTGGGCAGGGAATGAATTCATAACCAAACAAATAAATTCTTAAAAGGTTAGAATAGATCATTTGATTGTGCAAAATTGAATTATTCTTGTAAAAACAGAGTTGCCACTTCTATGATAAGAAAAGTAGTAATCAACTGGGAAAATATCTTTATATCAAATTCATGTGATAACAGTTTTACATGCAAGATATATAGACAACTATCTGAAATAAGCCATTCTTGAATACAGTCAAACAATATGAACCAACAATTCAAATGTCTACATATGAAAGGATGCTCCAAATTATTACTACTAAGACCAATTCAAATAATAAAAAAACTTAATTTTTTTGTCTCAGTCTCAGAAAATTGACCCAGGTGACAAAATGTGAAAATAGTAAATGTTGGAGAGATTTTGGAAAGAGAGCCACATTAATATATTGTTGGTAATACTGTGAAGTGGTACAATAATTCTGGAAAGGAATTGAAATTATGTGAAATGATTAAAATGTCTATATCCCTTGACCCAGATATTCCATTCCTAGGCATATACCTCAAGGTCATTGATGGAAAGAAGGGCTCCATCAATGTCAATTTATTTATAACAACTCTTTAAAAAGTGAGGTAAGAAAGATAATCAATCTATATATGCAAAAATTATAATGAAGTCATTTGAAAGAACTGCAATGAAAAAGCAATGACAACTAAATATTGCAAAATTAGAAAGAGCAATATTAGCTCCAAGAAAAGATTTGAGAGGACACAGACAAACAACGTTGGATGTTCTCAATGTAATGATTAATTTGCTGACATAATTCTCTTACTCTTCTTTAAAAATAATCTTTGATAAGAAGATTATTCTGCAAAGGGGGGGGTGGATAAATAAAATGGGAATTATTGATGATATAAAAAGAAAAGTTACCAGTAACATTTTGTTAAAAAAAAATCATTGCTTACAAAGTCAGTTGCCTTTAACTTGAATCATACAACTGTAGAGTAATGGTCATAGAATGTTAGAGCTGAGACTTTCGATTATGTAATTTAACAGAAGAGGAGAGATCCAGGTGAGACCTTGTCCCAGAAGAGCTGTTTGTCTGGGAATACACAGGGAGAGAGAAGAGGGAGAGTGATATCATTGAACAGATTTATCATTGTTTATGTACTCTTATGTTGAGTGTGTTCCAGGGAGTTCTCATATGCTAGGTCATGTTTTTAACCAAAATTACTGCCAGTGAAAAAGTTATTTAAGAAAAGAGTATGGTCTAGCCCTAGATTCAGATTTCTGCCACTGACTTGCCCTAAAATTGTCTTCTTTCAGTTTGTTGGCCTGCCTGCTTTGTGGGTGGCAGTTAGTTGGGCTTTGGAGGAGATGACTGGCCCATTTTCTCTAAGAGTTGTTGGACTTAAGCACAATCAGTAACTTTCTGTGAAGTGCCGCTGTTCTCAGAGCTCTTAGGCTTACATTGTCTCATTTAAACTTCAAAATATTCAAGAATGGGCAACAACTAGAGGTCTGCCCTCTGCCAGCTCCCTATCACTCTTCTCCTTCTGCTTCATCCAGTAAAGCAAACTATTAGAGATCTTAGGGCTTGAACAATTTCAATTTATTCTCAGATTTTGAATGAGTAAGAAGGCCAGCTGAATGGTATGTAGCTAGCTTATGAAATGTTAGTGACTAGTGGAACACTTTTGGTAGATAGAGTTGAGGACCAAACTCAGGGTTAAGGTGTCTAATGCCTAGCCCCATCAGAGCCCAGAAAAAGTGTTAGTAAATATAGATTTGCAATTCCATGTACAGTCATCTTTCTTCCCCTATTTTAATATGTTATGGAAATGCTTGTTCTATTTCTGAAGTTCAGAATTAAAGAAATAAAGAAATCTATTTTGAGGACAGTGGCCTCATAAATAAGAATCTGCTGAGGTAGAGAGTTTATAATCTAGGGACTCTGAACTTTTTTTTTGATAACTGTATCTTAATATAATTGCCTTCCTTCCATTGTAAGGGCATATATGTCATTTTATGCACTTAAAATCATTATGAGAAGGGATCCATAGGTTTTGCCACCCTGTTGAAGAGGTCCATGACACAAAAAATGGAAAAATTCTTTTGCTAAGGACTGTGTATCAACTCACCCAGTCAGCTACTCCTGAAAATTGGAAGCATCTGTGGCATGGGGCAAGGATTTCCAAGATTAGAAAAATAAACACTGGGGGAGGTAAAGGAGAGTGGACTAGGGCAAGAGTAATAAGAGGGCTTCTGGGTTGCCACTGTTCCCAGAATAGGGCAGCCATGAATGCAGACCTTGGCAGTTGCAGCAAATATTGTAATGAAAACTATAAAGTTGAAAGTGGAGAAGAAATATATGTGAGCAGCAGTTTAACATGGGTAGGTCAGTTCTATGACATTTGTGAGCACCATTTTGAAGGAAAAGGTTATGACAAATTGCCATAATTCCCTTCAGTCCAAAATCTAGAGTTGAGACAGAATACATGAAATTTCCACTGGGAGGGAAAAGCCATAGAGAACCCTTGGAAGAGCACCATTTTCTTTGTGAAGGAAATCTAAAGAGTTCATTTCAGAAGTTTTCCTTTACATTAGCTCTGGGAGCCCACAGGAGGAGAATGATGATTGGAAACTGAATAGGGCATGAGTTGAAGGGTGATGAGTTTTTTCAGTTAAGGTACAGATGACAATAGTCAATGACCAATAGGTAGCCTGATATATTAATTTGGGGGTATGCTTGCTCAAGTTTTATCATTTGTTTTACAAGCAATTAAAAAAATAAATCATTCTTGGGAATGTTCTTAAAAGGAAAGTGACAAGTATCACACTATTTTGCTTATAAACTAAATAGATAAAAAAAAGAGGTAAATGAACCATAAGCACAGAACCTTTATTGCAGAGGTAGAATCAAAATGGTAGATTAGCAGGAGGAAATATAGTAATCTTCCCACTTCCCTCACTGAATTTCTCCAATCAGTTCTAGATGATGTACCACACTAAACCTTGATGGAGAAATACAAGGGAAAACAAGACAAAATGTCGCAGTAAATTATTTTGCCAAACCAGGTCAACCCAGGGAGGTAGAGACACAAAAATTCAGAGAGTTGTAATAGACTGGTCAAAAGAATATGTTTGGAGCATTAAAGTCCAGAGCACAGCTATGTACCAGAGCAAGGGGATTCCCCAAACCTAAACCCAGGAGCATCAAGAAAGGAACAGGTAAAAACTGGCACTTTGATGTTCATTACCTAGTCTATATCACAGATCTAGGGTAATGTAAGGAAGGGGCTTTTTCCTAGGGATGGCAAGGTCAGAAGCAAACAACAGGATGATGGCTTAGATCCCAGAAGCATAGCAGAGTCTGAGTTCCAGTGCCTAGCCCAGTATGAAGCTTGTGAACAATAAACAGGGCAGGAATCTCAGGTTAGAGAGTAACTCCAAGTGGCCGAATCTAGGAATAATCTACTATTGCTCAGAGCCAAACCTAGCTCAGGAACTTCCAGAGCTCAGACCAAGGAAGTAGATGAGACTAATGGAACAGACCTACTTGGGAGCATTGAAAGCTAGGAAGTCCCCAGCCTGAGCTATCTCTGAGAGTCTATAATAAAATAATACTTGATACCCCAAATAAAGCAATAAAAGGATAAAACTAGAACTTCCCTCCAGAAGTGCAGCAGAGTCTGCTTGTAACATTGAGACACACCAAGTCATGAAGTAGGTTTCAAGAGTGAGTAATCAAAAAAATACACACAACACACTGTAGGAAGCTATGATAGTTACAGGGATGCACAAGAAGATAATGACTCTAAAACATCTACAAACAAAGCCTCAGAGCAAAATACAACTTAAGCATAACATCACATAGAATTCCTGGAAAAGGAAACTTCCAATCAAAAGACTTCCATCTTTTTCTTCAACAGAAGAGAATCTAAAATGTTCAACAGCAAAAGCTGACCTGGCAAAAAGATTGAGGAAAAAAAAATAAGAATTGGACTATGTGGATTCCATGATAAAAATAAAAGCTTAGATATTATATTTTAAGAAAACTTAAAAGGAAACTACCCAGATTTCTTATAATTATAGGACAAAGTAGAAATAGAATGAATCCTGTTCACTTCTTGAAATAAACCTCCAAATGAAAACTCCCAGAAATACTGTAGCAAAAATCCATACCTCCCAGGTCAAAGAAAAAATATTACAAACAGTCAGAAAGTAATAATTCAAATACCAAGGAGCTACAGTCAGAATCACTTACAATTTAGCTGTTATCATCATAAATTGTATTTAGAACTTGAAATATGATATTCCTGAAGGCAAAGGATATGGGCTTACAGCCAAGAACAACTTATTTATGAAAATAAGGTATAATTCTGGAGGGTAAATAATGGATCTTAATTGAAGTAGAAGACTGCCAAGCATTTCTGATGAAAATACTAGATCTGTACAGAAATCTGAAATTCAAACATAGGAGTTAAGAAAAAAAGATAAGCACAAATTAACAATAATAATTGATAAAACAAGAATAACCCTGAATTCTGTCACCATCAAGGCTCATGGAGAAAGTCTAATGAGATAATTCTGGGAGTAGTTCTGTTGTCTGGATGATCTTAAGAGAAAAATAGAGGAGATTGTTGTTGTTGTAGTGAACCTATGACATGAACGGAACAATGTCTTGACTTGCAAGGGAATTGGATTTAAGTGAGGCAGTAATGTGCAAGTCATCAGCCTCACTCTCTCCTTCAGAGTCATCAGATTCCAGTGGCAAGACATAAAAGACGTAGGTCAGGACAACTGGAGATGTCCTGGATGCAGTGGGACATCTTGGTCCTTTTAAGCTAAGATCTTTTTCAGATTTCAGTTTGTCTGGGACAACATCCTTTTAGCGAATCAAGGATAGGCAAAAAGTGGGACAAAATATGGCCTACTTTGCCTTCACAAAAGAACCCATCTGGGAGGGGAAGACCCTCAAAGTTTCTGGTCAGAACAGAAACAATTTACATTTACATTCACTCTGAGCCATCAAAACCCAAACAATGAGGCAGTGAGGCTTGAACTGGAAGCTATTATTGGCAGATAACTGAGAGTCAGAGTGACTTGAGTTTACAGGTAGAGTCAAGTAGTTCCATTTGAATCTCAAGGGTATTATCAAAGCCTGGTTTTTCTGAGCTCTATTTTTAGAAATCATAAATAAAAACTATGTGAGACAAAAGAGCTAATTGTCTCACAAGGTGGAAGTTAGGGAAAGAAAAGAAGGCTAGGAAAATTTTTTCACATAATCAGAGTATGAAAATAAACATCTGTACAAATGAAGAGGAGTGATTAGGAAGCAGCAACTGACACATGAATCTCACTCTCACAGGAACTGGAGAGAGAGAGAGAGAGAGACAGAGAGACAGAGAGAGAGAGACAGAGAGAGAAAGACAGAGAGAGACAAAGAGAGACAGAAGATGAAAGGGAGGGATTAGCTCAAATTAAAAATAATTCTAACTAAAGAAGTACACACATATTTAGAAAGAGCAAAATGACTGAACAAATTACGACATATGTAACCACTACCGTGTGTAAGAAATGACAGAGGGAATGACTTTAAATAAACCTGAGAACTCAAGTTAATCAATTTATTAAGCTCCTACTATATGCTAGACAGGCCCTGTGTTAACTAGTAGGGAAAAAATAAGCCAACAGTAGTCTGTCTTTTGAATAAGCTTACAATCGAATGTCAGAAGCAACATAAAGAAGTAAGCTGAGCAGTGGGAAGTGTGCAAAAATCGGGCTGTGAGAGGGTACCCAGTACAAGGACATGAGTTTTTGGAATGGAAATCAAGCAGAACTATTGATGGAGATACTTGGAAAGTTTTGCAAATTCTGAACCCTTTACAAAGGCAGGTTTTGAGAGGAGTTTATTTTTCCACCCTCTAGTTCTTCATTCAGAGGGGAGGCTCAATTGCTGTTGCTGAGTATCAAAAATTGTGTCAGTCATCTTGGTGATGAGATTTCAGGTGATCAGTTGATCCTGGAAGGATCATAATATTCTGTGGAGTGGAAACTAAGTAGAACTATACATAGAAAATGGAAAGTTACCAGGGAAGATTGATATGAACTGATGCAGAGTGAAAAGAAGCCAGAGAACAATTTTTATAATGATATCAATATTGTCCAAACAACTTTGAAAGCATTAGTGGCTCTTATCAGCATATTGACTAATCATGATTCTAGGGGATAAATGATGAAATATACCCACTGCCTGACAGAATGGTTTAAAGATTTAAAGTGCAGAATTTTGTACACATATGTGTATGTATGTATATGTATGTATGTGTATGTGTATATGTATATACATATATGAGTATATATGTATGTATGCATAATGCCCAATATAAAAATATTTTGCTTGATTATACCTGTTTGTAACAGAAATTTTGTTTTTCTTTTTCCTCAGTGGATAGGAGGGGAAAATATTACTTTTTACTGAATAAAATAAAATATATAATTAAATATTTATAAGAGCTCTTTGTTTTGTTAAGAGATAGGAACTAAGGGGTTCCTGTATTAATATCTTTCAAAAGGCAATCTTGAAAGACTTAAGAACTCCCTGATTAATGCAAGGACCAACCACAATTCCAGAAGACCAGTGATGAACTGTGTGACCCACTTCTTAAAAGAGTGATGATAGACTCAAAATGTAGTAAAAACAAATTTTTGGATATGGTAAATGCAAGATTTTGAGGGTTTTTTTTTTTTTGCATTTTATAACATAACAAAGCCAAAAATTTATCAGTGTAAATTACAAAGAATAGGATCAAATATAAAAAATTCCCTGAATCTTGAAAGAGATATAACATAGTTTCTTTAAATTAAATTTTTACTTTTTTCTATTCAGAAAAATCTTTTTTCTTTTCTCTTATCATAATTTGTTTAACCATTATCAGCTGATGGTGAACCCATTAGTTTTCTAGACCTATGTCACCACAAAAAGATCTTTTACAAGTAATTTTATCCCTGAGTCCTTTTCCTCTTCCTTTGATCTGCAATTTAGATCTAGCAATGGTATTACTAGGTGAAAGGGAATACACACACACATGCACACATACACACACACACACACATGCACACACACATACATATGCTTGTATGTATATAGTGAGAGTTATCATTATACTTTAGTAACTATTTGAGCATATTTCCAAATTTCTTTCCAGAATGGCTGAACCAATTCACAGTTTCAACAATAAGGCATTAATATGACTATTTTTATTTCAATTCACTTCAATTTGATAAACATTTATTAAGTATCAAATATGTCAGGCACTGAACTAAGCTCTGAGGAAACAAATAATAAGAAGAAAAACAGTCCTTGCGTCAAAAAGCTAGCAATCTAATGGGGGAAGTCAACACACAAAGAATGTTAGAAAAGGTGGGGAGGAGACAGGAAAGGAGTGTTCTGTTCCTTGAAATTGAAACTAAACAGAGCTGCAGATGCAAAGTGGAGCGAAAGTCTATTTTCTGCCCTCTCTATAAGTCCCCTTAATCATGTGTCATTTTCCTTTTCGGTCTAGTTCTTATACATTTTACAAACAAAACAAAAACCTTGTAAAAGTACATGTATAGTTTGAAAAGACTAAAAGCCATAACCCCCCAAATCAGTCAATGTGATATGAATAGTCAATTAAGCAAAGAAGATGATTCAAGGGCAGTCATATGTTGATGATGCCACATTACTGTGTGAGCCCTGGAATGAAAAATCCCAGAGAAAACTAAAATTACATATGAGTCTTTATCAGAGAAATCTCACACAGACAGACACTTCAACTGACCATGGTGAAGGGATACCCTCCCGAAGGACATGCAGATTGTCTCACTTCATGCCCTCTCCCCTTTAATCAACTCATTTTTGTGAATTGTATGCTACTCATAGTTGGGCTACAGCTGTCAATCAGAATTTTTTGTGCTAATATGAAATCAAATTCTAAATCAAAGTTAGAATCTACAAGTTTGGCAAAGCAGCCTCATCTAGTAGAAAGGATATTTGAAAACTGAATTCTTGTCTGGCTGATCCAGGTGTATATAAAACCTTAGGAAAAGTCATTTAAAGTTCTATGGATCTTACGTTATTCCTATGATAAATGATGAACTCTCATAGCTGCCTTATTTTAAGTATTCCTCCACCTTTCTGTTTTGTTCCTTCTTCTGCTCCACCTCCTCCACCTTCTAATTTCATTTAGATAGCACTTCAAGTTTTACAAAGTATTTCATATATATTATCTCATTTCATCCTCATAACAACCCTGTGACATGTGCTATTATTATCCTTATTTTATAGAAGAGGAAACTGAAACTAAGCGTGATTCAATAGCCCAGGTTCACACAGCTAATAAATGAGATAATATTTGCAAAGTGTTTAGTACCGTGACTGAACATAGTAAATGTTATATAAACCCTAACTTGTTAGCTGTGCTAGTGGAAACTGGAAAAGGTTCGGTTTCATTCCAGGCAGCAACATGTACCTGAAGACTGATAAGGACTAACACAGTTAATTATGGAAAGGCTCATTACCAACATCTTGGCTAAATTCTTTAGCAATGTTGACAGAGACCTCACTTGACTTTTATCAATCCCAGTTCCTAATCCACTTCAAAACACATTTATTAGGCTTCTTTAATAGAACACTTCCAAAGACTGAGAAAAGATGGCAAGAGATGGCTTAGCACAGATTTTGATTGGAGAGAATGATGGTCAGACTGAACTGATGCAAGATGCTGGGGTGCATGGTGGTTTGGGTGGTAGGGGTAGATTAAATTAGGAGTGAAGTTTGAAGGAGAAGAGACAGGAGAATGGGAGAAGAGACAGCAACGGTAGAAGACAACAGTGCCAGGTAAGAAAGTTCCTGATGAACATTCTCTATCCTGCCTCCTCTAACAGGCTTTGAGGATCTCCCTGCACTATTTTTACTACAATGACAGTGCTGTGAGACCAGAAGTATGGTTCTATGCATGAGCTATAATCTTTTCAAGATAGCATTCTGGTTCACAATGAGGCCTGTGTTAGCCTGACATTTTTTTTTTTCTTTTGCAAAAAATGTTATGAATGACAATATCATCCTCTGTTATTTCTGCTTGGGAGAGGAGTAGTTTAGCTTAAGTAATTTGGGTGTCAGGAAGGTAGGGCTTTAATCATGGGGATGTGAAAGATTCTCCTATGTTCCAGTTTCTACTGCTGCTGATATTGTCATGAATTTGGCTTTCATTATCCAGAGAGGTTTAAGCAATTAAAAAAAAAAAAGCTATATTAAAACTAAAAGATTAAGGAATTGCCAGTGGGAGGAGTCAAAAGATACCAAGGTATTAGGCTCCTGTGGAGTAACAGGGAAAACACTCACCCTCTGGAATAGACCATGAATAACTCTATTACACAGACTTGGCTGCTGGGGATGGAAGCTCAATTCCATGTGGACAGTCTTGGGCGGGTAAAGGTGGGAACTTCTAAATCTTGGAGTTCTCACGAGGCCCCCCATAAACACCAGGGAATCAAGGAGTGAGACCGAGCAATCTCGTGTATTTCCACCTCTTCCCGTGAGAAACGTGATGGGAGAGAGCTCTCCCAGCCCTTGAGATTGTCCCGGATCTGGGCACACCTATTGTTATCTAACAGGCACGGTATTCAGGTGCAAACTATGCGGCTGGAGAGCTTAATTAGGATTAGGAAAGCCTGAAAGCGCTCTTAGGCGGGAGGGGCGCGGAGCGGACAGGACAGAAGGCTCCATTTTTCCTCTCTTCCTTCTTCCCTCCCCCTCTCTCCCCACTTACACTTCTGCTTCCAATCTCTTAATATAAGATCTTTGCCTCCTTGGGAGATTCCTTGCTCCCTCCTAAGGAAGAATTCCCCCTGCACTTGTAACCAGGACCCTGAATAAAAGCCTAACCCTTGTTCGACTCCGTAAAGTCTCTTCTCTCATACGTTTATCCGGTTTGGCCAGCCGAAGACCTGCGATACAGGTAAGGTAAGACTCGGGTAGCCCTGGCAGTTGGCGTATCCAAACAGGGACAGGAGTGCAGATATCCTGGGTGGTTGGGAACACCCAGAAGGGGCTATGAAAGACGAGAGTCCCGAATCCTAGATTTGGAAGGAGAGAAAGAGTGAGTAGCTTCCCACACCCATGGGAAAAGGGCAGGGATGGGGAATCAATTGCCAGTAATAAAGCCAGAGGAACAGGAGGTCTGGGCTGAGATACTTTACAGGGAATGCAGGGAGGCGGGGGTAACTATAGAGTTAAACGACCTCCAAAAATTTTGTAAAAGGATTTGGAAAGTTTAAGAATTCCCCCTGCAGTTGTAACCAGGACCCTGAATAAAAACTTAACCCTTGTTCGACTCTGGGAGGTCTCTTCTCTCATACAATTATCCGGTTTGGCCAGCCAAAGACCTTCGAGAGGTAAGGTAAGAAGACTCGGGTAGCCCTCAGGCCTCTAGGCCTGGCACTTGGCCAACATGATCACGCTATTAATTATCAGTTTTTCCCTTTTTCTCCCTATGTTTCTCCATATGTGTATGTAATATACATGTGGATTCGGACAAAATCATCTACTGCAGTCTTGTATTTCTCACTAGCCATTCCTAGGGATATGGCAATGGCATTTGTTATATGCATGAAATATACCAGCAATGAATAAATGTATGTACACAGAAAGTTTATTTGAATGAATTTCTCTGTGGTTGGTGAATATTTCTGTGACATTCAGTGATTGAAACTCATTTTCATAATGTCACTCTAATGGGTATAAGATTTCTGATTGATACTAAACACTGAATGATCACCACACCCAGGGATTAATTGGATGAAGTTTTCTTCATAAACCTACATAGCTAAACAGCTTTTTGCTATGTTTGAAATTAAAAACAAAAAGGTTGCAGTTGTAACATTAGCAGGGGGTTCCATTCTGACAGCATGCTTGCTAAGGAAAAGTATGTTTGAAATATGCTGGTTCAGCTGTTTTTTCAGTACCTTATTTCAATTGTATTTTTAGCTTTCTTCTTCATAAGTCCTTGGACAAAATATAATTAAATTCTGTATTTTATGAAAACTCATCAGCAAAACAATGGGTAGTAGTATTCAAAAGATATGAGAAATATGCATATTTAGACATATATGCACACAAATTATATTAGGGAGTGATTATTCATTTGATATAGATTTTTTTCACCTTGCAAGGGAACTCATTATAGGATTCCTTTGAATATCTAACATTTAAAGTGATTCAAGTTTCAAATTTTTTCATTCACATATAATTTTTCATAAAGATTAAAAAAACCCAACTTTTGTAGTCTTTTGAATATGTCTTCTACAATCAAGTCACAGAAGTATTTTGAAATTAGTTTTTTTGAATTGGCTTTGGAAAGGAATAGAGATTATTTATTATATTACATGATATGGTTCCTCCTAAGCATAAAATCCAAATATTTTAATCAAATATGAAACCATATATTTTACATATGATGAAGACATCTTTTTTATCAGTAGTAGCCCAAAGGAAGGATATTGTTGAAGTGCTCTCTTGATTTGCCTTTTCCTTTCTCCCATACATCAATTTCCAGGTCCTGTCATTGCTGCCTACACAATATGTTTTTAATTTCATTAAATACTTCCCAGTTACATTAAAAATTTTAGAGGGGCGGAGCCAAGATGGTGGAGTAGAAAGATGTACATACACATAGCTCCAAACCCACAACCCATAGAACATCTGTAAATAGCAACTCACTGCGAATTCTGCAGGACCAGAGGCCAGAGAACATTGGAGCGAAGGAGATTTCTGTTCCAGAGGGACCTGCAAACCTCTCACAAAAGGTCCTTTGTGCTGTGGACTGGGAGCCAAGTACAGCCCTGCCGCGGCCATGGCACCGAGAGGAACAGATCTGAGCAGGCTTCAGAGACGGAGTCTCCAGCAGCCATGTGGGTCCCTCCACCCACAGGTGACGGGAGTTGGTGAGAGAGTCTCTTTGGCTGGTGGAGAGGGGAGTGGGGTGCCCCCATAACTCAGGCCCCCTCTGGAGGCAGAAGTGGAGGTGGGAGCAGAGAGGGGCTACCAAAGCAGGCAGGAGCCTGGATCCATTGTTGAAGGTCTCTGCATAAACCCCCTGAGGGAACGGAGCCTGTGAGGTGGCCCTGCCCTGACCTGAGCACCTAAACTTAATCTCACACTGAATAGCAGCCCTGCCCCCGCCAAAAGCCCTGAGGCTGGAAGCAGCATTTGAATCTCAGACCCAAAGCACTAGCTGGGAGGATCAGGAGGTGAGGTGGGTGTGAGGAGAATATTCAGAGGTCAAGTCACTGGCTGGGAAAATGCCCAGAAAAGGGAAAAGAAATAATACTATAGAAGGTTACTTTCTTGGTGAACATGCATTTCCTCCCTTCCTTTCTGATGAGGAAGAACAATGCTTACCATCAGGCAAAGACACAGAAGTCAAGGCTTCTATATCCCAGCCCACTCAATGGGCTCAGGCCATGGAAGAGTTCAAAAAGGATTTTGAAAATCAAGTTAGAGAGGTGGAGGAAAAACTGGGAAGAGAAATGAGAGACATGCAGTCAAAGCATGAACAGCAGGTCAGCATCCTGCTAAAGGAGACCCAAAAAAATGCTGAAGAAAATAACACCTTGAGAAATAGGCTAACTCAATTGGCAAAAGAGGTTCAAAAAGCCAATGAGGAGAAGAATGCTTTCAAAAGCAGAATTAGCCAAATGGAAAAGGATATTCAAAAGCTCACTGAAGAAAATAGTTCTTTCAAAATTAGAATGGAACAGATGGAGGCTAATGAATTTATGAGAAACCAAGAAATCACAAAACAAAACCAAAAGAATGAAAAAATGGAAGATAATGTGAAATATCTCATTGGAAAAACAACTGACCTGGAAAATAGATCCAGGAGAGACAATTTAAAAATTATGGGCCTACCTGAAAGCCATGATCAGAAAAAGAGCCTAGACATAACTTTCATGAAATTATCAAAGAAAACTGCCCTGAGATTCTAGAACCAGAGGGCAAAATAAATATTCAAGGAATCCACAGAACACTGCCTGAAAGAGATCCAAAAAGAGAAACTCCTAGGAACGTTGTGGCCAAATTCCAGAGTTCCCAGGTCAAGGAGAAAATATTGCAAGCAGCTAGAAAGAAACAATTCAAGTATTGTGGAAATACAATGAGGATAACACAAGATCTAGCAGCTTCTACATTAAGGGATCGAAGGGCATGGAATAGGATATTCCAGACGTCAAAGGAACTAGGACTAAAACCAAGAATCACCTACCCAGCAAAACTGAGTATAGTACTTCAGGGGAAAAAATGGTCTTTCAATGAAAAATAGAGGACTTTCAAGCATTCTTGATGAAAAGACCAGAGCTGAAAAGAAAATTTGACTTTCAAACACAAGAATGAAGAGAAGCATGAAAAGGTGAACAGCAAAGAGAAGTCATAAAGGACTTACAAAAGTTGAACTGTTTACATTCCTACATGGAAAGACAATATTTGTAACTCTTGAAACTTTTCAGTATCTGGGTACTGGGTGGGATTACATACACACACACACACACACATAGAGACAGAGTGCACAGAGTGAATTGAAGAGGATGGAATCATATCTTTAAAAAATGAAATCAAGCAGTGAGAGAGAAATATATTGGGAGGAGAAAGGGAGAAATGGAATGGGGCAAATTATCTCTCATAAAAGAGGCAAGCAAAAGACTTATTAGTGGAGGGATAAAGAGGGGAGGTGAGAGAAAAACATGAAGTTTACTCTCATCACATCCCACTAAAGGAAGGAATAAAATGCATGCTCATTTTGGTATGAAAACCTATCTTACAATACAGGAAAGTGGGTGATAAGGGGATAAGTGGGGGGGGGATGATGGAAGGGAGGGCAGGGGGAGGAGGGAGCAATTTGAGGTCAACATTCATGGGGAGGTACAGGATCAAAAGAGAACAGAAGTAATGGGGGACAGGATAGGATGGAGGGAAATATAGTCAGTCTTATACAACACAACTCTTATGGAAGTCATTTGCAAAACTACACAGATTTGGCCTATGTTGAATTGCTTGCCTTCCAAAGGGAAGGGGTGGGGAGAGAGGGAGGTAAAGAAGTTGGAACTCAAAGTGTTAGGATCAACTGTAATGTTCTTTTCACTAGGAAATAAGAAATACAGGTAAAGGGGTATAGAAAGTTATCTGGCCCTATAGGACAAAAGAGAAGATGGAGACAAGGGCAGAGAGGGATGATAGAAGAGAGGGCAGATTGGTCATAAGGGCAATTAGAATGCTCGGTGTTTGGGGGGGGAAGGGGACAAAAGGGGAGAAAATCAAGCAATTTAATATTGATTATACATGTGAAATCATGCAAAGCATTTTTCCATATTAGTCATGTGGCAAAAACAACACAAGAAAATAAAACAATAAAAATAAAGAAAGTTAAAAAATATGTGGTTCAATCTGC
The DNA here is from genome assembly GCF_028372415.1 of Notamacropus eugenii. NCBI lineage: Eukaryota > Metazoa > Chordata > Mammalia > Diprotodontia > Macropodidae > Notamacropus > Notamacropus eugenii. The sequence continues at coordinate 289,712,006 of NC_092876.1, forward strand.
ATTGAGAGTTCGTTAGTTCTCTTTCTGGAGGCACTTGTCATTTGTTCATCAGACAAACTCTGAAACAACCTTAGATTACTGTCTTGATTAAGGTAACTAAATCTTTCTCAGCTGATTATTACAATATTGCTAGTATGGTGTATGATGTTCTTCTGGTTCTGCTCACTTCACTTTGCATGAGTTCAGATAACCCAGGTTTTTATGGTACCACCCTGCTTATCATTTCTTTTAGCACAATAGCACAATGATATTCTATCCCAGTCATGTACTTTAATTAATGGGCATATCCTCAGTTTCCTTTTTTCCCCTTTGCAACCATAAAAAGAGCTGCTACATATATTTTTTGCACAAATGGGTCCTTTCCCCTTTTCTTTGATATCTTTTGGATACAATCCTTTTAGAGGTTTTGCTGAGTCAAAGCGTATATGAAGTCTTATATTTCTTTAGGCATAATTCCAAATTGTTCTTCAGAATGGTTGAAGTACATCACAATTCTAGCAATAATACATTAGTGTCCCTGTTTTTCCACATCCCTCCAGCATTTTTCATTTTCCTTTTTTTTTTGTCACAATAGCCAATCTGATGTGAGGTGGTATCTCAGAGCTGCTTTAACTTTCACTTGTCTAATCAGTAGTGATTTAGAGCATTTTTTATGGGACTATAGATAGCTTTGATGTCTTCTTCTGGAAATTACCTGTCATGAACTTTGACCTTTTATCAACTTGGAAAATGACTCATTTTTATAAATTTGACTTAGTTATTGCTAAATTTGAGAAATTAAGTCTTTATAAGACAAATTTGCTGTAAATTTATTTCCTCTTTTCCTTCTAATTTTGGCTGTATTGGTTTTGACTGTGCAAAAGCTTTTTCATTTCATATAATACAAATTATCTACTTCACTTCCCATAATCCTCTCTATATCTTGTTTGGTAATAAATTATTCTCTTATCCAGAGATCTGACAAGGTAAATTTTTTTATATTCCCCTAATTTACTCATTTTTATTTCTAAATCATTTATCCATTTTGACCTTGTCTTGGTAAATAAAGTAAGATAGTGATCAATGCCTACTTTCTACCAAACTGCCTTCCAGTTTTCTCAGCAATTTTTGTCAAATGTTGAGGTCTTCCCTGAAAAGTGTGGGTCTTTGAGTTTACCTAATACTTGATTACTATGGTTGCTTACTACTATATATTATGTACCTAATCTAGCCCACTGAACCACCACTTTATCAGCCACTGTATTTATCAGTACAAAATTATGATGATTTTTAAAAAATTAGTATTTTATAATGCAGTTTGAAATCTGGAACTGCTAAGCCACCTTCCTTCATATTTATCCTGTCCATTCTCTGAAGTCTGCTTTGCTTGTCTGCTTTCTTTTATATGCCTTCGTTTTTATCCCCCTCTCCCCTCTTTTTTCTCTAATCCACTACTCTTCTTATTTCCCTGTTGGGTAAGATCGATTTCTATTGCCAATTGATTCACACACATACATACACACACACACACACACACACACACATGCACGCAATACATACACATGTATACCTATATACAATCTATACCTTTCTATCTGTCTATCTATCTATCCATCCTCTTTGAACCAATTTATCTGTGACTTTCAAGAGTTTCCAGCCCCCCTGCCCTCCCATTTCCCTTATACTTTAAAAGCTCTTCCTTGTAGGCCTCTTTTCTGTGAGATAAATTTTCCCATTTTTCCTCTCCCTACCACCTTCTTGCAGGGCATCACTCTTTCTCACTTATCCAACTGCCCACTTTTTTTTTACATCATCACACCATTTTTGTCTCATTCCCATGTCCTCTTCCTATTTAAAATTCTAAATGCCCTAATGATGATAAAGTTCTGAGAAGATACATGGATCATCTTCCCATGCAGAAAGGTAAAGAGTTTAATATATTGAGTCACTTGTGATTTCTCTCTTATGTTTACCTTTTCATGTTTCTCTTGAGTCTCATACTCAAAAGAGAAATTTTCTGTTCATTTCTGGTGTTTTCATCATGAAAGATTAGAAGTATTCTATTTCACTAAATATCCATTTCTTTCCTCTTAAAGGAAATATTTATTCTCCCAAGTATGTTATTCTTGATTGCAATCTCAATTCTTATGCCTTCCAGAATATCATATTTCAAGACCCTCCTATTCCTTTAATGTGGTATCTGCTAAATTTTGTGTGATCTTGACTGTGGCTCCACATTATTTGAATGAGGTTTTTTTTTTGGCTGCCTGAAGAATTTTCTCTTTGATCTGGGAGCTCTGGAATTTAAAACATTCCTTGGAGTTTGCATTTTTGAATTTATTTCAGAGGTAATTGGTAGATTCTTTTCATTTCTATTTTACTTACCCATTCTAGAATATCAGAGGAGTTTTCCATAAAAATATCTTCTTGACTTCCATTTCTCAAGTGGAAATCATTTGTTTCCACTTGCCCACTTCTAATTTTTAAGGAATTATTTTCTTCAGTATGTTTGTACTTCTTTTATCTAGCTGTTAGTTCTGTTTTTTATATTTGTCTTCCTTCTCTTTTATTTGTTTATCCAATTTTTCCTATGGTACTCTTTTTTGATTAAGAAAAGTCAGTTTTTACCTTTTCTAGGAATTCTTGTTAGAATTGTGCTAATTTTATTTTTCCCCCACTTTGAGACTTTGCTTATAACCATTTTGACTTTATTGACTTCTTGTGGATTTGGGTCTTGATCTTTTCTGTCGTCATACTAATGTTTTATGGTCATGTTCTATGTTGTTGCTGTTTGCTCATTTTTCTACCCTATTTCTTGATTTGAAACTTTATGTTAATGTTGGACTGTTCCCAGATTGGGTGATAGGGAAGAGCTCTGTCTCAAGCTTCAGACTTTTTTGCACCTACTCTTTTAGAGTTAGTTCTAAGGGTTTGGAAGTTTCAGGTGCTGCCAAGTTGGTATGACCTGAGGAGAGGTTTGGTCACCACTCTCTTGGTCTGCTCTAAAGTCCTTAACAAGAAAGTATCCCTGATCCCTTGGGATTGCAACTGATACTGTACCTCATGGCCCTTCCTCCCTTGGGACTAGAAGTGATACTACTCTTCATGGCTTCCACTCCTTCTTAATTAAAAGTGGTCTTCACCTTTAAACTATGACCCAGAAGCAAGTATAGAAAATGGAGTTGCCAGACAGCATCTGTTCCTGCATCCAGTGCAAACACAATGGTACTCTGCAAACTTTTCCTGCCTAGTAGTCAGGTTCCCTTACCAACTCTGCTCTTATGTTGGCTCTGCCATTCCATAATTCAAATTTAAAGTCCTTGAGAGTAGAATGTCAGGAGAGCTCAGCTAAGTGCTTTCTTTACTCTATCATCTTGGCTCTGCTCCTAGAAATCATACTACATCCCTTACATGAATTTTTTTCTCTCTATCCCCAATTGTATCCCAGGTCAAGTTCTGTTATCTTCTTTCTTAGATTATTTTCAATAAATTTCTAGCTATCATACCTTATTTTCATCTCTTCTCCAACACATCTTCTAAGCCACTAGCCTAGTATTCTTCTTTTTATGATCATGGAATTCTTTTTTTTTTTCTCAACAACAACAACAATAACAAAAAATACAAAAACCCAAAAACCCTTCTATAGTATTTTCTTGGCAAAGATACTGGAGTGGTTCTCTGTTTATTTCTCCAGCTCATTTTACAGATGAGGAACTGAGACAAATAGGGTTAATTTGCCTAGGGTGACACAGCTAGTAAGCATTTAAGGTCAGATTTGAACTTGGGGAAAATGAGTCTTCCTGACTACAGACCCAGCAATCTATCCACCTAGCTCTACCACTCTAGCCACCAAGCTACCCCTGGAAATAGAAATGTCAAGGGTTATTTCAGTGGGTTATCTGATCTTATTCAAACAACAAAACCACCAGAATTTGTCTGCTTTTCTTGTAAATGGTCCAGACTAGAAGTCAGAAGACCAAGGGAACTTGGGAGGTTTCTGCTGAATTTCTCCTTAGTCCCACTTTCAGTATTTATAAAATGGGGATAAAATTATCTGCCCTGAGTACTTTACCAGTTTGAGAGGGGCCATTAGAGTTAGTTCTGGGAAGGCACTTAGAACAATATGAAATGTTACCAAAGTACACATATTAAGCAAAAATTACAAAGACTAGAAGCAATATGTAGCATTCTACAAGGATTTACTTTATGTAATAAAAAATAGATCAATCTCTATATTTGCTTCCCAGCTCCTCCTCTACTTTTCATACTTTTCTGAGAATAGACTAAAAAAACAATAGCAGCTTAATTAAAACCTTCACAGATAAAGGTTTTGTTTAAAATTAAGGACTCTTCACAATCATTTATTCAAGGTGGATCATATTTTAGTTTAGGTTCTTGATAATGTTTAAAAGGCAGATTGATTTGATTCCCCCCTCCCCATAGCAAACATATGGTACGTCTTGTCAGAAAAAAAGAAGTCTATCTACATGCTGAAAAAGAAAGTCATGGGTGCTGGTAAGGGAAGAGAGAGAGAAGCAATTTGGAATAGCCAATGTGGAGAATGAGAATGAGGCAGACATCAATAAATAAATGAATGAATGAACGAATGAACTAGCCAACAGAAACCAACGGATAAATAAATGGGAAAACAAACAAATGAGTGAGCAAATGAATACATCAATAAATGAGTAAAGAAATGAATGAATGAATGAACAATTATATAAATAAATCATCTCCATGCTAGGAAAAGCAGCTATTTGAGATTAAATAGATAGAATTTGCAATGGATCCAGTCGCCATGGTTTTTTAAGTTACTTCAGTAGCAATTAACACCTTAAGAGTAGGACTAGAATACCCTGGATTAAGGATGGGCAGAGTTGGAATATTGAAGGAGAAGATGACTGAAGATCATATAAACAAGGAAAGCACATTGTCTAAATGCTAACCAAAAAGTCAAAACTCTGAAGGGAAGCAAGTAAGGCCAAAGAATTTTTGTCAGATGTATTTGCTGAAAAGAAGATGATAAGTTAAAGATTCAATTTAAACAGTTGTAAGGTTTCAAGGCAATTCAAAGTACTCTTGATTTTGCCTAAGTAATCTGACAAAAGTCATGATATTTCTTTGATAAATAGTTTTCTTATTTTTATTTCTTTGTTCATTCAATATCATTGACAAAGGCATAAATTTGTGTATGGTATGTATATGTGTGGTGGATAAGAACAGGGGTTCAAAAAATTGAATAAAATTCACTTACCATCTTAAACATCACTGGATATTTTAAATCCAGTGATACTTAAGAAAATGGTGTTTCTTTTTATGGCAATCCTTGATAGTTGAATATTCATGTATGGTGAATAACATTTGACATTTGTGTCATTAATCAGCAAACTCTGTAAGTATTTCAAAAGGAGACAAATTAAATTCAAAGTTAGAAATCGCCTATGCAGAAGTAAGAATGGAGTAATTGTCTGTGTTCTTTCCATGTTCTTATACCTGGTATTAATGCCCTTTAACATGTTGTCACTGTGCTTATATTTCCAAATAAATATTAAGAAAAGAAAAAGAAAGGATGTATGAAAAACACAGAGAGAATCACTGTTATTAAGGTCAGAATGTCATTCTGGGAATAATTCAATTGCTCTAAAAATCCATCCACATCACTGTATGAAGGTTCCTTTCCTTTCTGCAGTTTTACTGGCTCACTTTTTTTCTGCTTGGGAACTGTTTTTGCTATTACATGCTCCATATATGACTTTTTGTCCATATTTCACACCAAAAAAATTGAAAAGTCAGCCATCCCTTTAGGATCACAAGTTAAAGATTACTCAGAAACTCTTGAGACAGCTCATTCCAATTTTACACAGTTCAAATTCCTAAGAAATACATCCTTAAATCCAAATCCTCTTTTATTCAATTTCTACTCATTGTTCTAGTTCTCTTTACAGAGCTCAAGTAGAAAAAGTCTCAATCTGTTAGCTTGCAATAGCTCTCCAAATATCTGATGACAGCTATCATGGCCTTTCTCCAAAGCAAATACTCACCTTACTCCAAATTCATAGCTTATAATAGGCTTAAAATCGCAAGACTCTACTTTACTTCTCATCAGTTCATGTGAGTTTTTCCAAGCTTCTCTGTATTCATTACATATATAATTTTTTTGCAGCCCAGTAGTATTCCTTTGCTTACATATGTCAATTTGTTTATGTATTTCCCAGTCCATGGGAATCTTCCTTCCTTCCTTCCTTCCTTCCTTCCTTCCTTCCTTCCTTCCTTCCTTCCTTCCTTCCCTCCTTCCCTCCTTCCTTCCTTCCTTCCCTCCCTCCCTCCCTCCCTCCCTCCCTCCCTCCTTCCTTCCTTCCTTCCTTCCTTCCTTCCTTCCTTCCTTCCTTCCTTCCTTCCTTCCTTCCTTCCCTCCCTCCCTCCCTCCCTCCCTCCCTCCTTCCTTCCTTCCTTCCTTCCTTCCTTCCTTCCTTCCTTCCTTCCTTCCTTCCTTCCTTCCTTCCTTCCCTCCTTCCCTCCTTCCTTCCTTCCTTCCTTCCTTCCTTCCTTCCTTCCTTCCTTCCTTCCTTCCTTCCTTCCCTCCCTCCCTCCCTCCCTCCTTCCTTCCTTTCTTCCTTCCTTCCGTTCTTCTTTCCTTCTTTCCTTTCTCCTTTTTCCCCCAATTTTCCCCCAATTCTCTGCTATTCCAAAAAGTATTGCTATCAATATCAATATCAAGTGTATATTTGAACTTTCTTCTTTCAGTAATGTCTTATTTAATAATGAAACCTTTATGTCAAAGGGTACAGAGATTTTTATCACTTTACCTAAGTCCCTCATGCTTTCTGAAATGGTTGTGCAGATTGTCACCAACCATGAAATGGAGTGCCTGTTGTCTCATAACCTCCCTTATATACCTATTGTTCCCATGTTTTGGCATCTTTTGCCTATTCTCTGGATATGAAATGAACCTCAGGCTCATTTTGTTGTTCTTTGCTAATTTGTGGTTAGGAGTTTGGGTTATTGAGTTCCATGGTTATTGATTTTCCCTTGTCTAGTTTGTTCCATTTTCCTTGTCTAGTCCAATCTTCTTATACTACTTTATAACATAGTATGTTTCAAGAAATTTAATTCCCACTTGTTCCTACATTTTTTATTATTTCCATTATATTTCTTTTATTTTTTCCAAAATTATTATTATTTTATAGAAATAATCTAAAGCCTCAAGGCCGCAGGCTCCTCATCCCTGAAAGTATATCTTTGCTAGTTTGATATGACATTAAAACTGTAAATTAATTCTACCAATATTGACACTTTTATTACATGGCACAATCAAACCATGGGCATTCAATTTTCCTCTTGCTGGTTATATCATGTGCTTTGATAGACTGAACTTCTAATATTTTATACATTTTTTATTTCAATGTTATTTCCTCTTATAGTTTTGTGAATTGAATTATCATATAGAAATTTTGCAGATATCTGTGGTTTTATTTGATAGCATGCAACTCTGTTGAAGCTATTTGCAATCTCATTTAGACACATCTTTGCTTTTCTACACTTTGATCTCTTTTCCAAGGTGGTGAGAAGTTGTGATTCTTAATGCTTTTTGCCACTGAATAGTAGGGTAAGGATATGAGCATGGTGTAACGAAAAAGATGTCAATATCAGGAAGGAAATTATTCATTGGCTTTTGGAGCACGTCAGGTTAATTGGTTTGCTATTTTACCAGAGTGTAGGAGTTTGTGGGGGAGGTGATGCTAATAAGCATGTTGGGATTAGTCTTCTTTGCTGCTAATTCATCAGTTTTTACATGTCTGATGTCAAAAGAAAAGGCATTGATAGGAGTTTTTTAAATTACTTTTTATTATTTTATTATTTATTTTATAATATTTTATATATTATATATAATATAATAATTTATATGATTATTTATTATTAATTTTTAATTAATTTTAATTAATAATTTAATTAATTTTTTAATTAAATTAAAATTTAATATTTTACACACACCTCTACACGCACCTTTGTCCTTGTTCATTGTACTTTTAGTGGTTACTCAATAAATATCTTGTTATTAAAATTTTTCATATAGCATTTACATTTAAAGTGAAGTATAGTAAATTCGTCATAGGCTCAAATTAGTATTGATCCTAAAAAAAAGCTTAATATAATTCTTGGGTATTAAAATAGCGGCCATCCATTATCATCCCCCATTCTGTTTTGAGCTCCGTAACTAAGACTTTGGAAAATGTTGCTGAGTATGCAGAATGGAACAATGAAAATAATTAAGACATTAGAAAGTTAAGATGATGAAATATTTAAAAGGTTGCATAGATAATTCACTATCTTGACTCCTGGACATATTTAAATCCCCAGAGATAACTCCATGAGAATTAAATGAGGCAAAGACTGAAATAGGTTAGCAAGGGCAATTGCTTTCCTATAGGGCCTTAAAAGAAAGAAGAAATTCTAAACCACATTAGAATCATAAAAGTCAGAGTGAGAAGATGCACAGAAACTACTTACTCAAACCTCTACCTGGAAAAAATAAACATCCTTTCTACAAAGGATCTGACAAGTGGTCATCTTACCTTCACTTAACAGTCTCAGGTAGAAGTGAGCTCATCACTTGCTGAAGTATCCATTTTACTTTTAGGTAGCACTAATCATTTGTGCTTTGGAGAATCATTTGGGAATAGTGACACTTTAAGGCACAAAGAAAGGATAAGATTTATAAACATATGTGTTGTTTTATTAGTAAAAATATAAACCCTAAAATTCTTATTGATTAGCAATAATTTGTTGATTGGCTACTATGTAATAATGATGTAATAATAATAACTAACATTTATATATTGCTTCAAGGTTTATATGCACTTTTATCAATTTTTATCTCATTTTATTCTCACAACGATTCCAGGAGGTAAGTGCAAAAAAAGTAAAAATGAAATAGTCCCTCCCCTCAAAAAGCTCAAAATCTCAATGTGGAAATACAACATTCACATATGCAACATTGATAATGAGGCAATTTTTTGAGGGAAGTCCCATATCTAGGAAAATCAGGAAAGGCTTCATGTAGGTGGATCACATAAGAGGTTTTAAAGATTCGTTATTTTAAACCTATGTTCTATATATTTGACTTTGGGTGAGTATTTATTTTGTGGGAAGGCCATGATAGCTGTCATCAAATATTTTGTAGGGTTATTACAAGTTATTCTGTTTGATCTCTGTAAACATAACTAGAACAATTGGCAGAAATTGGAGAAAAGAGCTTTGAATTAATAAAGTACTTCTCAGCATTTCAAATTTTCTAAAAATTAGAACGAGCTATCTCAAGAGCTTGTGAGTAATCTTTAACTTATGGTCCTCAAGAGAAAACTGAATTTTCAATTGTTTAGTGTATTATCTTTAGGTCCAGAATTTTCAGGGGCTCTGAATCCATGTAAAGGGACTTTCATAGAGACCATCTTCATCTTGTTCATAACAGCACAACAGATTTAGTTGAACGATTTGAAATTGAAAATCAGCAAAAAACAAAAAATAATAATTAATTAAATTAATTTAAATTAATTAAAGCCAGCCAAATGCAAAGTCAACTGTATCTCTAGAGATGTATGGTAAGGTGCCTAAATTACAGGTATGTTAAAGCCTTACTCCTCTCAGTGTAGGAAAAAACAAACAAACATCAAGAGAAAAAAAAAATGAATGAGAAAGAAATTCTTTTTAAAATTCCTGAAAGAAGAACAGCAAAACACTGAATACTTGAAGAGACACTAAAAAAGGAATGGTCTTCAGATCATTGTGTTAGAAGAGTCTAGTGCTCAGAAAAAAAAAATGAGGAATCAACTTGAGATCTTCAAGAAAAACTTAAAAGGAAAATGAAAGCTAGAATACTTTAACAAAGCAATGGGTATCCTGAAAAAGAAAAGGGAAGAAAATAAAATAACCCCCTTAAAATGTCAGCAATACAGTACAACATTTCGAAAGACATCAAAATTGTGATAGTACATGGTTATCTCCATAGTCAAAGCAACTAATCTTGAATATGGACGTTGGGAAAACAATCTAAAAATAATGGCTTTCAGCAATAAAACAAAAATTCCAAATACCATATTTCTGGAAATCACTAAAAAATTTCTCCTTAACTTTTAAGGTATAAGTCAAAGAGTAACTCAATTGGATTCAAATGACACTGGTAGAGAGGAACTCTAGATTAAAATATTGTCACCAAATTGCAGAACATTTCCCCTAAAGTGAAAAAAAATATCGGTGAATATAGAGGTGGATTCAAGACACTTACTAAGAACACTTTATTATAAAACATCAGTCAACTCATTAACAGTTGAAAATTAAAGAAAAAGCTGGAGTAAAATGTTCCAAACAGAAAAAAAAAAGAAAACTTCCACCCATAGATAATTTGTTTAGTGAGATTGAGTACCATAATCCAAGAAAATTGTACTCTAACAGAATTCATGACTTTTAAGCATTTATTTTAAGAAAACTGAGTTCAGCAGAGGTTTTAAATTAAAACTGCAGGAGAAAAAAAAAGAATCTTAAGAATGACAAACAAATACAAATAACATAAAAGGGCCAAATGATGATGAAGTGTTCATGTACCCCAAGGGAGTGATAAAACTGTTCATCCTTGGGATTGCCACATTGTCTAGGGGTCATTGAAAGGAATAGACTTTAGTTGGGGGTTAAGAATACCATAGAGATGAAAAATGCATTCACACATAGTCAGAAAAAGATCTTGGAGTAACAACTTATAATTATAACTCGCATATACAAAACTCTTTAAGGTTTCTAATATGCATTATATATGCTGTCCCATTTGATTTGAATAGAATTGCTTATACTTTGAATGACTCAAAAATGGATGGGATTTATAATTTCAAGTAAAAATATAGTAAACCTAAATAAATATTTTGTAGTCATAATAATATAAGGTATTTATATTTTATATCTGTAATATACACATAATATTTAATATATTTATTATATATAATGGGGTGCAGGATGTGTTCAGGGAGGACCAGTACCTTTGGTGTGATAGCTGCCAAGCCCCTTTCAGGTCTGCTTTCCGCCTTTGGTGTCCAACTGTTACACCCAACTCTCACCTGTGGCTCCAAAAAACTGCAGCATGCGCAGTGGCAACACCCCAGTAAACCATTTCGGCAGATGGGCCAGACCAGGTTGAAGGCAACCAAGGGGTCTCAAACTCATTGATGAGTTCGGGAAGTGTCTACCCCAAGCATGTGGAGACTTCCCTTGAAGGAATGGGAGGATGAGAACGATTTGTTCCAATGGCCATGAAGGCAGCTGAAGCAGGTGATGTGGAGCACTTAGAGCTTGCTTAGACACTGAAGATGAAGATGCTCATCCTGAGCCATTGCCAGTCATCTTGACTCTGTCTTGCCACTGGACTATGACCACTCTGGAGGAGAGAGTGAAGCTGAGGACTTCATGTAACTGCCTCACAAATTCAATTTACTCATGAATCAAAAAACATCACTTATATACAATATAATACAGTATTTCACACATTATTTATTATGTATAAATAACAAGCATGGAATTGAGAAATTGTATTGGATTAAAAGTACCATAGCTAATGAAATAGTATTAGTATTAAAGATAAATGAAAGAAATACTGTGTTTTCCTTAAGGAAAAACTTACTGAAAGGCAGAAACAAATAAATAAAATTCCAAGAGACTTGGCCAGTAAGACAGCAATTGCAGATTAGTATAATGTTTGTGTTTAATGTGAGATATTATCAGTATCAGCTACAACTGCTGACTACCTGTCACTAATGGGAAGATAAGCATAGTAGGCCTGAGAATGGTAGAATTCCTCCAACCCCATCCTTAACCTCAGTCCCTAATTTCAATCTGCCTCTCACAGCTGTCATCTGCTGAGCGACTCCTGTGGAGAAGGGGTCAGTCATTTCCTTCAAGTGCCAACCGCAGGGCAGGTAGCAACGTAGCTGAAGGGACAAGGTGCTCTGTGGGAGAGACTGCATGTAACCAGGCAGATCATCCCACCACCAACTTGGCCATCATCTCCCCTCTCACCCCAATGAGACAGCTCAGGATCCAAAATCCAAGAACCTTAGGAACAGCAATGCTTCCAGTCCAGTGTCCAGTTATCCATCATTCTGGTAATCAATTTCTGTGAAGATTCTGTATGGAAACTACTTCATCATATACTACAACCACATCTCTTGAAGACTCTGAAAAGACAAATTCTTTTTGCCAAAGTCTTCAGCACTGTGAAATGACTCAAAACTATAAATGTATAATTTTACTAGAAAAAAGAAACATAGTTAAAGATGAACTATTACCATCAGCTTCATGGATACACCCTAACGACCATGGAAACTTTCCATCTTACATCTGATACCTTCTTTGTATTGTCTCCCCCATCATAATTTAAGTTACTTGAGTTGTTTTACTTGTCTATTTGTATCCTCAATGCTTTTCACATATTAAGTGCTTAATGAATTTTTCATTTCCTTATTCATCTTTTAGTTTTAGAAAAAGTAGAGAAATAAGCAAGTAATGTATTCATTTAAAAACTAGATGTTGACCTCATAGTTAGCAATTAGTGAATGAGAACCCTAAAGAATGTATTTTTTCAGTATCACTGAAAATCTTTATCAAGATATGTATTGCGCAGTTCCCATCTCTTCAACACTCTTATGTTGACGACCACTTATCTTTTCTTCAAAATTATTATGTCAATCAATTATTAGTAAGCAATGAACACAACAACGTACTTAGAGATTACTGAGTTAATTGGGCCTGTGCTACATTAAATCACCCTTAAAATGTGACATTATAAAGGTTCTTCCAACTACTTTTTATAGTTTCTCTGTGTCTTTTCTTTTGTCAGTCACCATTTCTCACTACTCTCAAGACTCACTCTATGTTTAATTGGTTTTTCTTTCTTTGTTTGTTTTAATATACAGTTCTAAATCACATGTCTGAAGGTGGTTCCAAGGTACTCTAAAAAGGTTAAACCTTTCAGAAGCTTTGTATCTCCTTATGAGAGACCTTTTAAAAATACTGTGTCTGGTTAACACACTATGTTCCATATGATTGAGACTGTCTGCAATCCAATTTCTGGATAAGTGGGGTACTGTTATATTGGGTGAATATCATGATAGTCTATGGAACCTCTTCACCAAGATGCAATGAATTCAAACTATTGAATTCAGCAAATAGTTATTAAATGCCTGATTTGACAAAAGGTACTGTACTAGATACTGGGAATCCAAATATGAGTATAATATTGCCCCTGCCATGAAAGAGTGAAACTGATTTTAAAAATAATATCATCAGTAAATCAGATATATTTTTGTTAATGTTGTAACATCTATACATACATACATATACATATATGTGTATATATATATTCTCTCTTAAGGCATTTCACCATTACCTGCATTTTTAGATTCCCTTGGATTCAATTTTCCCTAATCAGTCAGCTATATGATGCTAAATATGTGATACTGAAAATGAATTCATAGCCAAGTAACCTTTGTCACTCTGATTTATGCTGTTTAAATGCTCTGCTGTGAAACCAAAATATAATCACATCTTAACTGAGAAAATTCAACCCCAGGGATAATTTATTTAAGTGCTTAGAGCTAAGACCTAGAGAAAAGCCTCCCTACAATTTTGAATTGTGATTGTTATTTTCATCTAATTCTATAATGGAAGCTACTTTCCACAGGATGGAAATGGTGATCGAGATAAAAGCCAGTATAATCAGACCATTGTAGGAGGGAGTCAATGTTTCTGGTTTAGTTCGGTTATGAGGAAACTGTACTACACTATGCTTTGTACCTTGTGGTCTCTAGTAATAAGGGAACCACTACAAAACTATCAAATGGTCACAGGAGTCTTTATGTGAACTCATGTGATTAAGTAGAGGCAGTGGAAAGAAATAGTACCTTCAGCAAAGACACTCAACCAGTCATCTGTCCTATTGTGTCCAGTTAGCCCTATGCATTTTTTATGGTCAGCACCAAATGCTCTCAGAGCATTCTGGAAGAAGTTTCTGTGCATTATTTATGGTTCTACAAGAAGTCTAGATACCTTATTTTAGTACAATTAATTTTAGGCAGTTAGATTTGCATCTTAAAGAGCCTCTTAATGCAAAGACCAGGTGATCTTTGACCACAGAGAAGGTATCCTGAATAATAATACTGGAATCGGATAAGCCATGAAAGCTATTGTGCTCAGCTGCCAGAGAGGGAAAAATAACAATTTGTACATGGTAAGTTTAGTAATGGAATGCTAGAGTGTTTTAGGGTGATAACTAATATAGTTTTTATGAGACAGACTAAAATGAGACTCAGGAGAAGAGCAAAAGGAAAGACTGATCAGAGAGAGTTAAATTGGTGACGAGAAGATTGGAAAGTGGAGCTTGTGGAACAAATAAATCACAAGAGAAGCTGCTCATAGAGGCACAAAACAGCAGACTAAATCCTAGGAATCCAGGTTTTGCTAGAGGTCAGACTAATGAATTATCAATGTGAATATTTAAATTCTTTATTATTTTACCACACATGGGAGAATGGTAGTTGTTGACTAGACAGAGAATGTGATTTTTTCCTCCATCTGGATGTTCAATAAAACTGCAAAAAAACTTTTTATAGTCAAAGTCCGATTAAAGAGAAAAGCACTACCTTGATTATATATTCTTTTTTACTTCTCTTGCTATTTGAAGGCCTGAGTTCTGGGCCAGACATTACTATATGGAACAATGATAATGAATAACATGACTAATGTGAAAATGTGTTTAATAAGAATGTATTGTAGAACCCATATAAGATTGCATGTTACCTTGGGGAAGAAGGGGGAGAAAATTTAAAACTTATGGAAGCGATGAACACTGAAAACAAATGAATTAATTAAGTAAAAAAACAGTATGACTTTAGATTTTCAATTGATACATATGTTGGGTTCATTTGGATCTCTTATTTAATAGTCTCATTTTAATCTGTTTCATAAAAATATATTAGTTTAATATGTAAGGTACATAAATTATTTTATATATTTAGTAAAAGTGAATAAAATCATGTTGCCTAGAAGAATTAAATGGGAGAAACCATGAGGAAATCCAAATCAAAGGAAAACATAACAAAAGAGAAAATAGTCTGCTTCATTGTGCATTCCAACTATAAAGTTCTTTCTCTGGATGTGGATGAATGCCCTATTATTTTCAAAAATGTTTATATATCCATTCTTTGATTTTACTGTTATGAATTCTATTCTCCATTTGTAGGTATTGTCAATGGACTTGTATACTTCAAATGAGCAGGAAATTTCCCTGGAAGTTCTTAGATTTGCAAGACCTTATTAATTCTCTCTGTTCTTGAAGAAAAAAATTGTCCCTGTTCAGTACTATTTGGCTAGTATACCATCTTATAATCTGTGGTTTAATGATACCAAAAGTTACTGATTTGAAGATCTCTATATTCCCAAATTCTTTCTAAGAGCAGTTTTATTAATTGTTGGATTAAGGAAATAGGATTAATAAATTTGCTTTATTTTAATGGTTATATATGAGGCGTTTGCTCTATGGAGTCCTTTTGTTTGGGGGAGATAAATTTTGATATACTGACAAGTAATCAGTTTATAAAGTAAATGAATCTATATCCCACAACTGGCTTATGCTCTGCTTTTCAGGAGATCCATCCTAAATATTGCTTGAATGAGATGGGGAGTGCTTTAAGGCTAGGATTAAGAAGACATAAATTCTACTCGCCAATTCTGCAATTTTCTTTGACTTTTATCTACTGTAGGATTATAACATGCACACAGCTAGAAAAGTAAAAGGAGAATTCCGAGAGTACTATCAGGGGGGGAAAAGTCTTTTGTGTAGAAGGTAGCACTTGAGTAACTCCTTGAAAGAAGAAAAGGATTATGAGAGGAAGAGATGCATAGGGGATGCATTCTTGCCATGATATATGTCTTATGAAAACACCCAGAAGTCAAAGTTAGAGTTCAGGAAACAGCTAGCAATCCACTTTGGATGAAGAGAAATAATATGAAATAATTCTGAAAACATCATCAAGTCACAGTGTAGGCAGTCTTACATGTAAAGCTATTGGACAACTGCATAATTGAGTCATTGAAAGTTTTTCAGCAGGTGATTGACATTATCAGACTTTTTCCTTAGAAAGATGACTTTGGAATCTATATGGAATATAGATTTGGGAAGGCAAAGAAAAACATCATAAAGATCAATTAGGAGGCTATGACAGTAGAACAGATGAGAGGAGAAAAGGGCCTATAAATGGAGATAGCTGTGGGAATGAAGTGGAAGACCCAGCTGCTAGAGATGTGGAATAAATTCAATAGGACTTTGCAACTGATTGGATCTGTTAATGAAGGACAGGAAAGAATTGAGGATTCTGAGGTTACAGAAGCTGGTTGACTCAAGGATGGTGATGGCCCCCCTAACAGATGTTTAGAAATATAGAGGGAGAGCATGTTGAGGGAGAAAATGATGAGTTCAATTCAGGACATTTTGTAAAAGTATAAAGTGGACATGTAAAATGAGCATATTGATACCTGCCACACAAGCTGGCAGTACAAGTGTTCAACCAATGGCAGAATGGGCCAGGCTGCAGATGGCTAAGACTCAGAGACCCAACCACTGGGATAAAGCAGGAAATGTAAGTTGCCCCTAAGCATGGGTGTTAGGAAACAGTCTTTGAATAATAATTATCAAAGCAATATAGTAGCAGATATTAATAAATACAGAATAGATGGTAGGTACCAAGGAAGTCCTGGACTAGAGAACAAAGTGGAAGTATTAAAAAATAGAGAAGTACGAAGAAATGGAAAATTTAATTTTAATTTAATATAAATGCTAAAGTGGTGAACTTGGAATTAAGCAAACCTGGGTTTGAATCCTGCTACTGACCTTGGTACCTGTTTATCCATGACCAAGTGCTTTAACCTGGATAACCCTCAGTTTTCTAATTTATAAAATGGAAATAATGATATCTATGGTACTTGCCTCACAGGATTGCTGTGAGTCTCCAATTTGTATTTAAAGCTATTCGTTCATATACATACATATGCACATACAGATATATTTTAATTTTATGAGTTTCATGTAACATATACATATGTATATATATAAACACACGTATATATGTGTATGTGCTTGTGTGTGTTATTACTAATGTTATTGTTAAGGAGAACTTGGCATTCAAGTAATGCCAATGGAAAGTCTAGGTAGATCAGATATTTATTTAAAGGGATGCTTGGCAAAAAAATATTCACATATTTTGGTTGTACTTTACAGTAAGTTTTTCATCCTTACAAGGTCTACCACTATCCCAGAAGAAATGAAATATGAGAAAGGCCACAAGATGTTGGGAGACTATGATAAAGGGTTGCTAGTGAAATGAGTGCACAAGGATGGGAACTTAGTCTCAGTGGATAAAGTTGGAATCCAGTGGTTTAGAATCAAAGCACAAGGTTATGGTAAGACTTGATGATGAGTCCCCAGAGTCATGATCTAGAAGTTCTTCTATTCATGTGTTCCAGCAATGATATTGGTCCTGGAATTGGTGCACAGCTAAAGACTGTAGGTGGTGGTTAAGGGATAACTACCTGAAAGAATTTTGATGATAGAAGGCAAGACTAGTCATTATACAAGATTGCTTAAATGACAATGACAATGAAAGTAAATTGGGGTGTTGACAGAATCATAGAATGATGGTACTAGAAAGAACCTTTGAGATCATCCTCTCCAATTCTCTCATTTTATAGAAAAGAAAATTCAAGGCTATCAAGGTAAAGTTATTTTACCCAGCTCTTTTGGACTGGGCCTAAGGTCAATCTCCTGCTAATTCGGTTTGATATTGGAACAAAATGAGACACACATAGTTCATTCAACAGTTAACCAAAAAGTTACTGTCTTAGCCATAGCAAGGGAAGGCTATTCAACAAGGATAGGCTTTAAGGACACCACAAGTTGATTAAGCTAATGAATCTCCCTTGCCTGAATTACTGATGTTCAGCCACAGGCCAGACATCAGAGTGCTTCCAAAGTGTCTCTGGAGCTCTTGGTGCTGCTTTATACTCAGGCAATAAGGAAATGATGACAACTGTAAATCATAAAGAATATTTCAATACCTTTTAACTTAGGATGAGAGAATGCTGTAAGGGGGGATTATGGTATTGTTCTTACCACCCCCAAAGGAACAAATGTATTGAGTAATAGAAGATATTCAAATGCCGTGTTCTTTTTCCTTTCCCAAACTGCAAATGAGACAGTAATGAAGCTACCAGAGCTATAATATTTTCCTCTTTTTCCTGTACGAGTCTGTATCTAGAAGTGGGCTCAAATTTCATAAAGAGCCCTGAGCACTAGTCAACTGATCACCTCAAGCATGTTCTCCAGGTCCCTCAGATCTTCGAGAAGCACACAGATAAGCAGACCTGTAAAGGTCTATTACTGTGTAAGCTCCCTCAGGGCTGTGCTTTTTTATTTCTTTGTATCTCCAGCTCTAAAAGCATTCTCAGCACACAGTGAGTGCTAATTAAATGGTTGTTGGAATCTGGCTTTTCCAGGAACACAAAATATGATATCCACCTGCTCTGGACCAGAACCCAAGACACCAGTGCAGGATAAAAAGATAGACATAACCAATGGGAAATGGAAGCTAGTCCACCAGACTCTGTAAGCAGAGTTCTACGACTTATATGGTTAAAGACAGATTGATCTTTGAAGTCATTTGCTATAATCTTCTCATTTAGAAAATGAAGAAACGGAGACCCAAAGAGGTAAAGTGCTTTATCTGAGGTCATACTACCATACATAACACAATTGATATTCAAACCCAGATCTTCTGATATCAATTTAAATACTCCATTCCCTTTTACTTTATATTTTAGAATTAAGATAGCCAGTGTGGTCAAGTGGACTAAAAAGGAAATTAGAGTCTTTGCAACTAGTAAAGAAGAGCTTTTACTTTTATTGTCTACTCCATTAAATATTCCAGATGGACTCTCTGTTGCCATCGGTCATGGCTACTCCCAAGAAATTCAATAATTCAATTAAATAAACATTTATTAAGTGCCTACTCCATGCCAGGCAGGATAGTTAGGTGGTGCAAGTGGGAAGAGCACCAGGTCTGGAATCTGGAGGACTTGAGTTCAAAGCCAGTTTCATATATTTCCTAGGTGTGTGACCCTGGGCAAGTCACTTCACCCTGTTTGCCTCAGTTTCCTCATCTGTAAAAGGATCTGGAGAAGGAAATGGCAAACCACTCTAGGATCTTTGCCAAGAAAACCAGAAATGGGGAAACAAAGGGCCAGATGTAGCTGAAATGACTGAACAGCAATAATAGATGTCAGACACTGTGCTATGTACTAGAGGTACAAAAAGAAGCAAAAGACAGGAGAGCAGACCACTGTGGGCAGAGCAGTTTCAGATATGACAGCTTCATCTTACTGATAGTTCTGTTGGTATTGTTACAGAGTACAATGAGCTCAACACAGTTTGGAAGCATTAACATAGCTTAGTCACATAACTTCAATTTAAATATTGATTTTTCCTGCCTCCAATTGTCTTTACCCAAGTCAAGACACGTAAGAGTGGAAATTGAAGAGGGCATGCAGAAATCTATTCTCCAGATCTCAGTTATTCACTTTACCTAACTGGGCCTTTATTTCCTCATCTGGTAATCAAGATGACAGGAGGCAGTAGGTGGCACAGTGAGTATAGTGACAGCCCTGGAGTCAGGAGGAACTGAGTTCAAATCTAATCTCAGACACTTGATACATTTATTAGTTGTGTGACCTTGGGCAAGTCACCCAACCCCAGTTGCCTTGCTTTCCCCTTCCAAAAAAAATCACGGGGACTATGGATATTTATATTTTTTGGTGCCACAGACCCTTTTGGTAGTCTAGTAGAGCCTATGTATATCTTCTCAGAATGTATATTTTTTTTTAATAATTGAGGAAAATGCTAAATTTCATTTAGAGATTAGTAAAAATAATTCTTTTTTTTACCATCCATGTTCACGGGTTTGATAAAATCTATCTGCCTGTCCTTAGATCCCAAGAACTCTTAGACTAACGATTTCTCAATTCTTGAGGTCAGCTGTGACATAAAAGACAGAGAGCTGGCCTCCTAGTCAAGAAGACCAGAGTTTAAATCTTACCTCCAACACATACTAAGTATATGACCCTGGGCAAGTAATTTAAATTCTCAGTGCTCTAGAGTCTGGTCAACTCTCTGAGATTATAAACTGTAGAAACGAGTGTGACCAGCATTCATTAAGAGAATCTATTCATCTGGAAGTTCCCGACATTCATGAAACCACAAGCCCCTGTCCTTACCTTCTAGATTTTGATTCTGTAATCTTAAAATTATGTTGGATGTCTCATACATACATGTGTTGGTCTAGTCTGAGGTTGGACCAAATGATATCAATCTAATATCCTCTCTTGTGAATGAATAAATGTACCTTCTTATATTTTTTGCCCATTATTGTTCTCTCTAAATTCCAACAAATGTGGTCTACCTGCCATTCCTATGTGGAACATTTCATCTCCCATCTTTCCATCAATTGTCCCTTGAACCTGCAATGTACATCATCTTCAACTCCCTTTAGGGCTTTTCTCCTTCCAAATTACTCTGTATTTGCATTTTGTATATTTTTTATTTAATTATATTTGTCTTAATTCTTAGGGTCATAGATATAAACCTGAAAGGAATCATAGGGAAAGAAGAAAAAACAATGCATTTAAGTATCTATTATTATGCCAGACACTATGTGAAGCACTTAAGAAATAAATATTACCTCATTTGATCCTTATAACAGTTCTGTGAGGTAGGTGCTATTATTTTTGCTACTTTCTGGGACCACATAGCTAATACATCTCTAAGGCCTGAGTCTGAACTTGAGTCTTTACAACTCCATGCCCAGAACTCTACCCATTCTGCCACCTACATGACCTTAGGAATGATCTAGTCCAGAGGTATTAAACAGATGGCCTGTTGACTACGCATAGTTCATAACACAGCTAAGTGAGAACTGAACCAGGTAAAATATAGTTTCTATCTGATTTTAATGTGTTGATCTATTCATAAAAAATAAAATCTATAAACATGTGTCTAAGACAAAATATGGCCCAAAGGGATCTTTATGTACATTTTAATGATCTCCATTTCAGTCTGAGTTTGACACCACTGATGTAGCCCAACATACTCAGTTTTATTGATGAGGAAACTGATTAAATAAATTGATTAAATGTCATGCAACACAGAGATCATCTTTGTTGTTGCTGAATCACTTCAATCATACCTGATTCTCCATGACTCCATTTGGGGTTTTCTTTCAAAGATGTTGGAGTGGTTTCCCATTTCCTTCTCCAGCTCATCATACAGATGAGGAAAGTGAGGCAAACATTGTTAAGCAGCACAGTTAGTAAATGTCTGAGGCTGGATTTGAACTCAGTTCCTCCTGACTCCAGGACCAGTACTCTGTTCACTATATCACAGTGGATTCAAATGATTCAAACTCAAATCCTGTGACTTCAAGTTAAACTGTCTTTCCTACTATACTATACCTGTCCTCCATTCTCCACCTTTTCCCTTTGAAAGGTAAGGACTAAAAAAAAAAATGCAACAACAACCTCTTTAAAAATTTCCCAGCAATTAGGATAGTGCCCTGCACCTTGTTCTCTTAGACTTGTTAGGCTGTGAGAGCTGCTGAAGACCAGGCTCATTGTTCTGCAATGACTTGAACCCTCTCATTCATCACCTGCAGACTAACTCGGTAGCCTCCCTATCAAAATGTTTAAATTCCATGCCTTGAGTGTCCTTTGAAGGTAGGGAGAACATAAATGCAAAATAATTATTAGCTTCAATCCAGAGCCATGATCTCACCAGACCCACACTCAACATGAAGCCAATGATTTAAGAAAACCCAGTGACTGAGTAATTTTCTCTTTCTTAACAATACATTTTTCAAATAAGCCCTTTCTCTTTTGAAATGAAAGCTTGATCTTCCAATTTACCTTAGTAGGAATACCCCATGTTCCAATTAATTTTATTGGCACAAATCTAAAGCTTTGAGTGTTAGTACTAAAATCACCGCTGTTTCTTCAACGTCAGCCTGTATCAGAGTTTAACAAAAAAAGAGCACATTGCTTCCTTACTCTCGCTGTCTCTGTCTCTATCTGTCTCTTTCTCTGACTCTGTCTCTGTATGTCTGTCTCTTACACACATACGTGCAAGCACATACAACCCTTTTTAGGGCTACCTTGACTAACAACTACGAGGAATTACCCATTAAGCTTCACTATACTTACTCATCACCATAATAAAATGAATGAATATTAGGTATACTCACAGGTAAGAGATGTAAAATCTGTAAAATATAATCTAAGAATCCTTAGAAGGAAATAAAGTATATCCTCTGTAGTCATTCCATAAGGACTGACCTTCCTACTACAGGATTTGGGGTAGCTCCACTCTTTACTATAATATCTCATCCTTTAAATCTAGGACAGGACTTCTTAACTTATTTTTCTGTGAACATGAATGGGGAAATATCTCTTTAACTTCACTAAATTCTAACCAAAATTTATCATTTTCTTCAATTAGTTATAAATATTTATCTGAAAATAGTCTCTTAGACTTTACCAGACTCTCAAAGGGATCCATGCTACATGCAAAAAAAAAAAAAAAAAGTTAAGAAACCTGATCTAGAATTATTTGTTAATTAGGAACTTGTCACTCATTAAGTCAGACTCTATCACTTTGGATAATCTATTCCTTACATGCCTACCATATTATTATATTAATTGAAATCTTAAAGTCATAGTTAAACCAGTGGTTTAATTTGATTAGTAAAAATATAATGAAAATCAAGAATCAACAGAGCACTAATATAAAAAATGATGACAGTCCAGACTCTTCCCATATCCAATCTTGTATTCCCACATGCTGCAGGGCCAGGAGATTATCATAGCCCTGCATGATAGTAACTCACAAATGGGTACTTCAGATTGAAATCTTTCATTCATGTGGTATAGGGCAATATAGCTTTGTATTTTTCACATTCCTCAAGTTGCTCTTAGAATCTGAGCTTCATACCTGTACTACTCACAATAGAATTAGATTTCCTTCTGCAGTTTTCAAACCTTGTTCTTAGATGCCTCACCCCCTTGCCAAAATGCCTCTCCTCATGACTTTCAACAATGCCTATGCATGGCAGCATTTGTAAATATCTTATACATGGCTCTCTGGGAAATCACTTCTCTCCCAATGAACACATTCTTTACCTGGAAACTTTCTGGAAAACAGGAAAAAAAAAAAACTTCTATTGTTGTCAAGGGTACTTCCATGCCAGTCCTCCAGGCTTTAACCTATGTCATTCTCTAAACCTCATTATCATTCACCCCTCCTCATGGAGTATATCAAACCAGTCCCTGGTGGCGCCACTTATTATTTCCTTGAAGCCTTCCAAAACATGTTACTCCATTGCCTCCATTTTCCTGTATATTTTGTCTTTATCTATTAGAAATAGCACTCTTTCCATATTTTTTTCCAGGAGGCATGATTATGATCCAAGCACTAAAAAAAGAGGAACTAGGGTTAGGATTAGATTATGTGATAGCTAGTATGAAGTTCAGAACTCATGATTGGAGCCTGGACCTAGATATAGGGAATGATTAATACAACAACCAGTCAGAACAGCAGGTCCCCGGGATCAGTGTTCAAAACTACTTTGAGAATAGGGATTGTTTTCACATATGCATTTGTATCCCCAGTATTTAGTATGATTCTTATCTCTTAGTATGTTGGGTCTTTTCCTTACAGCACCTACCTCTCAGGAATTTTGTGAAAATCAGATGAGATAATTTTTAGAAAACATGGCACAGTACCTGGCACATAATAGACACTTAATAAATGTTAGTTTTTATTCTGATAAATGAAATGATCCAAGACAATTCAAAAGGATTCATGCTGAAAAATGCTATCCACTTCCAGAAAGAACACTAATAAACTCTGAGTATAAAATGAAGCATATTTTTTACTCTATTTTTCTTGCTTTTTCGCAACATGACCAATAGAAAAATATAGTTTGCAGAATTTGACGTGTGTAATTGATATCATATTGCTTGACTTCTCAATGGGTGGGTGGGGCAGGAGAAAGGGAGAGAATTTGTAACTTAGCATTTAAAAAGAATGTTAAAATAAATGATATTTTAAAATGTAATTGGGGGAAGGACTTATATGACCTGATGCTGAGTGAAAGGAGCAGAACCAGGAGAACTTTGTGCACAGCAATGACCACAGTGTGTGAGAGTTTTTTCTGGTAGACTTGGATTTTTGTAATAACGCAAAAACTTCTTATATAAAAAAAAAATCCCAAAGGTTGTTCTCAAGGCAAAATGCCTTCCACACTCAGAGAAAGAAATATGGAAGTCACTCACAAAATGCAGCAGATCATGTTTGTGTATGTGTATGTGTTTGTGTATCATGTTCTGATTTTTTATACGATTTCTTTCATTTATCTTAGTCTGACTACATAGCATGACTATAGTGAAAATATACTCAATAGGAAAGTATATGTAGAATCTATACAGAATTGTATGCAGTCGTGGGGAGGGAGGGGGGTAGTGGGGGGTAGGTGGGGGGGATAAAATCTCAATTGTATGGCAGTGATTGTTAAACATTACAAAATAAAAACATAAAGAAAAAAATAAAATGTAATTGGGAAATGTTTAGCAAAATAAATCAAATACAGTAAAGCATTCATGTGCTGGTTATTATTACTGCAAAATAAAGTTGGAAACTATCTCTATACCCCTTCTGAATGCTGTCTTCCCTCATTAGAATGTAAGCTACCTTAGGGCAAATATTGTCTGCTTCTGCTTGTGTTTGTATTGCTGGCATTTAGAACTGTGTCTGACACATAGCAAGAGCTTAATAAATGCATATTTTCCTTCCTTCCATCTTGGTGTTTGATTCAAGAGCACCAATTACTAATATTTGTCTGGGAGTATGAAGCAAAAGAATAGTGTGATGTCATGCCACTGATACTAGGCTAACCATCAGGGACTGAATTCTTGTTCTGACTGCAGTTAACTAGTTGTGTCTCCACAGGCAACTCATAGCTTCCCTTTATCAAGAAAGCACAGACATACAGTGTGTCAGAGATAGAATGGACAGAATCTTTCTGATCACAGTATTTTTAGCTAGAAATGATGTTAGGCATCAATTAACCTAAACACATTCCACCCCAAATCTCATGTTACAGCTGAGGAAATAAAAGTCAAGGAATGATAAATGATTTTTTTCAAAATTTTATAGATAAGAGGTAGCAGAACTAGGCTTTGAACCCAAATCTCCTGACTCCAAATGTGACATTATCTCCATTGTGCTACATGGTCCACAACCTTAATTCTTTAGCAGATGAAACTGAAAACAAGAAAAGTAAAACTGATTGCCTAAAGTAACACGAAAGATGTATGGTAGAGCTATATCTAGAACTCAGGCCACCTATTCCCTAGTCCAATAGTCTATCATACTACTCTAATTTTGTTATGCACAAATAAAGATGCTGGGTTACATTATCAACAAATTTCTTTCCAATTCTAACAATCTATAATTCATTGATCCTCCAGAATGCTAGAACCAGAATATTGTCATTAACAGAGGACCTACAAAATACTGTAGGTCCAAATAGGAAGGTAAGGGGCAGTCAAACCTAGCGACAGCAGCAAAAACAGAGAAAAGTTTAAAAAGTGCCATACATCTAGACTGCCTGGAAGGTCCCAATTCTGACAGGTCCAAGACTTAATGAGAGACACTAATGAATAGATTCATGGAACTCACATCCTAAGATCAAACTTCTTTAGTCAGCAGTGACACAGTTAGTCATTCAAATCAAGAAGCATTTTTAAAGCACTTGTTATGTGCCAAAGCATTTCATTAAGTTAGAAATAAAAATGTAAGGAGAAAGTAAGATCATGCTTGCCCTCCAGAAGTTTATATTCTAATTGAGGAAGGCAGTACATTCAAATGAAGGTGGTGGGAATGGGATGGTGGTATCTGGTGTGACGTTATGGTATGGAAAATCCAGAAAGGCAGGAGCACAACCTGGAGAAAAATGAAGACATGAGCTTCTGGAAGGAATAGTCAATCAGAAGGAGTGGCCATAGGGAAAGCCAGTACTGCCAATATGTTAAGTCTAGGCGTAAAATGAGTTGCTAGGGTACAGAGGTTTCTGTGTCATGAAAGAGAAAGCTGATTAAGATAGGGATACAGACTGGTGAAAGTCTGTGGTGGCCATGCCAGTCAATAGTATACACTTGCTGAGTACTCTAGCCACCTCCCAGTGTGGAATTAAATAGTACGAAAAACATAAGCACTAATACTCTGTCTTTAATGCTAATTTTTCTGCTCAGAAAAGTCAAGAAGTCGACAATATTTATTAAGTGCTTACTCTCTGCTAGGCATTTTGCCAAATACTAGGAATATAAATACAGTTAGTATTTTTAGTACTTTCAATGTTTTTAGAAAAAAGCACACATGTAAAAACACAAATATTGATAAATTAAGCCAATGGGAAATTTGGTGTTAGCTTTAAATAATACCTCAAAATGAATCCTGATGTGACAGAACCTGCAAAAGGATGAGGTAAAATGATTTGCAAGTCTAAGAAAACTCCAAAAGTTGACTAGAAATGTTTATTGCACCATGGTGAGATGAGAACACAGAGTCAGTGTGGGCCATGCCCTAGTAAACCAGCAGCAAGTCTTAGAGGTGACTGAATCGGTAGCAACACAATTGGCTTCTGGAACTTTCAGTCAACAAATGGTAAGGAGGTAAGACAATTAGTCAGAAGGAGTTTACAGGGATCCCTTTACTGGAACTACATTCAGAACTCTGCTGGATTGCTTATATGAGGGTTCAAGTCTCAGTCCTGACTTATGGTCCCAGGGAGAGGCATGGGGAATGGGGAATGGGGAAGCTGGTCATAGTTCCAGGATAGAAAATAGTACTTGTGGTCATTCACAGACTAGAGCACAGGCCAGAAGAGTAGGAAACACAGCTTTCTTTAAGCCATAATACCATGGAAGAACTGAAAACTTGCAGCCCACCTGGGACTAGCTCTGAGAGCAAGCTGAAAGAAGGGACTGAAGCTTTGAATAGTGACCCTTTCACCCTAGGAGCAGAGTCCCACTTTAAAATAGAGTTAAAAGTCAAGTAACAGGCTAAAAATATGAGCAAACAACAAAAGAAAGAACCTGGCCATCTAAAGTTACTATGATGATAGAGGAAATCAAAACACAAGCTCAGAAGACAACAAAGTCAAAACTTCTTCCAAAGCCCCAAAGAAAAATGCAAATTTTTCTTCAGCCCCAGTAGAATTCCTAGAAGAGCTCAGAAAGGATTTTAAAATTCAAGTGAGAGAGAAATTGGAAAAATTGGGAAAAGAAATATAAGTGATGCAAGAAAATATTGAAAAAAGGCAACATATTGGTAAAGGACACCAAAGAAAATAACACCTTAAAAAGAGCAGAATAGATCAAATGGTAAAAGTTCCATAAAAATCCACAGAAGAGAAGAAGTGCTTAAAAAGCAGAATTGTCCAAATGAAAAAAGATCTATAAAGCTTCACAGAGGAAAATAATTAATTAAATGTAAAAACAATTTTAACATTCTTTAAAAAAAACTAATTATTCCATGAGACATCAAGAAACAATCAAAATCAAAAGAACAAAAAAAGAAAATGTGATATACCTCATTAAATAAACAACTGACCTGGAAAATAGAACCTGGTGAAATAACTGAAGAATTACTCGACTGCCTGAAAGTCATGCTAGGAAAGACATCATCTTTCAAGAAATTATCAAGGAAATTGCCTTGATATTTTAGAACTAAAGAAGAAATAGAAATTGAAAGAATCCACTGATCACCACTGGAAGAGATTCCAAAATGAAAACTCTGAAAAATAATATGGTCAAAATAATATTAAGGGACAATAAAGAGGAATACACTGGGAGAATGGGAAAGGGAGAGGACAAATGGAATAGCTTATCTGACATAAAAGAAGTATAAAAGAACTTTACCATTGGAGAAGATGGCGGAGTTTGGGGTGTGGGTGGGGGCAATTGAGCCCTAATCTTTTTTGGAATTGGCTGAAAGAGGGAATTCACATTCAGTTGGGTATAGAAATCTATATTACCCTACAGGAAAATAGGAGGGGAAGGAGATAAGAGAAGAGTGTGGTGGTCTAATAGAAGGGAGGGCAGATTGGAGAAGGTGATATTCAGAAACAAAACACTTTTGAGGATGGGCATAGTGAAAGGAGAGGGAGTAGGATAAATGGGAAAAAAACTCAGAAAGAGGGAAATACACAGTAATCATAACTGTGAAAAAATACTGTAAGTTTCAAAAAGACCTCATTTCTCAAATATGTAGAGAATTGAGTCAGAATTATAAAAAAAAAAAAATGACCATTTCCCCAATTGACAAATGGAGAAAGGTTTTGAACTGGAAGTTTTCAAATGAAATCAAAGCTATCTACAGTCATATGGAAAAATGCTCTACATCACTATTAATTAGAATTAAATTAATTAGCTTAATTAATTTAATTACTTAACTAAAATTAAATTAAAATTAGAACAGCTCTGAGGTACCACTTCATACCTGATTGGGTAATACGACAGAAAGGAAAATGACAAATATTGGAGGGGATGTGGAAAAATTGGGACACTAATACATTGTCAATGGAGTTGTGACCTGATTCAACCATTCTGTAACTATGCACAAAGGGCCATAAAATCATGCATACCTTTTGAACTCAGAATTACTATCATTAAGTCTGTATCCAAAAGAGAGAAAAAAATGACATATGTATGTATATATGTATATGTACACATATACTTATTGCAGCTATTTTAATGGTGTCAATAAATGGAAATTGAGGAGATACTCATCAATTGAGGAATGGTTGAAAAAAGTTGTGGCGCATGATTGTACTAGAAAACCCTTCTGCTATAAGAAATGATGAGAAATGAAATGTGCTTTCAGAGAAGTCTGGAAATGTTTGTTACATGAACTGATGCAAAGTAAAATAAGCAGAACCAGAACGTTGTGCATGATGATAATAATGTACAATGATCAACCATGAATGACTTACCCATTTTCAGCATGACAGTTCCAAAAGATTTTTGATGAAAAATGTTATTCAACTTCAGAGAAAGAATTGTTGGTGTCTGAATGTAAATTGAAGCATATGTTTTTGCTTTCTTTTTTATTTTTGGTTTTGTTTTCTTTTACAACATGACTAATATGGAAATTTATTTCTCATGACTGTCCATGTATTATTTATATGAAATTGCTTCTTTCTCAATTAAGGGAGAGAGGGAGATAGAATTTGGAACTCAAAGTATTTTTTTTTAAGCGTTAAAATTGTTTTTGCACGTCACTGGGGAAAAAGATATTATACAAATACACTTTTAAAATATGAGGAGTTTTAAGTTGGATCTAGGACTTAAGACACAGTGAACTTAGTTCACAAGAATATTGGGGATTGTGGGCTCTTAGTCCTTTTCTGGGGAGGATGAATCCTCTGGCATTCTGTTTGGCTCATGAGGCTGGAAATCTAGAAGCTAAACTCTGTTTATTATCCCACAGAGATGATAGGGGGCTCTCCTGAGTTTGACAAGATTTATCTCTTAATCAGTCATAGAGTAGGCTGAGTGAAATATAATACTGTCCCTTTGGAATTGCCAATGAAGATAGGGCCTTCCCCAGTTTCAGGAATGTAGGATGAACCTGATTAATTTGGTCCAGGTAGTTTCTCCAGAATAGTAAGGAGGCAATAGTAGGGAGATACAGCTCCCAACATGTTTGCTCTTTGTCTCCTTTGTGTTTTGATAAGAAAGGGCAAGAAGATAATTGTTTGTAGTTGAAGGAAGTCTCACCAGTGAAACTTGCTTGGGGTTAAGTAAGCCACATAGTCGTAGAGAAAAGTTTTTACTGTCACACTGGAAATATCTGCTATGAATCCAACAATAGTGCTGAAGACAGAAGACCATTACATCCCAGGACACAGTCATGGATGAGGGGATGGAATATATACATACATACATTCAGGGTATGTATGTGTGTGTATGTGTGTGTGTGTGTGTGTGTACATACACACAATATGTACATAGGTATAGGTATGCAGATATTGTGTGTTGTATGAACATATTTATGTATATAAGTTTATATCTGTTGTAAATATGTTACATGTAACAATTATGTCTCTGTCTGTCTATCTATCTACCTATCTATCTATCTATATCTATCTATCTATCTATCTATCTATCTATCTATCTATCTATCATCTATCTATCTATCTATCTACTTAAGCATTGTTCTTCTCTGTGGGTCTTAGATTCCTTATCTCTAAAAGCAGGAATATGGTCTGACTTCAGTGGTCCCTGCTAACTCTAAGTATCTGATGATATGAATTGTACTCCTTGTTTAAAGAAATTCTAAAGTGCATGTTCCATGTTTAGAGGTCAATAACTATAGTCTCTAAGGTTTCTTCAGAGTCCTTTGGCAATGTCCTTGTGGTATCTGACCCTCTAACTCAATAAATATCAAAGCCCCATTCTCTTTTGTAAGGCAGGGGAATAAATGAAGCCTTGTTTAAATATCATCTTAGGTAAATTAGTGTGTATAGGCATGATTTGTATAATTACACCCATTAGTAATTAGTGTAAATAGGGATAATGTCACAATTAGCAAACATAATTAAATCACATAAGGAGACTTTTGGAGAATTCATATGTAACTCTAGGAAAAAAAATCAGCAGATCAATATCACATTTGTATTTTGAAAAAAGTCTCCACTTCAAAATACACATCTTAATATATTTAAAATAATTAAAAGACTGTAATAAAGGACTGCCACAATAATTTTCTTTCAAACAAGTCCTTTTAAAAAATTTTTTCATAGGAGCTACAAGGAAAAATACAAATTTTGATTGTTACAATTAGTTTGCATAATTAGAATCCTACTTCCTCAAAACACAAGTTCTCACTGTTATGAAATTTCACTCTGGAAATTGTGTTTTCATAATATTCTAGAATCTCTGTTGGAAATGAAAATCCAGTCTTCAATAACATACTTATTTTTCTTCTAAGACACGGTTCAAAGTCAATAATATATAGTAAATGAGCAAGTGAATGAATAAAGAACTTCTCAAATTCTTACTGGATGTTCAATTCTGAAATAAGCACAGAAGATACATACACAAAAGATAGTGCCTGCCTTCAAGGAGTTTACACTCTAATGGAGGAGACACGTATAAAGATGTGGCAAACTGAGAGAAGGTGTTTTATTTTGGAAAGTTACATGAATAGAAACTTTGGGGAATGAGTCGGCAAGCATGTGTATTTACGATTTTAAAAATAAATAATTTCTTCTTGGACTCAGTATTTTGCTCACAACAGCTCATTCTTCCCATTTGTATTAGTCTTTGATTTGTCTTTCCTTTTTTGCTTATCTTTTAAAAAGTCTGAGTTTAGCCTCAATCTTTCTATGCCATCACTTTTGCTTATTCAGCTCCACTTTTTTTCATTTGAATTATTCATGATTTCATGTCACACATTTTAGAGTCTCCCAAATCTTTTGAACTATATTCTTATTTTGAGTTTTTCTCCATGAATTCCTAAGTTTCCAAGAATTAAAAATCGAAGATTCTAAAGTTTAAAGTGTACAGTACATGTCTAAATTCTATTTATTTGGATATTGTGAACTCTAAATTTTTCATCATTTTCATGACTAATTTCTTTTTGATCACAATTCTAGGCACTGTATACAGCAATTGCCTTTCCTTTTTCCAGTTTCTTCTCTGCAATCAGATGGTTAGCAAAGCAAGACTATCCTCTAAATTTGGTAGACTGAAATATTCCATAACTGTTCAGATAATTCAGGTTTCTTGTCTTTGCTATATTTTACTTATGTGCTAAAACTGTATTCTGTATGAGGAAGGCTCAATCCATAGCCTCTCATTGGCTGGGTGATCTGTAGTTATGGTCCTAAAGTGAAATTAATATTTATTTCTCTTTTTATCTTTACTAAAAATACTTCACTGTACCTTCACTCTCTGGTTCATTCATTTCTAATACCGAATGTCATTTAACACCTACACACACACACACATACATATACATGTTAACATTCAATTCAATATTCCATCTAATCAAGGTATATCATTACGTTTTCTGTATTTGTATGTGAATTCAACCCCACATATTTTCACCAATATCCATGAGGTCACATTCGCTTTACTGTTTTAAAATTTCAAGTTAATCTCATGCATTACTTGTGATATAGTCATTGGCATGAAAATATTGAGATAATATGTATTATTTTATGTACATCGCTGTTTTTCTATCTCCTGACCAGACATTTTCACTGGCTAAACTCTCCCCCTTCCTGAATTTCTGCTATTCTCTCTGTCTCTGTGTCTCTGTGTTTC
Source organism: Notamacropus eugenii (assembly GCF_028372415.1). Classification (NCBI taxonomy): domain Eukaryota; kingdom Metazoa; phylum Chordata; class Mammalia; order Diprotodontia; family Macropodidae; genus Notamacropus; species Notamacropus eugenii. The sequence goes on from NC_092876.1 coordinate 289,744,508, forward strand.
TGTCTCTATTTCTGTCTCTTTCTCTCTGTCTCTCCCTGTCTCCCTCTCTTCCTTATCACTTTTCTGTACATAGTTGTTCACATGTTGTCAATCTCATTAGATTGTCATCTTGAGATTAGGGACTGTCTTTTGTCTGTGTTCCTAGTGCATAATACTGTGTCTGGCACATAGTAGGTGCTTAATAAACATTTATTTCCTGATCAACATGTTCCCTTTTGCTTATCTCTGATGAGTACTTTTTCCACTATGGTCATTTCTGTGTAATACACATTTTATTCAAATGCTACCTAGTTTTAAAGATTTATCTGGAAATTTTTCTCCCTTCACCTCAAATTTCAGTTCAAAGTACTCATGATCAAAGTTGATTGATCAAGTTCACTGCCAAACATATTCTTTTTTTTTATCTTGAAATGTACTGTATCCCTTGCCAAAAGCCCATCATCCTGTTATTAACAGGAGTTTGCATTACAGACACTCATATCTATCTTTAGTATAAGTATCTACTTTAATTAATGATAAGCATAATGGGAATCTTCATTTGTAAATTCCTACACCCTTGATTTTTTTTTTAAAGAAAGATTGATCTTCATTGATGATTCATATTTTAGTTATCATCCAAGATGCTATATCTTTCTATCCTATTTGCTGTCAGTTCCTTATTTCTTTCCTGGAATGTGTTGCTCTCTGCTTACCTTTATGTGTGTCATTCTTAACTCCCATTACACGAATGTATCAGATTAATTTGGATTCTAATTTGATCTTTAAATTTCCCCAAATCACTTATATCTGTGATCTTGTAACCATATGTTTATTACTAACTTTCAGATAATTGACCAGTGAAACGTTATAAATCTCTGCAGATTGAATTGAAAATGTAGGTAAAAACTCTTAATTTTATTTTCCCCCTACAAAAAATGATTACTCCAATACTTTTGTAACCTCTGTAATATATGATATTGTTTATTTTCCCCAAGGAAAGGTTCAAAAGCCTTCACACAAAATTTTAATCAAGCTATCCTTCTACCTTGATTTCCTAAGGTCCTCACTGTGACACATGGTAGAACTTTTTAATAAGCTGTGAATTATTTATTAGTCTCCTTTTTTGATCTAGTTACTTATAAAGTAATCTAGTACATTAGGGCAGAACAAAATGTGTTAATATTGTAAAGCTTTCTGAAGGAGGCTTTTAAAATTTCAGAGTTTTAATCAGTTGACCTATTCTCCCCCAATAATTGGATATTTCAATTTAGCTCTCAAATTACTGGAAATGGTGTTTTCAGACAATTTAAAGTAAAAGTCACTTAATGAAAATGATGTTTTGGAAGAATAGATTTTCTTCTTATGCAGAGTTAACTCCTGTCATCATGCTTTGTGGTTTATTCATTGTTACCATCATTCAGGACTTTGATTCTAATTTTTAATAGTTTAGAATTGAGATAATTAGAAAGTACATGGTGATGTCTAATTAGAATATGAAAAGCACTAATCCTTAAGTGCAAATAATGAGTGGGAAATGTGTTGAATTTTTTAAAAAAATGTTTGGAATTATATTGGCACTTGAGAAATCCAATTATCTTTTCCAGTAGCAATTTCACTTCTATCAGTGGAGAAAAAAAGCCAACCCCAAAACAAAACAGATTTCAAGTTTCTGAGACCTCCAACTTTGTTCAAATATGCTAACTTCTCATTTATGTCCTTTTATTTTGATATGTCTAAGCTGTGATTTTGGAGCTCAGATTTCTGTCTATTTATAAAGGAAACATTTGGGGTTATGTTAAAATATGTATCTTATCCCATTTTTTGAAATGTATTAGCAGGCATAATTTCAAATATAGGACAATTAGCTGACATTTGTAAGGTTGTTTAATGAATAGCTTTAAAAATGCAACTAAACTTGTTATGACTTACTTATCTTGCTGCCATGTGAATATTGGGATAAGGTTATATTTGTAATTAATACCTACTCAAGAAGTTATCAAAGCACTAGTTATTTACATAGATTTAGGAATGAGGTTGAATATGACTCTAAAATTACAGTGGGGTTGATTTTCACAGAGAGCCCATTCTTAAGAGCAAGACTTGACCAGGTAGGACAGGTAAAAACTCTTGACAGTAAGACTCCTGATATCCTGTATGATAATAAATGAGTCAGCTCTATATTTGGTGGGGTGGTATCCTTCAAAGACTGTTAATCCTTTGGTTCCACTTGCTCATTTCATTATGCTACTACCTTCAATACCTCCAATTCCCCACTTCATGAACTCAATCAAACTTCCATTTAATTTGTCCTTTTTGTTCTGAGGGTATGATGGAGGCAGGGAGAAAAGATTACAAACCAGAAAATTTACTGTGAACAAATATGGTAAATGATTTGCATATTCTATAGAAGATATAGCAACCATCTAGGAACTAGCCTTCATGCCCCTTTGGGAAAAAATGCCATTATGTCCAAGTAAATAGAAGTGATATACTTTTTTTGGCAGTGTAAAATGACTTCAGATATGTACAATTATGGGCCTAAGAAGGAAAGAATGAATTACCTGGAGCCATTATTGATTCTGGGTTTTGCATTTTATTTTAAACCTAACTCATTTCTACTGAATTCATGTTGCTATGAAATATTGGATAGAGGAGCAAAAAATTGGTTGACTTCATTGGAAATCACATTAGAAAACTTAACCAATAACCAGTCCTTTAATGTTCTTTTTGGGTAATGTGGTTGGACAGATTAGTGATGGAAAAACAAAGAGATCATATTTGATTATGTTCAGAAAATAAAACAAACTGAAAAGAAATAATTATTGAATACTTTTTTATTAAAATTATCCTTGCTTTAAACTATATCATGTGAATAAAATAAGGACATTTTGAATGTATATTTACTTAGTTTGAATAATAAAATTAAAATAGGTCATACACATAGTGCTAGAGCCAGCTTAAACTGGATCATGAAAACCTATTGCTAAATTTTTGTTTGAGCATTTATAACTCAGAAATAAGCAAGTGATACAAATCACAGCTTATTTTATTGCTTTGTTGATAGTCCAGACTTAAGAAAGTGATGGAGAAAATGTTAATAATGAAGATTAAAATTAAAAATGTGTCATGAATGCATCTTTCCTTCCTTCCTTCCTTCCTTCCTTCCTTCCTTCCTTCCTTCCTTCCTTCCTTCCTTCCTTCCTTCCTTCCTTCGTTGTTTCCTTCCTTCCTTGTGGCATCTAGGTGGTGCAGTAGCTAGAGCACCAGTACAGGAGTCAGGAGGACCTGGTTCAAATCTCACCTCAAACACTTGACACTCAATAGCTGTGTGACCTTGGGCAAGTCACTTAACCCCAATTACCTCATCCTGGGTCATCTCCAGTCATCCTGATGACTATCTGGTCACTGGATTCAGATGGTTCTGGAGGAGAAGTGAGGCTGGTGACCTGCATAGCCCTCCCTCACTCAAAACAAAGTCAATTGCAAGTCATGTCATTATTTCTCTGATGGCATGGTGTTCTTCAGCAACAAAGGATGAACACATACTTCCTTCCTTACTTTGTTGTTTCCTCCCTTTCTTCCTCCCTTCTTTCTCTCCTTCTTTCCTTCCTTCCTTCCTTCCTTGTTTCCTTCCTTCTTTCTTTCTTTCCTTTCTTCTTTCCCCCTTCCTTTTTTTCTTGTAATAAACATTCCCCTGCATAGAACTGGCCCTAAATATTCCTGTGGGGGTATGTGGTATGGGAATGAACATTTTAAAATATCTTCCATGTGCCAGGCACTGTGCTAAGCTCTTTAGATATACTACCTCATTGTATCTGCAAAACAAAAGACCCTCCCATTTTGTGGGAGATAACGATGTTACATGTTGTGAAACTGCCCTTAATTATTTGATGATGATGATGATGAATGTTTGTCATAGCAGACCATCATAGCTTTAGCATTCAAAGGGTGCTAATATGTTATTACTCCTAACCACCTCATTTTGTGTATGATGAAAATGAGGCTTACAGAGATTAAGTGACTTGCCTAATGTCATTGAGTAGATGTCTGAGGTGGTCAAAGCTAATTCGTCATGAATCCAAGTCCAAGCTCTCTCCACTATACTGCAGTGCCTCTAAGTAAATATGCTGTTTTGGAGAGATCTCATGGATTTCCAAACTATCCTACTTAATGCCAAATTTCAAAGCAATTTGTAACTCAACTTGAAAACTACTTATAAACACCACTTAATCTACCACTGAAATACAGTCATTTTTCAAATGAAAAAGAGCAGCTGTTTTTATTGCAGCCCCATACAGTTTTAGGATAGACAGCAAAGTACCATACCTCAGCCAATGAAAATGTCAAGAGGAGTTTAGGTAGGCAGAATGTCATCCTGCCTGCATAGTTAAATTGCTTGTTGCTTCATTTAGTATTTGGCAAATCGATCCAGATCCCTTTAGTGAAGACATTCCTGGAAATGATAGAAAATTATGGATTTTATCAGGAGAAAATATTTTCCTTAATAAAAACAACTGGATATATTTTATCTGGTCTTAACTCAGAGAAAGAGGGAAAAGACTACAATCATTAAACTAAAGAGGAAGCAGAATAGACCTTTCTCCTTTTATAATAGCTTTGGCAGAAACATTTTTTCTTCTCAAGTTAATATTACATTTGAAAACCATGTACACATATCCACATATATGCATATATATATGTATATGCACATGAATATACACATATAGGTATATCTGTATATGTATACATGTTTAGGTGTATTTTCCTATGTAGCTATGTGTATATATGTATATATATATATACATACACATAGATACGTATATGCACACATATACATATGGATGGTAGGTCCTTTTGTGTTAGAAGGAAACTTAGAGGCCATCCAATCCAATTCCCTCATTTTACACATAAGGAAATTGAGACATAATGAGGTTTAAAGACTTGTCTGGTGTAACTCAGCTGTGTTATATGTCTGGTGAAGGATTTAAATGGAAGTCTTTCTAACTCTAAACGTAGCATTCCATCCAGTATGTCATCTACATCCCTCAAATTTAACTTCCTCCAAAATAGCTTATATTCTGCTAGAGAGAAACAATAAAAAAAATGCAAATGAATTTCAAGAGGTGAAGTGTGTTATCACCACCATCACCCTTATTCATGTATTTACAATACTTTAGGGTTTGCAAAGTACCCTGCTACTCAAAACTATGTTGTCGGGTTGGGGTACAATGTGATACATACATAAATAACTGTAACACAAAATAATACATGATAATTTTCTTAAACAGTTAGAAATAAAGTGCTATGGTGAATTCCAAGGAGAGAAAGATTATATCAAATTTGGGGGTGGGGAAAGAGTCACTTAATTTGCCTCTGCCTCAGTTTTCTGCTTTCTAGAATAGTGTTAATATAAACTGTGATGACAATAAAATTAGGATCTTTGGCTGTTTTTGTTTTACTCAAAGTGCCTCTGATTGAATAATGTGATTGGGGAGGATCTTTTCCACCCATTGATGGGCCTGCCCATTGCCAGAAGCTTGATTAGGAGAGTTGTTTTGTAGGAGGGTCCCTAGTACTTTTGTGTTTTCTATTGAGGTACTGGGTCAGAAGATTATGCCCTCTGGCTCTAAAAAGTGTATAACTACTCTGAGGGTATGGAAGCTTAGTTTTTGTAATAATGTTTGAGTACCAAATGAGGATTCTGGGAAGCTGCTAAGGAGCCCCCTGGCTTTGTGAACCCAGATGTCATGCTTCTCTCTCTGGTAACTATGGTCAAACAGTTGGAACTTTCTGTTGAATTCAGGCAGAGAAAGTCTGTCTGTTGACTTTTAATTTCTCTGGATTTTCTTTGAAGTTCAGGGTGTTGACTCTCCTGAACTAGGTGAACGATATATGTGCTTGGTTAAAGTATTGATACATGTGCTTATTTAGAGTAATTAACCCCTCAAAAGTTGCCTTTCCTTTAATGAATGCAGATCTAAGAACCTGTGATAGCAGGTACCCCTGTGTATGCTGGGGTGCTTACTGATACAAAAACTTTCTTACCAACATCACAGAGTGGCTACAAAGATTAAGGAGCTTTCATCTGGGTGGTGAATATTTGGAAGAAGAATAGTGTGTTGTGTAGTGGAAAGAACACTCACTGGATTGGAGACCAAAGTTTGAGACAAAGGACTTGAATTCCAATCCTGCCTATGCCATTTTACCACCCATTTTACTTTGGAAAAGTCATTGAACCTCTCTGGGCCTCAGTTTCTTCCTTATGAACTGAGAGAAGCAAAAGATGTTCAAAGTTAGCATGGCCAGAAGTGAGGAGGAGGAGGAAGAGAGGAGGAGGGTGAGCTTCTGTGGGAGATGTTGCAGTTGTTAAATTAGACAGAGGACTGGGAGACTAGGTTGTGGGCACAAGTCAGGGAGAGATGGAAAAAAAACAGAAAAACTTTGTGAAGACCAGTACACTGTGGGAATGTGGATGTACTGAGCGCTGCTTCCCTTGTTCATCAACTGACAGTAATGGTGAGTGTCACTACTCAATAGCAAATAGGACCCTTGAAGAATCAGAAATACTGAGAAAAGTTAAACAACTGGGATATAATAAAGGCAGGGAGAAAAGAGAGAAAAAAAAAGGAAATAGATGTGGATTTTTATAGTCTTATCTTCCACAAGTGCTATAGGAAGAGAACAAAACTGAAAAATTAAAAGAAATGAGAACATGCAAAAATCTTCTGAGAACAGAGGCTCATGGTAAGACCTCTTTAAGGGAAGATTTTTTTTTTTTTAATTTGAGAATCAGCTTTGGAAATGACAAAAAGATTGACCTATTAGGAGAATGTGTATTGGGAGAGTATGATTATGGAATGCCTCATACTCTATGAAGGCTTAGCCTAATATGCATACATATATATATAAATACATATACATACATATATATAAATACATATGCATACACATACACACATATATAAATACATATACATACACATATACATATATACATACACACACATATATATGTATATATATCTCGTTTCCCTCCAGTTACTAATGCCACTGGATATTACATAGCACTTTATGCCTCTCCTAGAGGGTAGCACAGCAGAGTGGAAAGATCTGAGTTCAAAGCTAGGAAAAGCTCATAATGGTTGTGTGAACTTGGGAAAGTCACAGACCTTCTCAGGGCTCTGGCCAAATCTTTAATACCCGAAGTTACAGAGAAGGTGCTGACCTGTATGGATACAGGGAATTTCTGCCCTGGATATTTCATACTTCATTGAAATGACAGATTGAGTTTCTATCCCTAAGATATTTAATTTTTATCCTAATTTTTGTGTGTTTTTCATGCTCTCCTACAACAGAATTTTAGTAAGGGAAGATTCTTGCAAACCTCAAGGCAAGGTTCTTAGACAGTTAATGTGTCCTCAAATATTCACTAGCTGTATGATCCAGGACAAATAATTTAACTTTTGTCCGCTTCAATTTCTTCATCTGCAAAGCGGAAGAGATCCCAGAGTATTTGTAAAGTGCTTTGCAAAACTTAAATCATCGTTTTTCACTCATCTTGTTATATCTGATTTCATGACCCCATACTATCCACGGGGCTTTCTTGGCAAAGATATTGGAGTGGTTTCCCATTTCCTTCTTCATTGTATTAGGCAAACAAAGGTTAAGTGACTTGCCCAGTGTCACACAATTAGTGAATGTCTGAGGTTGGATTTGAACTCAGGTTTTCCTAACTCCAGCCCCAAAACCCTATCCACTGAGTCATTCAGCTACCTCCTGAATCATTATCTAAATGTTATTATTGTTAATTCTTGTTAATAATATTAATCACTAAATGTTAATAAAACTGACCTAGGGATATATGAACTTCATTATAACAACACGTTGATAACCCTATTTCTGTGTTACTGGTTTCCTTGATAATCTTATGTATTTTAAGTATTTAAAACCAGGCTGCCAAAGCAGTCTATGATACACCCCCCAAAATCTAAGAACTGTTTCCTTGAGGAGTTATAATGATGACAACAGTGGTGTCTACCCCCTTGAAATTACTTTGTAAAACTTTGTATTTCTTTTTAAGGTAAATGTTGTGTCCCTCCAATAGAATGTAAGCTGTTGAGGACAAAAGTTCTTTCATTTTTGCTTTTGCATTCCGAGTGTGGACCACATAGTAGGCACTTAATAAATGCCTGGAAAATTGAGTTATTATGACTATTAAATTAATCTGAGTATATAGATTACAACTTATGTAAACTTGGTATTGATTTCAGAGCCTCATTCAGTATTTCATATACAGCACTCAGTTGTATATAACATACACATTCAGTATTTTAAACATGTGTTTCAATCAAATTACAGAAATGAAATAGGGAAAAAGAAAAAAAAATCAAATTTAAATACATACCCTTCATCCCCAGGAAAACCAAATGTAAAAAATAATCTTATCTCTATAATGGGAGAGGGAATATTGTGAAAGGAAGCATTTACTCATGAAAGTGAAGAAGGAATAATTGTGCCCTCTTTACCCCCTGACTCTGGCTGTCGAATGTAAGGAGAAGTCTCCAAGTCTACAGGGTGATTGATATAGCTCATTGTGCCCTGATCACCAGTACCAGCTGGTATTATACATGCTTTCCTGGAATAAGTAAAACCAAAGGCTAAATTAAAGAACAAATTAGCTATTCACAGGAAGAAAAGACATTGGTAGCCTTAAGAGATGACAAGTAACAGATTAAAGTGGTACTAAAATAAAAACTATAATTAATGGAAAACATCTTTAAGTTTCAGTATTAAAATCAAGAAATTAGCTGCAGTATGGTGAAAAGATGTGGGTTTGTGCCCAACTACCAATCAAAGGACAGAAAAACAAATTGTTTTACAGCAAACTCCCCAGCTTCAGAAGTAAGTACCATAATCAAATTTTGCAGGGACAGAAGGATTTCTGAATTTTATCATCTCACTGTTTAGTTGTACAAAACTTTTGAGAAGGTGATTGAACATTTTTTGTGTTGTATAGGAAGGAGACACACTATGTGGAATTGTAGGTTGTTGGATAAGGATTTCACATTTATAGTACTAATAAATTAATATTCATAGATTTTCTAAAAATTATGATTCTTCACACCCTCTGCCCCCTTTCCTACCATTCTGCCACCTTCACTGTAAAAACAGATGGAGACTACACAAGATGCAGGACACTTTTTATACTTTTTTTATTTCCTGAATTTCTATGTATAAAAAAAGTCATGGGGATGAGCATCACTCTACTTAGCTAGACTGGTTCTCGGATAACAGACATAACATATTGCCTGGACTGTTCTCAAAGCCTTTCCAGAATGGAAGAGCTTGCCAGACTTTGTGCTCCACTGGCATAGATAGAAGCAATCAGACTTCACTCCACTCAGTGGTGAGACATTGTGATGCATTATGATGTGCCTTTTTTTGAGCCTTCTCAGGAAACTTAGTATAAGACCTTAAGCCAGATGATCCAGAAATAATTTTAAAATGAAGTTGAGAAGGGGTAGGGAAAGGTAAAATAGACAAATATACCCATATACATGCATATATTTATATACATATGTACATGTATGTATATATAATACATATAAATGTGTATAATATATATGCACATGTATATATAATAGATCTATCAAGATTCCAATAGCAAAAAATATTACTCTTCAGTGACAGCTGAATCATCATATTTATATTTTAACATTTCTTTCCCTTCTGCGCTATATAAGAAAGGGGAAATATTACCAAAGAAAACTGAGATAGGTATAGCAACTATCCTAAACTAATTATATATGAAAGAAAAATAAGCTAAGGTGGTAAAATTTTGCAAGCATCAAGTTATTGAGACTCAAGATATGTGAAGGAGTTGAAGTTGCCAAACAATAGCAAATGATAATATTACTAAAAAAAAGTGATGATCAGACAATATTTATTGACCAAAAATCTACTCTTTCACCTTTAGTAAATCTTTGTGAAAATAAGTGATACCTCTTTCAAGAAAATGTGATGAGACCAGATAAGTTTTCACAAGCAATAGTCTACAGCTGACTAGATTTTATAGTCACATAATTGAATGAAAGTATCAGAGAATACAAAATCTTGCTGTGTGCATTATTTTTTATTAAAAACAAAATAAAACAAAAATAAATTTGATTCATTGACAAAGTTAGCAAGCATTGCAAAGAAAGGCAAACACATCATCTGCCCTCAAGGAGTTCACAGTCTAATGGAGGAGACAACTCTCAAAGAACTATCTAATTTGGAGATAGTCTCCAAAGAAAATAAATAGCGTTGAGATGGTCCAGGAAAGGCTTCTTCTAGAAAGTAGAATTTTGACTGATACTTTAAGGAAGCCAAAGAACTCAGAAGACAGAGATGAGGAGTGAGCGAATTCTAGTTATGGGAGAATAGCTTATGAAAATGCATTAAGTCAAAATATGGATTATTATTAGGGCTAAAGAGAAGTATAGGATATTAAAGAGAAATGATTTTAGAAAACAGACTAAGAATACCTTCAGAAAGAATTGTAAAGATGATGGCAAAGAAAAATATGAAGGGCAAGATAAAAAGAAAAGTCGAGGAAGTATTTAAAAAAGACATATCTGAGGATGAAAATAAATACTGATGTACTCAAAGATGGGGACTTTAATAAAAATTTCAGAGCCTAAAGGACATAGAGCTAGCATCAAGAAGAAATATCAAGTCACATATATTCCCTACAATTGTTCTGTCCAGGGCAGAAAAGATTTCACTTTCCAACAAACAGGGTGTTGTAAAGGAAAAGATAAAAGCAAAACAATGTTTCATTTCCAATAGGCTGATGAGAAATGATCTTTGCTTCCAATTACTCCAAATTAGGTGACTGGGAAGCCAAGGAATAGGCAAGATACATTTAGAAAGAAATAATTGAGCAGTGGCAAAGTGATTCAAAAAACCCATAATCTTAGAAATAATGATTTTCTGTGATAACAGACATGTCAAAAAAGTGTCAGGAGAACAACTGAACAGAAGGACAAAAAAATATAGGAAAGAATGGGGTGAAAATGTGAGTAGAAAATATCAAAATTTGAGATCAGGGAGTTCAAATCATAACCTATGGGAAATTGGCAGGCTGAGTTTGTGCAAGTTCTGTTGGGTTCATCTGGTTATTGAAAAAACTTTAATATTATGTATACATACATATGTATATAAAATATTATATGCATTATATTATATATCACACTAGATATGTAAACTGTGTTTAAACTTTTATATATATGTATATACATATATATATATAGAGAGAGAGAGAGAGAGGGAGAGAGAGAGAGAGAAACTGCGTTTAAAAAAAGAAGATAAAATTCCACATTAATAGAATGGGTATGAAAACATTGTCTCAGGCAGAAAAGTTTAGTGATGTACTTTGGGAATGTTGAAAGAAACAGCAAAAGACCATTTCCAGTTCTTTCCTCATGTATGCTTAAAGTAATTTCATTTCTTACTGAGATCAGTTACATAGTATAAGCACTTTCTTATTTGATTTAGTTTGTTTCAGTCTATCTTCTCTCATGGAATTGCCTCTTAGAATTTGAATACAGGAGCTGTACATTTCTCTTCTTGCTTTATTTATGTTCATTGTTTTTGTCATCCATTTTAAGTGAAATGTTTTCAAGAGACAAGAATTACAGTAATCTAAATTTCTTGGCTTAGACCAAATAAATGTTCTAAAATAATGAAGATAATGATGACGTTAATGGTATCCAATGATGAATTCAAATAGAATAGTACTTAGAACAACTCCATTTTAAACAAGAAATTAAGTTTCATCTTCCTATCTTGCTTTTATCTTGTAACAAAGAGGCACGAGAAGAAGGTTAGGACTTTGTAAATGTCATCATTATTTCATAAATCTTGATCACTGATCTAAATGTAGAAGGGACCTTCAATGCCATCTGGTCTAATCCTTTCATGTTCAGATGAGGAAACTAAGGAGTTCAAATGACTTGTACAAGTTCACACAGGTAATGTCAGAATCATAGTATTAATACCAGTGCTCTTTCCATCAAGTCATGACTTTTTTCAACATCATTACCATGCTGAAATCTCTCCATTGACCATGAGACAAAGTCTGAAACTACATATTCAAGATTATCCATACACTCATCCAATTTTCCTTAACAAACTTACCTTTGTGAATTCTCCAAAATGAATACATTGCTTTACCTAGACAACTCTATTTAGGGCTATAAGATATTTCCTACTCTGTGATTTTTATCATATTTTGCCTTCTGCCTAGTTAAATCTACCCACCTTTCAAGGCCATTCTAAATGCCACTTTTCTCATGAAGCCACGAAACTCTAGTCTGCATCACTGAATTTTTCAGAGTAAAAAGATCTTCTGTAATAGAGAAGTAAGTTGATTAGTCAACTAGCATAATAGCTACTATAAAAATCCTTACTGAATTAGATGCAAAGTGATATTAAGGGAGACAGAACAACATAGTAGACTGGACGCTGGACTAGGAATGAGAAGACACAAGTTTTGTTATCTTTTTGATTGACTGTATAAACCTTGACAAGTCATTTGGTATCTCAAATACCTTCAATGTATCCTTCTGATCAAACTGCTTCATTTTACTGATGGAGAAATTCATATCCTTTGTCTATCCAACATTTTGCATTTCTGTTCTTAAATGCCTATCTCCTTTAAATCACACACAACAAATATTTATTAAGTAATTGCTATAATTGTATAAATAAACCCTCTCTGCTCTATAAGATCCTCTTATTTGATTCTAGCCTTAGCAATAAAGAAAGATAATATTAAAAATATCCTTAATTACCTACCTATCACCAGGGAAATAAATGTTTTTTAGACTTGTGTCTTGCATCATTTGAAGAGACAATACTGTTAAGAAGTGATACAATTATAATTATATATAATATAGATCTATCTATGTACAAACACATATCGCAAAACTAAATAGAGAAAACAAGCACAATTTCTCTACTAATGTTTATGTTTTCGTTGCACAACCATAGCCCTCCATTGACATGTTGTATTAGGAATTCTTTAAAGCTAGTTTAGGAATTCAATATCTAATAGAAAACAGGTATTTTGATCTAAATTTGATGTTAGTTTGTACCTCAAAATATCATGGGCTTAAATATATGCCTTGTTAAATGTATATGTGCTGCTATTTAATTGTTTCAGTCATGTCTGAATCTTCATGACTCCATTTGGAGTTTTCTTGGCAAAGACATTAGAGTTGTTTGCCATTTCTTTTTTACCTCTGAAGAAACAGAGATAAAGTGGGTTAAGTGAGTTGCCCAGGGTCACACAGCCAGTAGGGGTGTGAGGACAGATTTGGAATTCAGGAAGTTCAGTCTTCTCAACTGCAGGACTGGCATTCTATCAACTGCACAACCTGGCTCCCCCTAGCAAATATTTAGCAATTCTCATTAACTGATTTTTGAGATCTATTTTTGCAATTTGGTTATATATATATATATTTAATTCACATTAAAATAGATGACCGTGAGTTACTGGAGTAACAGTAATTTCCATTACTTATAGAAATTAAGTAGAAGATGGGTCTGCTTCTCTTTTTCCACATATGCACCTACACTGGGAAGTCATTTGCATTATACAGAGACAATTCTCCATAACTGAGTGGGAAGTGGAGTTGGCACATCCTTCAACAAAGAACTAATTTGAGTTTTCAGCATCCAGTTTTGACATGCAGTTTCAGATTTTCTTCAGGTACCTGAAAGCAAAGAAAGGAATGAAGCCAACATGCATGTGCATTTTGCAGCTAAGAAGCACAGTGGATAAAACACTGGGGACTAGAGTCGGGAAGATATGAGTTCAAATCCAGTCTCAGACACTTGTTAGCTGTGTGACCTTGGGAAAGTCACTGAAACTCTGTTTGCCTCTATTTTCTTATCTGCAAAATGTGGATAATAGTAGCATCTACCTCACCAAGTTTTTGTGAAGATCAAATAAGGTAGTAATTGTAAAGTGTTTAGCACAGTATTATATAAATGTTAACTATTATTATGTAGATGATCCAGCAGCTAGATTATGTCCCTATACCAAGCTTCCTTAACTAAAGACATCAGGAAATTTCCCTTTGAGTGAGATGTAGAACTTTCTTGGTTGAGCTATCTTGCTCCCAATATGAGAGCTTATTTACTTTGTGTGTTATCTAGTGTGCATGTTTATCTATCTACCTGTCTGTCTGTCTATCAGTCAATGTTTCTCATTTATATTTGCTTATCAACTTGGACAAATAGATTTGTTTGCTACTTTTTTTCATTGAGGCACCAGCATTTCATTAGACAGGAGTTAAGCCTTCAATATATAGCTTGGGATACTCCTTCCCCATTAAGAGACAGTGACTGGAAGCTTATCATGAACCAAAAAATAATTTCTCTTAGGCTAACGATATATAAGGGCAGGGAGGATGGATAAATATATTACTAGCCCTGTGCCCTTTCTCTGAGGAGATCAGAATGATCACCTCCTCTGTCCTCAATCTCCTTCTGCCCTCCTGGGAGGGGTTGAGATGGGAAATGAACAAACATATTTTATACACGTCAGGTGTTGTGCAAAGCAGTTCACAAATATTATGCCATCGGATTTCATTTGGTCTTTACAGCAGCCCTGCAAAATAAGTACTACTATTTCCCATTTTATAGTTGAGGAAACTGAGACAGAGGTTACTCAGGATTACACAGCTACTAAGTGTTTGAGGCTGAAATTTAACTTAAGTTTTCTGGACTCCAGGTCCAGAACTGCTTCTGCTGTGCCACATACGGGACCTTGAAGAAGATTATCTATTCATATTTCCCTGAGAGCCACACCAAGAGAGACCCATGTGGACACATAACCTACATGGGAAAAATATAACACTTACCGCTCACAAATATATGTATGTTTATAAATGTTTGTATGTATATGTACCTTTAAAGTTTTGGAAATACTTAATATATCACATATACAAACATATATTTGAAATGCTTTTCAGTTATGAAATACCATTAGAAATATAACACAGTAATTTTTTCTCACTTCCTATATCTCTGAATACCACTAAAAGTTGTTAGTCTGAACACATAAAAATAACTAAAAGAGATTCCTCTGTTCAAATTGCACCAATGTTGTTATATTTATGACTCTCTACCCCCCAACCCATGCAATTTTCTTATAATGAAAATCAATAATGTCAAATTCAAAGAGGAACAGGGCCACTAAACCTGCAGGTTTCATATTGATTTAGTATTTAAATGTAATATTATATATGTCTTATTGTATTTTTATTGATTTTGTTAAACATTTCCCAGTTTGCTTTAATCTGCCATTCTTTGGAGCATTATGGGAGATATGAATCCTCTGGGTTGCATGTCTGACGACTCTGATGTAAATAATTTTCTGTAATCACTAAGAAGATAAAGGAAGTAATGTCCTTCCTTGTAGTCTTGGTTATGGCTGTGTAGCACCAAAAACAAACAAACAAAAAATCCCAAACAAAGCTTAAATTAGTTGTTTTTTGCCAGGTGAGCAAAAATTCTTATAATTTTATTGAATTCACATTTTTTAAAATGTGCATTGTTATGGTTTGTAGACATACAAAAGCTATATAGGAATGATTTCTATAAAGCTGATACTTCTCCATCATTGTTATTAACCACCTAGCCATCATCTTACTAATGATCCATGTGTTGAAATTTGTTTTCCTTTTAACCTTCACCTCAATGGAGTCTTTTGAATTCTCAAATCATCAGGCTAGAAGAAACAGCAAAATATCATGTAGAAATTGGGGTTCAGGGTTGAGATGTGTATAGGGTCAAATAGATCAATACCATGTTTCTACCCTCCATGTTTAATGCCGCTACTTCTTCAAATAATGGAGATGAATTTAGTACAGTTGTATCTCTTTCCAAATTTTCTCATGTTCCTGCCTCTGATTCTGTGAGCAGGAAATGAAAAAAAAAAAAAAAGAAACTTGCAACAGATGGAAGAGAGAACAGAGAGCATTAGACTCCAATAGCAGTCCTTGGATGGCTGGACTGGCAGATTGCAAAAAACTGGGAAACAATGATCAAGACTGCCAAGTAGCAAGCTACCAATCAATCACAATCAATTAATTGTCAAACCAATGTACTATGCAGTTTTCATTGACACTCCCTAATTTTACAGTTTACAAGCATATCCTCATCAGTGAATATATGGAAAGTGCTTTAAATTCCTCAAAACTGTTATATGTATAAGGTGTTATTATTTATAACAATACTGCTAACTTGTAGTACACTACCTTTACTACTCATAGACCCCCTACCCCCATAAAATTAGTATGGTCTTACATGACCCACATTTCTTTTCCCTTCCTCACTCTCCACCCCTTATCTTTCTTTTGTCAACCTGTGCATATTCTGATCTAGGGCTAACAAGGAAGCAAAGCTGTTATAATAGTTGAAAGAAAACAGAACACCTATTTACTCTATAGCTGACAAGGTGCTAATTGTTTCTAACTCTCCTAAAAGAACCAGTTTTAAGTTCAACTGAGAGATTTACATATTTCTGAAAAGGAGGATGAAATTGGGCATTTTGGTTTTAAACGTATTCTGTAAAGCTACAAGTAGAATAGGAGAATGCAAGTAGGATCATAGCATCACAGATTTAGAGCTGGATGGAGCCTTATGAGGTCATGCAGTCCAACTCTTTCAATTTAGAGATTAGAGAACTAATGCTCATAGAGTTTAAGTGATATGGCAACTAGATGGTACAATGGATAGAGCACCGGGTCTGGAGTTAGGAAGATCCAAGTTCAAATATAGTCTCGAACACTTACTTGCTGTGTGACCCTGGGCAAGTCACTTATCCTCTGTTGGACTCAATTGTCTTATATGCAAAAGGAGGATAATGGTAATACCTATCTTCCAGCCTTGCTGTGAGACTCAAATGAGATAATGTAAACCATTCAGTACAGTGTCTGACACACAGTAAATGCTATATAAATGTTATTTATTAGCTATTATTGTCCAAAATCATTCATGTAGCAAAGGCAGGTTTCAAATTTAGGTCATTTCATTCCTAATCCAGCATTCTTTTGGAGAACAGCAATTGACCAACGAATCTACTGTTTTTATTGAAACACCTGCCAGTGTCAGAGGCCATGTGCTGAGAGCTAGGAGTATGTTAAAATAAGGATTTTTTCATGACCTTTGCTGAATGTTACTCATAACTTTTCAACAAGATCTCAATAATGTCAATATGGTAGGGAACAGAGTTTCCATGGTAGGTAATGGAACAGAAATCTGTTTGAGGGTTCAGTAAAGCATCCTTCCCTCCTACCTCATATAGAAGAGCTTCTTTGAATACTTACACAGTAAGCTTACACAGAGCTCACAGTAGAAAATAGAAACAATAGGTATGTGAGAGTTTTAATTAGGTGACCATTTAAAGGGTTATTTTCTTGCTTTCTCTTATTCTGGGGTATTTCTCCTTTTCAGTGCCGAGTAAACCTTGTTATTCTTACTCTCGTCTGGTTCCCCAATTACTTATTGGGCATCTTGAAATGCAGTGAATGAGGGCAGGGTGGATACTAGCCAGACATGGGCAATTGGATTATTTAGTCATGTCAGAAATAAGGCTTTAAATAAGGCTATATATGTATATATATCTTTTTTCTATAAAATTAGCTCATTAATTCTAGAGAGGAAAACAAGGAATTATTAAGCAACTTCTATGTGCCCGGAACTGTGCTAGACACTAGGGAGACGATGAAAGGTAAGAAAATGTTGTCTTCTCTCAAGGAGGTTAAATTCTAATGGTGGAAACCACATACATACAACTATATATAAACAAGCTTCATACCTAATAAATTGGGAAAATATTAGCACAGGGATGGAACTAGAATCAATGGGAATGAGAAAGGCTTCCTTTAAAAGGCTGGATTTAACTGGGACTTGATGGAAGCCATGGAAGCCAGGAGGTAGAGATGAGAAAGGAAAGGTTTCCAGACACGGAAGACAGTCAGTGGAAATGCCAAAGATCAGGAAATGGAGAACACAAAAAAGAAGACACGCGTCTTCAAGAAACAGTGGGGAAGTTAGTATCCCTGAATCACAGAGTATGTGGTGAGGAGGTGTGGAAGGTATAAAAAGATGAAATTTTGAGGAGGAAGGCAGAATGTGAAGGTCTTTGAAAGCCAAACAAATGGTTTGATATGTGGTTCTTGAGGTGACAGGAAGTCATTGGAGTTGATTAAGTGGCAACAGTGACATGGTTAGACCTGTTCTTTGGGAAAATTACTCGGAATATCAAATGACCTAAATAACCACTCATTTCTGCATTTCCATTAGCATTTGTAGATGATGTTAGTGATAATGGGAAAATTTTATTATCAATACACTTTTCCATCTAGTAAAATTCCTAATGGTCATATAGTTATTGTACTGTATTGAACTGTACATAAAATATCATTTATCCAGAACTGTTATGGGAATAAGTCAATTTGGATAGTACAGTTTTCTGGATAGCTAAGGATTTGCACACCAGATAACAAAACTTCTTTTAATCATTTTGGGTGATATCTTTCAAAAATGTGTTACACCTTCCCTTCCTTCTTAAACAGAGGGTACTGAACATAATTTATACTCTTTGTCATAACTCAAGGTCATTGCTACACTATAATAATGTAGTATAATATTACTATATATCATTGTACTGTTCTGAGAGATCCTCAACAAGTACCCAGATAGATAAGGCTGTTTGGCTTTATTATGCTAAATGATTCCAGATCATGGTCCCTATCTGCTATCAGTAGTAATTACAATAGTTCTCTTCTGTGCTGTGCTGTCCAAAATACTCTGCTTCTGAAGGTGGCATGCCTACCTTCTCGTATTTAATGGGAAAATCATGAATGGCCCATTTATTAGAACTTAGTTAATCTCAGATATGCATATCACATATAACACTAAGCTGTGTAAAATAAAACATGTTTGTGACTGCACAGTATCTCATTTGGATGAAAATCCTTCATTTCTACTCATTTCTGCAATTCCTTCTTTGGCTTATTTCTACTGTCCTATCCTTAAATTATTCCTTTATGATTCTAAGTATCTACTATCTTCTAGATTTCCATATGACATATAAAGATAGTGTAATTTCATCCTTCTAATGTGGGAACACCCTCCAGGCCCTCATTTCAACAAGGAAATCCTTTTATATCTCCATAATAAATTTACTGGCTCACTCGATATAGCAGCTATATCAAAACTTTTCATCCAGTCTTAAACTTTCTATATCTCTCCCCTCATTGCTCTAAGCTAATAATCTTGCTTCATTACTTCTCTGAAAAAATGGGACTATTTACAAATGAGTTCCCCTTTCCACCTTTCTTCACTTTTTACATCACTCAAGGATCTTCCTGTATGGTTTCCTCCATCACTCTGTGTCACATGATGGGTTATTCCTTCTTGCCAAGTCTAACCCTTCTCTGTATATCCTTGATTCCCTCCCCTCCCACCTTCTCTGAAAGATTCCTCTTTCTCTCTGTCTTTCTTCCTCTTTCTCTGCCTCATCTTCATTTTCTACCTATTGGTCCATTCTTTGTTGCCTACAGATATGCTTATGTCAATCCCATCCTTAAAAAAAAAAAAAATCTTCATTTGAGTTTTTCCACCCCCTAATCAACCTAGCGCTCCCTCTCTCTCTCTCTCTCTCTCTCTCTCTCTCTCTCTCTCTCTCTCTCTCTCTCTCTCTCTCTCTCTCTCTCTCTCTCTCTCTCTCTCTCTCTCCCTCTCTCCCTCTCTTCCCCTCCCTACCGCCTTTATCTAAATTCTTTGAGAAAGTCATCTACACTAGATGTCTCCACTTCCTATTCTCTCACTCATTTCTAAATCTTCATTCTGGCTATCTAACTTCATAATTCAACTGAAAGTAATCTCTCAAAAGTCACCATTGGTCTCTTAATTGCCCAATCTAATGACCCTTTCCCAATCTTTATCTTTCTTGACCTTTCTCCAGGCTTTGTCACTGCTGAACCTTCCCTTCAGATCACACCTAGTAACTGTAGATTCCCCAAATTCCTGCCCCAACCCCCACCAACTATTGGCTTTATCTTAGGACTTCTTTTTCCACCTCTATTCTATCTAACTTGATTATCTTGTCTGCTTCCATTTGTTTAATTGTCATCGCACTGGAGATGATTTTCAGATGTACATGCAGAGTTCTAATCTTTCTCTGGAACTCCATCCTGGAATCACCAACTACATATTATCTCAAATTGTGTTTTATAATCATCTCAAACTCAATATATTCAAATAGAACTCCTTGTTTTTCACTCAGTTTCCCTCTTCTCAACTTTCTCTCATTGTACAGAGTACTACTATCCTCCCAATCACCCAAGTTCCGAACTTTCATGTCATCTTCAAATCTTCACTACTCACATCATATATTAAATATGTTGTCAAATATTGCCATTTTATCCTTTGACATTTCTTATGTATGTTAGCTTTTCCCCACTCACACATTGCTCGTTACCTCTCACCTAGGATATTACAATGACTTTCTAACTGATTTTTATGCCTACCTATCTATCATCTACCAATCATCATTGTATAGCTATATTTTTGTGGCAGTTACTTTCCATCATTAATGAGACAGTATAGTATGGTGAATGGAGATCTGGTCATAGTCTCAGAAAGAAATTATTTAAAATACTGTCTCTAAAACACACTAATTGTATGAGCTTGTTCAAGTCACAGTGATCTCTCAGTGCTTCAGGCAACTTTCTAAAGACTATAAATTTCAGAACAAATGAAAATGGACCTTAATAGAGGAACTTTCTTATCAACACCTCATTAGAACTATGAAACCACCAGTTGACCTGTTATTTGTTCAGAAAGTAACTGAGTTTTGAATGACTTTAATAAGAATGGGGAAAACCAAGGTGGCACATTGGTACTGACTCAAATGAAATGCCACTCCTGTGGAATGTAGGAGAATAGTTTCCAATATTTTGTTGTTGCTCAGTCATTGAAGTTGCATCCAATTTTTCATAAGCCACTTTTTGGGGGCAAAGATATTGGAGTGGTTTGGTATTTCCTTCTCCAGATCATTTTACAGATGAGGAACTGAGGCAAATAGGTTTAAGTGACTTGCCCAGGGTCACACAGCTAGTAAGTATCTGAGGACAGATTTGAACTCAGGAAGATGTTTTCCTGGCTTCAGGTCCAGTACAATATCGACTGCACCACCTACCTGCCCATAGTATATAATACACATGTATACATTTCCTTGAACTGACATCAGAGCCATGATGTCCCCTCTCTTTTTTGCAAGAGGATTACTCACTTCAGAGTTTCATGATGATTGTGGTTGTAAACCCAAAGACAGACCTAGGAAAATAGATCAACAAACAAAGACAACTTGAAAACATTGACTTAACATTGTCAGGAAAAGTGGTAGAAGAGAGAAAAAGAGATAAAGTAATCTTCTTAAATATTGGTATCCTTCCTTTGGCAATTAGCATTATTATAGCCTCTTCTCATGATTACTATAGCTGAGGGTTTCAGGAAGCTTTCAGTAAATGCTTTGCCTGAAAGTAGCTTTCTAAGATTCCTTGACTGTATTCAACTCAGTACAGCATCTATTTATCAAAGTAATTACATTTATCAAAGAAATGTCATTAATATTTTTAAACACACTCTGCTTCCCACATAATCTTTTTAAAATGGCATTTGCAAATACTTCTTATATACAATGGATTGAGATTAAAATTTTGACAATTTTTTTTTTTTGTATTTTCTCAAATGCCTAAAAAGTGAGCTACATGGGTAACCTCATTCCAGTCATTTATATTTAACGTGCAGTGATGTCTGACATCATTGCCTCATTGTGGTCAAGAAATAACCCTGAGATCTTAAAGGCCATTTTAGCATACCACATTTGGCAAGTCTGCCAATCTGGTTAAGTGACAGACTGTGTCTTCATCTTCCAAAAAATAGCCTAAATTTGGAAAGGCTCATTAGCCCAAGGTTGGACAATAGGTTGATATTGGTTTTAGCTGTTGCTGGGTTTTTTGTTTTTTTGTTTTTTTTTATTGACCATAGAAACCAATACAAACAAGCCTGCAGTTGAAGTCTGCATTTGTAGATGATATAACCCCATAGATAGTCACAGATCTTTTCAGAGGCCTCAAAAGAAAAGAGATATCATGTAATTTCAATAGCATGGTCTACCTTTCTTTAATATATAAGAATGGAAAGTAAAAGCATTAGAACTAATTTCCTGTAGTGCACAATAATAATAAGTTGCTGTGTCAATTTTTTTTCAAATGCCTTGTTGTCATTCATAATATCAGTAACTGTAATGATCTTCCTTCAAGAGCATTCATCATTTCCTGTAGGTATAACTGGCTTTATGCAATTGCACTTCTATTTCTTGTTATATACATCATAGAGACTGAGTATTTTATCTTCATCTAAAATCTAATTTTTGTTCCTCAGATAAACATTTTCCATTCTGAGCAAACCAGAGGTGCTAGGTCATGGCTCAAGGTACAATCCTCAAATTTGCCATTATACATTATTTTGCAAGCTAGATATCCAGAACTGAAAGGGTAACATGCTATGCTTCCTCCTTCACACTGGTACTCTCTGATTTGTACCGTAGCAAATATTTTCACAGCATTGGTGAAGTTTCCTTGTTAATCTTAACTGGGTCTCCTAGCAACAGACTAAGGAGAATTCAGTTCTTCCTCTTCTGAAGGTACTTTTTTGTTTATTTGTTTTTTGTTTTGGATGGCACCCGTATAAGGGGTATTATTTTTAGTAAATAACAATAATCATCCAAATCTCAGATTCAAGTGAGCTTAGTTGATCAGCTGTGGATTTCAGAAGAAAGGGTGGGAGTGGTGCTCTGTGAGAAACTGGGCTGCTTCAAAAAGGAAACATGGTTCATGGTGCTATAAAATCAAATCACTAATTTCTGCATCACTATCTTAAGTTAAAAGCAAAAATGCTAACCTTTGTATCCATACAATTTTTAGAAACAAACTCATCATACTATAAGAGCTTTAAGAAAATTGGCGTTTGACCTTTACTTATTCAAATATCATTATAGTCAGTAGCTATGCTTCAACAGACTAAATACTGAAGAAATAACCTTCAAGAATTAAAGTTGATACTATATATGTTTTATATGTATCTATATGTCTATGTGCATATGTATCCACATATACCTTCAGAAGTCAAAATTTTTAACTCCTAAAACATAACTCTGAGTACAAATGTCCAGATTTTAAGTCTATCTAAACATAGGATTATTTAAATAGAAATGTCTAAAGAAGACTATCTCATTTACCAGAAGTAATGTTTTCCCAAAAGAAAAAAGATGCCGAGAAAAAGCAGAAGAGCCTTTTGTGCCTTGAATTAAAATGAGTATTAAAAAAAACAAAGTATTCTCCAGCATCCATATGAAGAAAAAATATTTTCCTCTTAATTTTTATCTTTGCTGTCTGAGACATTTCTTGTGCTTAGGAGACTGAGCTTTGAAAGTTTCAGGAGAAGAACACAAATATTTAAGCCAAAGAGAACAATCTTGATAATTGCAGACTCTATTAAAACCTTAATTAAAGGGCAGTGGAAAAGAGTATTAGTACATCTGAGATTTTAATCAAGCTGCTATTTCAACCAATTTATTAATTGACTTCAGGATTAGGTTGTAATGTGCAGAGATGGATATTCGTGATCTGAAATTTTGACTACTGTAGTTCGAGTTTACTTATTTCAGAGAAGAACAGTGTTGAAATCCACACTGAAAAATGGTCATCTTGTCTTTAGAGAATTATTATAGATATTGTGATACACTATGCCATGCTTGTTGAACCATTCCTACTTTGACCAAATAGAAATACTCAGGAGAAATATATGACACAAGGAGTATATTCCTGGGGAAAACTGACTCCCATAGGCATGTGTTTGTGTGTTACTGATCTTAAAGCTGCCTTCACTTTTTTCAGCCCTTTGTTCAAATGAAAGTCATTATTACCAACATATTTAAGTAAATCTGTGATGGTATTTTGCATCTTTATTGGTCTTTAAAGAGAAGACTTCCAGCTCAAAAACTAATGGTAAAGATGAAAAGCTTATGGATGTGAGGAGAATTTCTTTATTTTGATATCTCAGTATTGGTTATTTAACCTGTCTTAACTTTGAATGGTTCTATCATGGAACTAGCCCCTTTTTATTCTTTTGATAAGCTACAAAATAATAGGAAAGTGGTTGCCTTATACAAGCTCTGCTTTATAAATACAAGCATATGTTTTAGGAAGGCTATCTCTTGCATTTTAAGAAGAGACTTTATCAGTCTTGGATAGTTAAAATGTTACCTAGCCTGAAGGTAAGAGGATGAACTGTGTAACCTTATGAAGTTGCTTCCAGCAAGACAATTTTTAGTCCTAGTTTTAATGAACATTTCAAATTGGCTAGAATTTTGTGGAATAACATGATAGAACCTTCAGGTTGGAAAGGATCATATATCAATATAATCCACCCTTCCCTGAAATCTGAAATCCCTCAAGAAAATATAACAAGTAGTCCATTTAGAAATCAAAAAATAGTGAATTAGTGTTTCCTATTAAAAATATTATGGTTTTGGGTAGACATATACATCATTTTTACATTAAAAACAACCTCTTGAAAAATTTACACATAAGTAAATTAAAATTAACAGTGTTGCTTGAGAAGTCACATTCTTCAGGTTGTTCAGGGTTGTTGGCTACATCTACATAGTATCTTTACTCACACACAAAGCTGTTTTCGACTATTTTCGTATAGTTACTGGTGATATTATTGAAGTAGGTGCTCTCTTCAACAACGTTGGATTACTCTGTAGTAATTCATCTATCTATTTTCTTATCCAGAATAATTCCCACAAATCTTCCATGATGGGGTGTCATCTAACATTATCTGGAGGTGGTTGAAGTTTTCTTGACATTACATGGAAACCAATGGGGTATGCATAAAGTGTCTCAGTTATCTTTTACTTTCACCTCATGAGATGTTGACCTTCTTTCCAGTCAGGATTATGTCCTTTCAGTTATATCTAACCCGTATCCACCATGCACTTTTCCATTGCTTTATGGATGACCCTAAAATTTAATTCTTTAGAGGCTGTGATATTTCACATCTTAAAGATTCTGTTTTAGAAATCAGTCTCACTGAAAACTATTAACAGAATTCCTATCCCTCATAGTATGCAGCTCAAAATAAAAACTGTAATTTGACCAATTTTGTTGTTCTTGTTTGTGGAGTCAGGTCAGTCATGTCTGACTCTTTGTGACCCCATTTGGGGTTGTCTTGGCAAAGATACTGGAGTAGTATGCCATTTTCTCCTCCAGCTCATTTTGCAAATAAAGAAACTGAGGCAAACAGGGTTAAATGACTTTGTCAGGGTTATACAACTAGTAAGTGTGTGTTGCCAGATTTGAACTCAGAAAGATGAGTCTAGTACTGGTCTAGTACTCTATTCATTGTGCCGCCTAGCTGCCCCTAATTTGACTACCAATTATGTTTTCCCAACCACCAATTCTCATAATCTTGATTTTTAAGGAGTTAGTTAAAGTTAACAATGAAGTCAGAAGTAAAGATCAGAGAGCATCTAGGATTTATTAGAAAGAAACATACATTATACAGGAATATGTTTTTGACAGTTTATGATCTTATGGTACTGAATACAATAAAACATCATAGAAAATTAATCTGGTGGACTTCAAAAGGTTAAAATGGTTTGATTATTACCTTTTCAATGTGAAAGAAGTTCAAGACCTGGTAGTAACTGGATTATTCCTTTCATTGATTATTATATTAGCCACATTTGAATGGGTTTAAGTACTTTTATATTTTACCTCCACATTATTAACTATTCTCTATATAGTCATTACTCTCTGTATACCCATTCAAATAAAGAAAATTGCATTTGTTAGAGTGAATCAATATTATTGATCATGAAAGAAGATTGATATGTCCACAATCATTCCAGAAGTCTTTGAGGGGTAATATATCAGAAGTATAATTGACCATCATCAATAGTTTGGCTGAACAGTAAAACAAAACATAGTCAGCTACTTATTGATTATGGTTTGCAAATTGGTTCTTCACTCTTTATTTTCATAGACATGGTTCCATCTTTGATAAATCAAGCAGGAAAAAATCAGGCAGAATTTGTTGATCGTTTTAGGATGAAATTCATAGTGGATGGAATGCTGGACCTGGAGTCAGGAAGCCTGGAGGGCAAATTTATCTTTAGACACTAGCTACCTAGTCCTGGGCAAATCATTTCACATTGATGTCCCTCAAGCTTTCTCATCAATACTATGGGGATAGTAATCACACCTACCTCATGAGATTGCTGTGAGGTTAAAATAATATGAAATCTGTAGAGATTTTACAAAGCCCCAAAGATTATTAATTATTGTTATTACTATTGCCACATAGATATGTTTAAAGATGCTATTTTAAAACATTGGTAAAGACCAAAGTACCCATTATATTAATAGATGAGAAATCCGTAACTTCACTCCTCTTCTACTTTAAAATACTTTTCATTACTTCTGCCTTTCACAGAGGAAGATATTACCCTCCTCTTCAAAGCAGCTACTTCTGCTTCTCACATCTTCCACTTCTTCTGAGACTTTACATTCTGTCACTCTCCCCACTTATCCCTTCCCCTCTGCCTAGGAAGATGTTAAAGTTTTCCTTACTCTAAAAACAAAGGAAAGAAAAATAAAACAAACAAAATAACCTTCCCCAAACCATTCTGTTCTTCAAAACTATTGTTTCATTTGTCATCTTTCCTTTATTGGCAAACTTCTCAAAACAGTAGTCACATGTACTACTTCTATTTCTTCAAAATGTAACATATTGTCATGTGCATGGATGTGAATGTAATAGCCCCTCTCAAGGGTTTGGGTAACCACAAACCTCCCAGGGATTTATAGTTCTTTACAATTTGGGAAGAGAGTGAACTAACCTGTGATCCTATTATATCATCTGTACCCTTGTATAAGAAAATGAGAGATGACCCCTCTCTTAATGGTCAAGCTAGAAGGTGTTAATGATTTTCTGTGCCTTGTCATGAGCACTTTTCCTACTTATAGCCCCACAAGGAATAGAAAGACCCTATCCTGACCCAGAATTACTTCCATTTGATTTAACATCTTTTTTTCATAAATTCCTGTAGCTGACCAATTCTTATGTTGTTAGGTGTTTGTTTGTTTGTTGCATAAGCATAATGAGAGCAACAAAGGAGAGACGGACTTTTTCCATTGCAGGGCTGGGAGTTGCAACCCCAGTCCCTTGCTATAGAGACCTATACATTCTGTCACCATCGGTACTAGCTATGCCATAACATAACTATGCCCTTTTTAGTGCAGAATTACTATGACTTCAGATCAAGTTTTATAAAATTATATCTTAGACACCAGCCAGGTCAAGGCTTTATAAACACACATATGTCACATATGTTAAACATAGGATATATATATTATATATACATATATATATACATATATAATATATATGGCATCCTTATATCCACTCTGTTTTTATTCACTAAATGAATATTTTTGAGTGTCTGTGGATGAACACATACATACACAAATAAATGCATAAGTATTCCAAAAGAGACACTTTAGATTTTAAATAATATTGAAGTTATAAATCCACAGATTAATAGCTAGAAAGAAATTTTGAAGCCATTGTCTTCAATGTGGGTAAACTGGGGTTCTAAAAGGTTAAGTGACACATAGTTAAATGTCTAAGGTAGCATTTATCCCAAGTCTTCCTGACTCTAAGTCCAGCTTACTTTCCACTGTATCACACTCTTTTGCTGTACACATACTTTGCTGTTATCTTCACTGGGCCCCACCCTGTCTTTTAAATGAAAATTCCTCCATAAACTATTTGCCATATTCCTAAAATATATTTACTTCTATTATCCAAATGTATCCTAAACTTCCCCACCTCCATATTTTTTTCACCCTAATCCCTTGGCCGATTGTTACATTTCCCCTCAGCTCTGCCTAATATCTATCCTTTCTCAGTTCAAATGCTACCTTTGGTCCGGCTCAAATGCTGCCTCTATATCAAAGTCTTCCTCAAGCCTTTCCCTTCTAAACTGTGACCTTCTTTAGGGCCGAGACATTGCTTTATTCTTTTTTCCATTCATGCATCCCTCATCTTTCAGCATTGGAAACTGTGCTTTATTGATGGTAGATGCTTTAAAAAAATCAATTTTAATTGAATTAAATTTAATTTATGAAGACAGAAGAACTTAAATGGAGGGAATTAGTCGTTAGAGTCAGTAATAACTATCCTCTTCTTGCACCTCATACATAATTTTATTTGCACATCTCTTCTGCTTATCTCATCTTACTTATCATGTAATACATTTCATTATATTTATTTGTGCATGAAAATTATTCCTCTACTGACTATAAGTTGTATGAAGGTGGCAACTATATTGAATTCCAGATTCTTTTGTGCTCCAGCTCTTTTTCCATCCCATTTGTCCCTTTAGGTTAAGTATGATCTTTGGGAAAAAAAAGAAACCTGCCAAATTGCTCTTTAAGTTGTATTATCTGGCATTGCAATTGATTAATGCTAAAAACAATGACTTTGCGGGGGGGATCTGTGTGTTTATGTCTTGTTGGAACTAAACTAGAAATTTTTCAGGTTAAAAGCTACAGCTATTTTCTATTGATTCTGCTATATCTACACTACCCATACAATATGATATGGACAGGTAATATTTATTCAAATTTCACAAATGCTTATTAAATGCCCACTGTGTGCTAGGCATTGTGCTAGCAAGGACAAAATTTAACTAATCCAGGGTCTTTTCCATCATGGAACTTACAGACTTGTAGGAAGATACATAAATCAAAACCTATGATGCAAAATGCATAATTGTATAGGAGAGGCAGCAGCAAAGTCCTAGTTGACACCTCAGAAAGAAAGATCAGAACTGAATTAGGAATCAAGAAAGATTTCAGAAAGTAGTTAGCTTTTGAATTGGACTTTAATAGATGAATGGGAGTCCACTTGATTTGCTTTTGCAAAATCTGAATCTGGCAGAATTAAACCTTTTTTTGGGTATCCCATACATTTTTTGTGATTGATTGTTACTAGTGTCTTTGAAATATATATATACTTTTTATCTTTACAAAGGATTCTGTTTAGATACTCTTTACTCTAACTCTTCAACATATTAGAGCACACAAAGAGGGCATAAGATACTTAGGATTATATGTCGTTTTTATGAGACAACACTCAGAAGACATCTACTGTCTATTCCCAAATTTCCAAAACGATGAGTTCTTTTTTGATAATTTGAAAAAACCCAGGAGGTAGAGTGTGTGGGGGACTTGAAGAGGGGTGTTGTGGTGGTGACATGAAGAAATGATAAGGTAGTCTCTAAAATTTGCCAATTTACATCAATAGATATGATATTACATTCTCAGAAATGCAGTTGACGCTGAGACTCCAAGTGACAATTGTCATGAGAAGATATAAGCTATATGAACAGTATAGTTTCTTGGAAGAGGCAACGTGTTTGAAGTCAAAAGACCTAGTTTCAAACCATAGGTCATAGATCTAAAGCTAAAATAGATCAACTTAGAGTCCATCTCCTTTGACTTCCTTTTTTTTTTAGATGAGGAAATCCTTGCTCTGCAATTTGCATCTATGTGACACAAGACAAGAGATTTAACCCCTTTGAGTCTCAGATTCCTCATGTATGAAAGAATACATTTGAAATATATGACTGCTAACACTCTTTTCACTCTAAATTTATCATCTAATGACTTGGCAACCTTCACCTCTAAGAAGGGTTAATCTTGTGTCCAGTCTATACAGCAAAAAAATGAAAAATGAAGTTAGTGATTGATTAGTACTTTGGACCTATGCAGACAGCCAAAAAATAATAATTCAGGCAAAATCTATTTTATTTTGTTATTCAGGTGTGCATTTGCCAATTTCATAAGTTGTTGCAAAATTTAATTGAATCAACACTCCTACCTTCCTTTTAAGATGCAAGTATCACTTCTTCCAAAAAGCATTCCCTGCTTGCGCTAGAGGGCTTATCTAAAGTATATATATCCCCAGTGCACAATGAAGGTTTCTACTTACTGCAATCATTTAATGAATATCTGCTTAATTTTAATTTTGACTCATATTTCCTTTTTACAAGACACACACTGGGAGCATTCATGTTATCACTGTGGATGCTTTCAATTTTTACCAGCCATCTTCATAAATCCACTAACCACAAATGCCTACACTTGTCTGACAACCTTTCTACATACTCTGAAAATCTCTTCCAAAGAAATCTTTCCCAATATCTTATAATTGCTATTCAAGACATTGTTGTATCTGATTTTTAAAAAATTACAGATAATGATGCCTGAGTCATCATCTTCTCATCTTCCCATACTCACAGACAGAATTAAGTATGGCTACTAGCGGTTTACAAAGAATATTTTGAAAAATGTGGTAAAATTTCACTGCCAAACCATCTGTTACGGGAGCTGCTCCTTTTCATAGAAAATATCATGCTTATCTCTCTGTGTAGCAGAACCTGAACAATATCTATGAAATAATGTACAACCTCCTCTTCTGCACTGGTTTTAGAGTGAGAAAGCAATGACTGTTTGAACATTTTTGAGAAGCTTCTTCTACAGTACAAATAACACACATTGTCCCACTTCTTCTCCTGTATCTTCTAACATGTCAGCGGCGTCACATAAAAAAGATCAAGTTGGTTACTTTGTGCTTGGTGCTCTGTCTACCTAACTTAAAAGGATTGCTATAATATTTGAAATAACATTGCAGAATCTCCACTTTAGAAGAAATCTTGGAGGTCATCTTGGCCAAAATGCTTGGAACCAAGAATTTCCTCTATAAAATTCTGAGCAACATTCACTCCTCTTCTCTTTGTAGAGGTCTACTAGGAGCTCTGAATACCTACAAAGTATTTCATATAATTTTTAGTAGCGAAAATGTTTGTCTTTTTCCCTTAGGGCAAGCAGACAGTGCAGGAACTAGAACACTGGACATTGAGACAGAAATATTTGTGTTCAGACAAATGACTTATGAGCTGTGTAACCCTATGAAAGTTGCATAACCTCTGTTTACCTCAGTTTCTGCTCTGTAAAGTGAGGAATATAATAATACCTGCCACCCAGGGTTATTGTGAGAATAAAGTGAAAATAATATACGTAAATAATTTTAACCTTTAAGCATTATATAAATGCTAGCGATTGTGATTATTTTATGAAGTCAATATTTTCTTCTCTCCAAGGTCAGTTGAACAGAGCCATAGAAATACAATCTAATCCCTTCCCATGTAGCAAACCTCAAAGACAAAGATAGTGAATTCAAAAGTCTTTTCTCTTCAAGAGTAATGCAGATAATTTGTACTAGCTTGATCTCTAGACCTATGTTATCATTAATTTATCTGTATCCTCACTGATGTGACCTGTGGCCCAGGGCCCAGGACCTGAGTTTAGAAGGATAGAGTTCAGTCCCCAGAGCCCACTACTCCCCAAGTGATATTTGTAACTCATTTTACTCTGACTTAGAATTCCCTCTGGGAATCTCAGAATAGAATTCATGTCTAAATCTCTACATGATTAAAATATTCTCCATTTGCATTTATATTCAGCACATATTTAATATAGAGAAGACTTTATTTTATCCTACAGACAGAATGTAGAAAATGCAAAGACCTACAACCAATAAATACTCTTCCTTATCCAGTGAGTCCCCCATCAGTCAATCCATATATAGCATGAAATAATCAATATTCTGGTAATTTTCCTTTATATACTCTCCAGCTTACCTATGGCCTTCTAAAATGTGGTGACTACAACTGAACACAAAACTCTTGAAGTTTTTTTTTTTACCATAAAATAATACAAAAGGGCTGCCTTTTTTTTTTTAATTTCTGGAACCTATGCTAGTGTATTCAATATAGATCATTTGGCTACCACATTAAATTTTTGACTTCTACTAAGATTGCAGTTCATAAATCTTCCAAATAACTTTTTAAAATATATTACCATCCAGCCATACCTCCTCTTTTTTGTATTTATGTAGACTTTTTTAAACCAAATATAAGACTTAGAATTTTTACCCATTAAATTTCTGTATTTTTATTTACTGCTGTGTTCTAGCCCAGGGCTTTACTTGTGGGCAAACTATATCCCACAAGTAAAATCTAGCCTATTGCCCATTTATGTATGGTCTAAAAGCTAAAAATGTTTTTTATACTTTTAAATAATTTTTTAAAATTTATTTGTTTCATGGGTCATTCAAAAACAGGCTGCAAGCCAGATCTGGCCCCTTGACTGTAGTTTGCAAACTACTGTTCTAATCTGTTGAGATTTTTATTTGTTTGTTTCCTGAATTTATCGTCCAATATGCTAGTATGTCTCCTAGGTTTGGTCACATGAAAATATGAGAAAAAAAATTATTCGTGCCTTATCCATATCATTGATTAAAAATATGGTCAGATAATTAGATAGCTCCATTTAACATTTCCCTATTACCGTCCATCAATAAATCCTTTGGTTAAAACATTGTCAATCCATTAATCTGTAGTATCTTTCAGCCCATATATCATCATTTTGTCCACAAGACTTGTAAAAGCAACTGTCAAGTCACAGATTCATTGATGAATTGAATTCTTGGAAAATGTGCACAGGATGGGTACAAACCAACTGCCATGTGTTTTTTTAGCAGAAAGGAAGAGTTTTGAAAGAGAGAATTGTGATGTAAGACCTTCAAACACAAAAGATTTCATAGGAAAAGTGTCTGGAACATGGTAGTCACTTAATAAATTTTTCTTGATTAATTGATATTTCAGTTGAGATTGTTTTGCGTAGGTGAGAATTCAACAAGTAGTAGAGAGAAAAAGGATTATAGGTATAATAAATAGTGTTTGTAAAACAGACATGAAAGTATAGGGCATGTACAGGGGATAGGAAGCTACTAATTGGGTTGGACTAGAGCCATTAATGTGGGTAAGGGAACCAATTTCCTAAGTTTTGAAGACTCTAATTCATCATTGCCTCTTCCTTTTCCCTCCTCAATCTTGTATCCAAATACTGATTCTGCTATATCTGTCATAACAGTCCTCTTGTCCTTCATTGTAGCACTACCCTGTATCAGATCCTCATTCTCACTACCTCTCATGTTGACCACTATAACACCCTCTTAATTGATACTCTTACCTCCAGACTCTTTTCTCCAACAATTCTTCTCAAAGATGTAAAAAAATCTTCCTAATGAATAGTTTTGATTATACAATTGCTCACAAAATATTTGTGGTTCCATATGACCTTAAGGAGAACAGCTAGGTGGTAGAGTTGATAGAGTGCTGTGCCTGAAGTCATGAAGGCTCATCTTCCTGAGTTAAATCTGATCTCAGACATTTACTAGTTATGTCATCCTGGGCAAGTCACTTAACCTTATCTGGAAAATGAGCTAGAGAAGGAAATGGCAAACCACTCCAGTATCTTTGTTATGAAAACCTCAGATGGAGTCAAATAGACTCTTCTTGAGTCAGACATGACTGAACTCACAGTCATTTGAGACCCTCCACATCTTGATTCCATTCTACAACTTCAAACTTATTTCATAGCACTAACTTCTGCACATTTTATATTCTGATTAAACAGATCTAAGAGCCATATCCTGACCATAAAATGTAATCTCTTGCTTCCATACATTTGTAGAATCTGATTAATATGAACTAAAATATCAACTTTGTTTTAATTTTAATTTTTCTTGTTAGTGGATGGAAATATTTCTTTCATGTTGTTGTTACTAGCTTTTTAAGCAGAGTAATGACATGGTTACATTTGTGCATTTGTCTGGCAGGGTGTAAGGATAGCATGTGATGGATGCAATGGGGGCAAGAACTGTAGTGGCATGATCTGTTAGGAATCTACTGTAATGACCTGATACCTCACCCCATACGCTACTTTGCCACCCTTTTAACATTTGTTTTCTTTTGAAAAATAGCCCTTTAATCACTTTTCCCCACTTAGATGCTTCCTTTCAAACATGTGCAACATATTCCTATTCAGCTCCATATATCTTATGCCTCTTTCTCCTCTACCATTACTTGGTAAGGGTATTTTGATTTATTTTTCTTAGTAGGAAGCACATTTGAGAAACTTTGCTTTGTCTTTGTGGTCCCTTTCAAAGAGAGCCAGCTTTCAGCTTTCTTAGAATTACATTTTAATACCTACCTAAGTAATCCTAAGAAATTTTAAGTGACTTATTTCATATATATATATATATATATATATATATATACATTTCATATATATCTATATATGTATCTACCTATACATATACATATAAATGCACACATACATACATAAACACACACACATATAAACTGATCATACATGTTGCTGATCATGATATTCAGCTCAAAGTCCTAATTAATATAGTGAAACCACAGAACTAAGACCCTAGAACACTCTACCAGGGTCACATTTGTGGAAAACCCACACTATTACTTGAACACCTAGCATTAGACCCTCTGAAATGGGCTATTTAATTGCTATTTAGCTTAATATCTATTACCAAGTAATTATAATTTCATTATAATGTTCATTTCTGTTATAGCTCCATGCTGTGTTATGAAATTTAATCAAAGAATAATTTGAATTCGTGTGGTAACATTTCTGATTATCACCTCATAATTAAACATTTGATTCAAAAAGATTTGAAAATACTAAAAAAAAGTGCTTTTTCATAGAACCTTCCTTTGTTCAACTAAAGAAAAAAAGGATTCATATCAAATACAGTAATGATCCAGGATATATTTTAAACAAAATTGTGAGCATATTGTGTGTTTACATGAGATTCTACAAAAAGATTTGAGATTTAGAAATATTTAGTTTGAAAATATCAAGTGATGTTTTCAATGTATTCCACACACACAAAAATAATTCAGTGCTTCCTTTTTCCTAGATACATGATCCCAATCTCATTTCATCAATAAATTGAAAAGTTTGAGTGTTTACATTATCCATTAAATTGTTTTTTTTTCAATGCCTTGTTATGTTACATATGCTATGGTAAAACTGCTTGGGCTTTTTAAGTGGTTGTTCAATTTTATCAACAATTCTTGTAATTCAAAGTTCAGTGCCAGATATGAGAGACACAAACAAAAACTCTTAAATACCATTTTTAGTTTCTATAGGATCTATTGGAATTATTGAGAAAAGAATCTGTTCAACCAAGTTTCTTGAACTACAGAACCAGAAGCCTCCCCAGGATAACTTGTTTTTGAAGGTTTGAGTTACATTTTTTCCATTTATGAATCATTTATTAGTTTTAGTGGGGGTATATGAGGCAATGTCATATAGTGGAAAGATCAGTAAGTGTAGAGTCAAAAGAGCTAGGTTAAAATCCTATACCTACCACTTGCTAGCTAAGTGAGGTTAGACAAGTCACTGAGTCTGTTTCCTCACCTGTAAAATGGGAATTATTAGTCATACTACAAATTTCATAGGGTTGTTATAAGTATCAAAGGAATTAATAAATATAAAATATCCCATAAATATAAGCCATTATCGGCAAACATATGCATTCCTTTATCATTTTATTTTATTATTTATTATTGTAAGGTTTATCCCCTTATTTTCTTTCTTTTGTTTTAAATTCATCAATTCTATTTGATAAGTATATATTGGTTGCTTATTACAGGATCTCTCCTTTCACCCATGTGTAAGAACTTTTCCCACATTATCACCCAAACTTCAAAAAATTGATTATACACCCACCATCACCATATGCCAGGAAGTCATTTAGGATTCAGTGATAAGAAAGTGTTAGGTGTTACTAGAGGGAATGTATTTCTACCTCCATCCATATGGAGTTATTTGTTTTACACTTCCCAGTTATACCATAAGACACATTAAAGGACATTCTATCTAATGTGCTGACTGCCAAAGAATCTTGTAAAATGAGCCTTAGAAGTTTTAATTCATTATTTAACTAGGGTATGATATGATATGGTTGTATCTTTACCAAACAACACTGATTTTGACTGAATTCATTAAGACAATTGGAAAATATTTAATTCAATTTAAGATAACTGTTTATCAGAAATATTCCTCTCCCATGTATAGCCCAGAAGAAGAAAATTTAAAATGAAGGCACTATTCTCTTTTTTCGTTATTTTAAAAGAAGTTTTTATTGTGTTTTGTTTTATTTTTTTACATCACCATAATCTCCCTCTGTATACCTCCTTTACTCTCTTGAAGAGCCATCCTACATAACAATAGAATTTTTAAAGAAAAAGTTAAAAAAAGAGGAAAAATCAGCATCACTCATGAATAGATTGAAATAACCTAAAAAAATGTGCCTTGTGCAACATTTATGGACATTTCAGTTCTAATAAGGAGTATGGTAGGAGCATTTTTTCCTGTCTTTTATTTTGAACCATGCTTATTCTTCATATTTTTGCAACACTCACTTTTAATTTTTTGTTTGTAGTTCTTTCCATTTAAACAGTTTTAATCTTCATGAAAACTGTTTCATTTGCTCTGCTTACTTCACTCTGCATCAATTCATGCAGTTCTTTCTCTGTATTCATCCTTCTCTGTATTCATCACATTCATCTTTTCTTCCAGCACAGTGATGTTCCTTTATGCTCAGGTACTATAATTTATTTAGTCATTCCTCAAAAGGCAAGGGATGCCAACTTCAAGCAGTCTTTTTTCTTCAATCAGCTCCAGGAAATCCATCTATGTTTTCTTCCTACGTGAAATTATTAAGCATTCCAACCCATATATGTTTTTTATCTCATCTCAGACTCCTTTTGTTTTATCAATCTGTGCTCAATCTAAATCATATAATTTCTGTATCACAAGGCAGAATTATTTTTATTTGAAGAACAGTCCATTAGGAATATGTAGAGGTGATCATATGTAATGGCAAGCTTTTGCTGTTTTTGTTTTGGTATAAAGTGCCTCTGATTGAATAATGTGAATAAAAAAGATCTTCCTCACCTATTAATGGGCCTGCTAAGATTTGTAGGAAGGCCCACACCTTTCATTACTGAGACACTGGTTCTCAAGAGTTGTGATGTCCTTTGGCTCTAAAAAATGTATAAATACTCTGAGGGTGAAGTTTTACTCTGAAGCTTAGTTTTTGGTTTTGTGTGCCAGATGAGACTGTGGGGAACTTCTAAGCAGCCTCCAGGCTTTGAAAACCCAGATGCTGGTGCTTCCCTCTCTGGTAACTATGTATATATGGTCTAGCAGTTGCATCTGTCTGTTGAATTGTGATATATGTATTGCTTACTGTCAGACAGTTTGGAAGTGCTGTCTGCTCATTTAGATTTGTCTGTATTTTCTCTGAAGTTCAAGGTGCTGACTTTTTCCACGGAATTAAGTGAATGATATATATGCTTGATTAAAGTGAATGTTGAGCCCTTGAAAGTTGCTTTCTAAGAACCTGTGACAACAACCCCTCACATGCATGTCAGGTGCTTACTGATACATCATAACAAGTATCCATTGGATTCAAATATGAACATTTCATCAATCATTAATTGGACAGTGTACGTTTGTGGTAGATTTCTAATGTGGTGCCTGACAGATTGCTTTCACTTCATGAGAGGTCTCTTGTGACAAAGTGAAACACAAGTAATCATCCAATGGTCTCTTTTGAAAGCATATGCAACCTTTCACATCTCTAGCACCATCCCTATTTTTCTATTACAACAAAAAGATAACAGAAATATATCTTTCTCCCTCCAATCTCCTACTCAATAGGAAAAAAAACAAATTTCTTGTAGCAAATATTCATTCATATATACACTACTTTTTAAAAAAGCATTTCACACAGCAATTCTTAACACACTATATCCCAGCAAATGCAACACCAAAAAAATTAGCTTGATAAAATTGTTCACATTTTTAATATTTTAAAATATTCACCTACATTTTAGTGATTGAGCTGAATAAACTTCTGAATCATCTTGAGTCTCCCAATGTCCATTGATTCAAAACGAAAAGGAGACTTAAAAGGTCAGTTTTCATTTTTAATATATACATACAGATATATAAAACAATGCATATGCATTAAAATATTCACTTATGCATTTTATATATTATGTGGTATAACATACAGTATATATAGTATATTATACATAATGAAATGCATACATATACATACATATAAATTCAATAAGCATTTTTAAGTACCTACAATGCTTTCTTTACAATAGGAAGTAAACTACTTTGGGAATGTAGTTCAAGGAGTTGGAAGATGAGCACTATCAAAGGTATAAAAGACAAGACCCATCCATGAGAAAAGCTTGTGTTACCCCTGAGAATATAAGATAAAGACTATGTTCATGAAGCAACTTGAGATCAAATCTAATGTATCAAGCAGCAATTTGAAACATTAGCCCTCCCCATTGTGACCCTATGGACTCTATGATTCTTTTAACCTTAATGCAATACCCGCTTTTTGTGATTTCTTTTTTATTGAGTCCTGACCCAGATCATGCCACTATTTGATCCCTACCAGATTCATGCCTCTTGGTGAGGCTCTGGGCATCGTTTCATCCCATGCTGACCTTGCCTTCCTTCTCTCAGCTTAGACTTCTTTGGCTTCAACACAAACATCTAGCCAAACAGTCTTCCATTGGAACTTTGCTTTTTGGATTGTTTGTTGAACTTTGACTTTGAACTTTCACCCATTCTTGAAATATGATCATCAGCATCTGCTGGCCAGATCTTTTAATGGGAAATTCATTTGGATTTAAATGGTTTTTTCCAGAAGGAAAATAGTGTGATACAAATAATTTCATACTGTAGAACAGAGGGGGAGATATTTTGCTCTTGAGAGATAAGATAACAGAGAAAGCTTATTATTTAACTTAGAAAGTCATAGTACTGAATTAAATGGGAAGAACAGAATTTTATAAAATATACTTCTTTTATAATAAGGTAGCCAGATTATTTGAAGACAAAAAATCCTGCCTATGACACAAATGGCTCTCTGGAGCTTGAGACAAACAGAAGATTGAGAGGTCAGAGAAATGCCAAGAACAGTCAGTATTTGTGGAGTCCTTTTAGCACAACAGTCTCGGGGTATGACATAACAACTTGTGCGCTTGCTGTGGTCATTGCCATTGTTGCTGCTGCTCTGGGCTCAGGAACATGATGAGATGGAAAGACCAAAGTCAGGAAGACATAATTTCAAATCCCTCTTTTGACACTGGTGGTATCCTCTTTAAGCTTTTATTTCCTCATATAGAAATGGAGATAATTTGTTAGGCTTCGTGTTACTTCTAAGGCACAAATTATATGATGGATGAAAAGTACTTTGCAAACATGAGAGTGAATGTCCTATATTATCTCATATAAAGGAAACTGGCAAGGCCTTACAGTTTGAGCAGGAGTAACATTTGTTCATCAGTTTGTTACGTCTCCTTTTTGGTATTTAAGAAAGCATATGTGTTCCTTTTCAACAAAATAAATTTAGGGGGCAGAGCCAAGATGGCAGAGTAGAAGCACAGACCTGCTAGAGCTCTTCTCCCAAACCCCTCAAGAATCTGTAAAAAATGACCCTTAACAAATTCTGGAGCAACAGAAACCACAGAATGACAGATTGAACCAGATTTCCAGCCCAAAACAATCTAGAAGGTCAATGGGAAGGGTCTATCACTCCAGTTTGGGAGCAGAGCACAATTTGGTCTGGGTCCAAATGGAGCTGGAGTAGGCCTTAAGGGACTGAATTGCTGGAGACTGCTGTGGTTTCTGGACTTCTCAACCTATAAAAGTTAAAGATAGCTTCAAAAGGTCAGTGGGAAGAGTCTCTCACTTGACTGAGAGGGGAGCATGACCTGGCTCCATCCCAGTCTCAGCCCTGGCCCCAATCCTGGCCCCAACCCCAGGGTTTCAGCAGCCAATTCTGAAATGGAGGCTGTTTCTGGAACTCTCCACCTAACAAAAAGATCAAAAGTCACATAATTGGCTAGGAAAATGAGTAAATGGGGGAAAAAGACACAGACTACAGATTCTTACTTTCTCAGTGAAAAGGTATTTTATTTTTTCTTCCATTTTTTCAAACATTCATTTGTTTTCAATTTTCAACATTCACTTTCATAAGTTTTAAATTTTCTCCCCACCCCTCCTCCCTGGCTCCCTAAAACAGAAGGCAACCTTATATGGGCTCTATACATGCATTCTTTTATTTTTAATGCATAATTTGTTTTTATTTTTTCAGTTCTCTATATTCACTTTCACAAGAATTTGAATTCAAAAATTTTCCCCATTTCTCCCCACCTCCCACCCCAGCATAGCAGGATACCCCTTCCTTCAGTTTGTCCTCCCTTCAATTACCCACGCTTCTCCCATTCCCCTTCCCCTCTATTTTCCTGTAGGGTGAAATAGATTTCTATACTCCATTGCCTGTATATTTTGATTTCCAGTTGCATGCTAAAACAATTTTTAACACTCATTATTAAAGCTTTGAGTTCCATATTCTCTCCCTTCCTCCTCATTCACCCTCACAGAGAAAACAAGCAATTAAATATAAAGCCATACATGTGTAACAATGAAAAGCAATTCCATAATATTTATGTTGTCAAAGACTAACCACACTTCCCTCTGTCCTATCCTGCCCTCTATTTATTCCATTCTCTTCCCTTTCCCCTTTCCTTCCTGCAGGGTAAAATAGATTTCCTTATCCAACTGAGTGTGTGTTATTCCTCCTTAAGCCAAATCTCATGAGAGTAAGGCTCACTTATGTCTTTTCATCTCCCCCCTCTTCCCCTCCATTGTGAAAAGCTCTTTCTTCCCACTATGAAATGATTTGCTACATTCTAACTCTCCCTTTCTCTTACTCCTAGTATATTCCATTCAAAAGTAAAATTCATTTTATTTTAGGTAATGTCCCTTCATTTTCAGCTTACCCTGTGCCCTCTGTCTATATGTGTATGTGTATATACATACATATATATATATATGTGTGTGTGTGTGTTTGTGTGTATACAAACATACACCCATGTCCATATACATACCTATGCATATACAATATACACATACATGCATACCCATACATACCTACATAAGTATATGTATGCATGCATGTATGTACACACATATATATGTATATTCCCTCTAACTACCCTAATATTGAAAAAGGTCTCATGAGTTACAAATAACATCCTTCCATGTAGGAATGTAAACAGTTCAAATTTAACAAGTCCCTTATGGTATCTCTTTCCTGTTTACCTTTCCATGCTTACCTTGATTCTTGTATTTGAAAGTCAAATTTTCTATTCAGCTCTGATCTTTTCAACAAGAATTCTTTGGAGTACTCTATTTGATTGAAATTTAATTTTTCCCTCCGAAGTATTATGCTCAGTTTTGCTAGGTAGGTGATTTAAATCCTATCTCCTTTGACCTCTGGAATATCATATTCCAAGCCCTCCTATCCCTTAGTGTAGAAGCTGTTAAATCCTGTGTTATCCTGTTCATATTTCCATGTTACTTGAATTGTTTCTTTCTGGCTGCTTGTAATATTTTCCCCTGGATCTAGGAGCTCTGGAATTTGACTACTATATTCCTAGGAGTTTTCTTTTTGGGATCTCTTTCAGGAGGTGATGAGTGAATTCTTTCCATTTCTGCTTTACCCTATGGGTCTAGAATATCAGGGCAGTTTTCCTTGACAATTTCTTGGAACATGATGCCTAGCCCCCTTTTTTATCATGGTGTTCAAGCAGACCAATAATTTTAAAATTATCTCTCTTGGATCTATTTTCCAGGTCAGTTGTTTGGCCAATGAGATATTTCACATTGTCTTCTACTTTTTTCATTCTTTTGATTTTGTTTTATACTTTCTTAGTTTCTCATAAAGTTATTAGTTTCCTTCTGCTCCATTCTAATTTTAAAGAACTATTTTCCTCAGTGACCTTTTGGACTTCCTTTTCCATGTGGCCAATTCTGCTTTTTAAAGCATTCTTCTCCTCATTGACTTTTTGAAGCTCTTTTGCCATCTGGGTTAGACTATTTTTCAAAGTGTTATTTTCTTCAGCATTTCTTTGGCTTTCTTTTAGCAGGTCGTTGACTCACTTTTCACAATTTTCTTGCGTCACTCTCATTTCTCTTCCCAATTTTTCTTCCACCTCTCTTATTTGATTTTCAAAATCCTTTTTGAGCTCTTCCATGGCCTGAGACCATTGAATATGTTTATTTTTGGAAGCCTTTGATGTAGAAGCCTTGACTTTGATGTCTTCCTCTGATGGTATGCTTTGTTCTTCCTCATTCAAAAGGATGGAAGAAAGTACCTTTTCACCCAAAATGTAACCTTCCATGGTCTTACCATTTTTACCTTTTGGGGGTATTTTCCCAACTAGTTGCTTGATTTTTGATTCCTTTGTCAAGTGAGGGTATATCACCCTAGGCTTCAGAGGTTTTGTGCAGCTTTCCTCTGAGATATCTCTAGGGACCTCTAAATTCTCAGTTCCTCCAAGGTGGCACAATCAACAGAAAGTAGTTTACTCCTTTCCTGGCCTGTGCTCTTGTCTGTGAACAACCACAAGCACTCTTTTCTGCCCTGGAACTATGAATAGAGTTCGTTCTCCCAAGCCACCCCACCTCCACCGCACCAGTGCACTTGGGACTGAGACCCAGATCACTACTTGATTCCCTCAGGGTCTTTAGGCTAAGGGCTCCAAAAGTGGACACTGCTGTTGCATTAGCTGCTGTGGTCCTGGGGCAGAGTCTGGGACCAGACCATGCTCCTTTCTCACCCAGATGAAAGAGCTTTCTCACTGACTTTTGAAGCTGTCTTTAGCACTTATGGGTTGAGAAATCTAGGAACCACAGCTCCTACCTATGATTGTTCTGAGCTCTGTAGACTTCTCCAGTCCTGTCCATGCCATGTGGCCCAGGCCATTCCAAGCCTAGTGCGATAGACTTTTCCTATTGGCCTTCCCGGAAGTCTTGGGCTAGAAATCTGTTTCATTTTATAGGTTCTCCTGATCTTGAATTTCTTTAGAGTCATTTTATGGGTATTTCATGGGTTATGGAGGGAGAACTAGCACAAGTCCATTCTTCTACTCCTCCATCTTTCTTCTGTACCCCACATACATTCTTATTAAAAACATTTTCCCATTAGTCATGTTGCATAGAAAAATTAAAGTGAATGGGAGAAAGTACGAGTACAAACATGGCAAAAGAGAAAATAGTCTACTTTATTCTGTATTCCAACTCCATAGTTCTTTCTCTGGATGTAGGTGGCATTTTGCAACATGAGTCTTTTGGAAATGTTTTAGGTCCTTGCCTTGTTGTGGAGGATTGAGTATATCAAAAACAATCCTCACAACTGATGAGGATGTGAAGACTATCATTAGCCTCTCTAAGGATCAGCAAATTGTAGAAAAGGCCTTTGCTAGCATTGTCCCCTCTACGTATGGACATGAAGACATTAAGAAAGGACTTGCCCTGGGTCTATTTGGAGGAGAACCCACGAAGGGTCTAACTGAGCCATCTTCACCACTGGCCAGGGATCCTCAGCTGTGAGGCTCACAGCACATGTCCAGTGGCATCCTGTTAACCAAGAATGGACCTTAGAAGCTAGGACCTTGGTTCTAACTGACTGACGGGTATGCTTGATTGATGAGTTTGACAAGATGAATGACCAGGACAGGACCAACATCCATGAGGCCAACAGAGCGTCTCCATACCCAAAGCGGGCATCATCACCTCCCTTCAGGCCTGCTGCACCATCAGTGCTGCTGCCAACCCTATAGGAGGACAGTGTGATTCCTCATTGACCTTCTCAGAAAATGTCAACCCCACAGAGCCCATCATCTCCTGTTTTGATGTCCTGTGTGATGTGAGG
This sequence comes from Notamacropus eugenii, assembly GCF_028372415.1. Taxonomy (NCBI): domain Eukaryota; kingdom Metazoa; phylum Chordata; class Mammalia; order Diprotodontia; family Macropodidae; genus Notamacropus; species Notamacropus eugenii. The sequence goes on from NC_092876.1 coordinate 289,788,440, forward strand.
GATACTGTTCAGGATGAAATTCTGGCCCTTTTTGTGGCTAGCAGTAATGCTAAACACCACCCTAGCAATAACGAGGAGGAGGTACCCAATGGCAGGACACTGGAACCAGCACTGCCTAACCTTGGAGCCCTTACTTCAGGAGATAGTGAAGAAGCACACCATCTATGCCAAGGAGAAAATCCATCCAAACTCAACCAAATGAACCAAGATAAAGTTGCCAAAATGTACAGTGACCTACAGAAAGAATCCATGGTCAGAGGTAGCATCCCCATCATGGTTTGCCACATTCGATCAATGATCCAAATGACAGAAGCCCATGATCACATTCTCCTTTGGGACTATGTGCTGAAAGGTGATGTCAGCATGGCTATCCAGATGATGATAGAGAGCTTTATCGACTCCCAGAAATTCATCATCATGTGCAGTATGCGCAAGACCTTCACCCATTACTTATCATTCCTGAGAGATAACAATGATCTGTTACTATTCATCCTAAACATCTAATGGCAGAACAGGTGATCTACTAGCACAACTGCTAAGGGGCCAAGCAAGACACCATTGAGGTGCCTGAGAAGGACCTAGGGGTCAAGGCTTGTCAGATCAACATCCACAACAGTGCTATTTTTTTTATGACAGTGAACTCTTCAGAATGAGTAAACTCAGTCATGACCTGAAATAGAAATTGATTATCCTGCAGTTCTAAGACCTCAGGACACTGTAACTTATAATGCACTTTGCTTTTGGAAGGTTCAGTCAATGTTGAACACCCTGTTTGCTTTGTGCCTTAGGGAAATTTCACCTAAGAGTTTTGGTAAACCATCAATGGACATAGGAAAATGGTGGAGTCCTGTTGCTCAGGGTTCAAATACCTTAATTTGGATTTGTTCTGTTTTGTTGTTTTTTTTTTTTAATTATTTAATTTTTAACATTCATTTTCACAAAATTTTGGGTTACAAATTTTCTCCCCTTTTATCCCCTCCCCCCCCCAAACCCAAGCATTCTAATTGCCCCTGTGACCAATCTACTCTTTCTTCTATCATCCGTCTCTGCCCTTGTCTCCGTCTTCTCTTTTGTCCTGTAGGGCCAGATAGCTTTCTTTACCCCTTTACCTGTATTTCTTATTTCCTAGTGGTAAGAACATTACAGTTGATCCTAAAACTTTGAGTTCCAACATCTTTACCTCCCTCTCTCTCCACCCCTTCCCTTTGGAAGGCAAGCAATTCAATATAGGCCAAATCTGTGTAGTTTTGCAAATGACTTCCATAATAGTTGTGTTATATAGGACTAACTATATTTCCTTCCATCCTATCCTGTCCCCCATAACTTCTATTCTCTTTTGATCCTATCCCTCCCCATGAGTGTTGACCTCGAATTGCATTCTCCACCCCATGCCCTCCCTTCTATCATCCCCCCCACCATGCTTGTCCCCTTGTCCCCCACTTTCCTGTATTGTGAGATAGGTTTTCCTACCAAAATGAGTGTGCATTTTATTCTTTCCTTTAGTGGAATGTGATGAGAGTAAACTTCATGTTTTTCTCTCACCTCTCCTCTTTATCCCTCCACTAATGAGTCTTTTGCTTGCCTCTTTTATGAGAGATAATTTGCCCCATTCAATTTCTCCCTTTTTCCTTCCAATATATTTCTCTCTCACTGCTTGATTTCATTTTTTTTAAGATATGATCACATCCTCTTCAATTCACTCTGTGCACTCTGTCTCTATGTATGTGTGTCTGTGTGCATGTGTGCATGTGTATGTGTGTACTCCCACCCAGTTCCCAGATACTGAAATGTTTCAAGAGTTACAAATATTGTCTTTCCATGTAGGAATATAAACAGTTCAACTTTAGTAAGCCTCTTATGACTTCTCTTTGCTGTTCACCTTTTCATGGTTCTCTTCATTCTTGTGTTTGAAAGTCAAATTTTCTTTTCAGCTCTGGTCTTTTCATCAAGAAAATTTGAAAATCCTCTATTTCATTGAAAGATGATGTTTTCCCCTCAAGTATTATACTCAGTTTTGCTGGGTAGGTGATTCTTGGTTTTAGTCCTAGTTCCTTTGACTTCTGGAATATCCTATTCCATGCCCTTCGATCCCTTAATGTAGAGGCTGCTAGATCTTGTGTTATCCTGATTGTATTTCCACAATACTTGAATTGTTTCTTTCTAGCTGCTTGCAATATTTTCTCCTTGACCTGGGAACTCTGGAATTTGGCCACAATGTTCCTAGGAGTTTCTCTTTTTGGATCTCTTTCAGGCAGTGTTCTGTGGATTCCTTGAATATTTATTTTGCCCTCTGGTTCTAGAATCTCAGGGCAGTTTTCCTTGATAATTTCATGGAAGATGATGTCTAGGCTCTTCTTTTGATCATGGCTTTCAGGTAGTCCCAAAATTTTTACATTGTCTCTCCTGAATCTATTTTCCAGGTCAGTTGTTTTTCCAAGGAGATATTTCACATTATCTTCCATTTTTCCATTCTTCTCTCTTTGTTCTGTGATATCATACTTTCTCGCAAAGTCCTTAGCCTCCATCTGTGCCATTCTAGTTTTGAAAGAACTATTTTCTTCAGTGAGCTTTTGAGTCTCCTTTTCCATTTGGCTAATTCTGCTTTTGAAAGCATTCTTCTCCTCATTGGCTTTTTGAACCTCTTTTGCCAATTGAGTTAGGCTAGTTTTCAAGGTGTTAATTTCTTCAACAATTTTTTGGTTCTCCTTTGGCAGGGAGCTGATCTGCTTTTCATGCTTTTCTTTCATCTCTCTCATTTCTCTTCCCAGTTTTTCCTCCACCTCTCTAACTTGATTTTCAAAATTCCTTTTGAGCTCTTCCATGGCCTGAGCCCATTGGGTGGGCTGGGACACAGAAGCCTTGATTTCTGTGTCTTTGCCTGATGATAAGCATTGTTCTTCCTTATCAGAAAGGAAGGGAGGAAATGTCTGTTCTCTGAGAAAGTAGCCTTCAATAGTCTTATTTCTTTTCCCTTTTCTGGGCATTTTCCCAGCCAGTGACTTGACCTCTGAATATTCTCCTCACACCCACCTCGCCTCCTGGTCCACCCAGCCAGCGTTTGGGGACTGATATTCAAATGCTGCTTCCAGCCTTAGGGATTTTGGTGGGGGCAGGGCTGCTATTCAGTGTGAGAATTAAGTTCAGGTGGTCAGGTTGGGGCAGGGCCGCCTCTCAGGCTCAGTTCCCTCAGGGGGTTTATGCACAGACCTTCCACAATGGATCCAGGCTCCTGCCTGCTTGGGGAGCCCCTGTCTGCAGCCGCCTCTCAGCTTCTACCTCCCGGGCGGGGTGGCCCGAATCATGGGGCACCCCACTCCCCTCTCGACCTGCCAAAGAGACTCTCTCACCAACTCCTATCACCTGTGGGCGGAGGAACTTGTGCAGCCTCTGGAGATCCCATCCCTGAAGCCTGCTCGGGTCTGTTTCTCTTGGTGCCGTGGTCACAGCAGGTCTGGGCTGGGCTGGGCTCCGCGTCTGCAGCGCGACGGACCTTTTGCGAGAGGTTTGCAGGTCCCTCTGTGCGTGGAGGGACCCGCGTGGCCCCTGGAGGTCCCGTCCCCGAAGCCTGCTTGGGTCTTTTCCTCTCGGTGCCGCGGCCGCTGCAGGGCTGCCCTCAGCTCCCAGTCTCGGCGCCCAGTCCGCAGAGTGAAGGACCCCCCGTGAGAGGTTTGCAGGTCCCTCCAGAACAGAAATCTCCCTCGCTCCAATATTCCGTGGCCTCTGGGTGCAGAATTCGCCATGAGTTACTCCCCTGTAGCCATTCTGTGGATTGTGGGTTCAGAGCTATGTGTATGTGCGTCTTTCTACTCCGCCATCTTGGCTCCACCCCCCTGGATTTGTTCTGTTAAAAAAAAAATGATTTGTTCTGTGAAGTTTGGATTCAGTTGAAGGGCTGGACTTGAGGACTTAGACACACACAAAATGCTTAAGTGCTTATAGCACAATAGTATTCCATTATATTCATATACCACAACTTATTCAGTCATTCCCCAATTGATGGACATTTCTTCAATTTCCAGTTCTTGGTCACCACAAAAGAGCTGCTATAAATATTTTTGTACATGTGGGTCATTTCTGCATTTATATGATTTCTTTGGGATACAATCCTAGAAATGGTATTTTTTATTGTCTTTTGGGCATATTTTTATTGTCTTTTGGGCATAGTTCCAAAGTGATCTTCAGAATGGTTGGATCAGCTCAGTGCTCCACCAACAATGAATTAGTGTTACAACTCTCCCACATCTTCTTCAATATTTATCATTTTCCTGTTTTGTCTTGTTAACCAATCTGATAGGTGTGATGTGATACTTCAGAGTTGCTTTGATTTGCATCTCTCTAATCAAGAGTGATTTAGAACATTTTTATATAACTTTTTTATATAACATTTTTATATAACTTCAATTTCTTCCTCTGAAAACGTCCTGTTTATATCTTTTGACCATTTATCAATTGGGGGGACGACTTGTATTCTTATAAATTTGACTCAGTTCTCTAAATATTTTAGAAATGAAGCCTTTATCAAATACAGTAGTTGTAAAAAAAAAAAAAAAAAAACTCTTTCCCAGTTTTCTTCTTCTGTCCTAATCTTGGTTGTATTGGCTTTGTTTTTGCAAAAACTTTTCAATTTCATGTAATCAAATGAAGAGGTATTTTCTTATGTGATTAGTTATGAGGAAGATCAAAACATACAACCAAAAGAAGACAACAAAAACAAAACTCCTCCATCCAAGAAAAATATGAAATGGTCTCAGGCTATGGAAGAGCTCAAAAAGGTTTTGAAAATCAAGTAAGAGAAGTAGAGGAAAAATTGGGAAGAGAAATGAGTGATGCAAGAAAATCATGAAAAATAAGTCAACAGTCTGCTGAAGAAAACCCCAAAAAATACTGAAGAAAATAACACCTTTAAAATTAGACTGACCCAAATGGCAAAAGAGGTCCAAAAAGCAAATGAGGAGAAGAATGCCTTAAAAAGCAGAATGGTCCAAATGGAAAGTGAGGTTCAAAAACTCACTGAAGAAAATAAAGAATGAATTAAAAAATTTAAAAATTAGAAAGGAGCAAAGGAAAACTAATAATTTTATGAGAGATCAAGAAACTATAAGAAAAAAAACAAGATAATGAAAAAAATTAGAAGACAATGTGAAGTATCTCATTAGAAAAACCACTGACCTAGAAAATGAATCAAGGAGAGACAATTTAAAAATTAATGGGCTACATGAAAGCCATGATCAAAAAAAGAACATAGACATCATCTTTCAGGAAATTATCAAAGAAAACTGACCTAATATTCTAGAACCAGAGGGTAAAATAAAATTGGAAAAAACTCTCTCTCACCTTCTAAAACAGATCCCCAAAGGAAAATTCCTAGGAATACTGTAGCCAAATCCCAGAGTTCCCAGGTCAAGGACAAAATATTACAAACAGCCAGAAAGAAATAGTTCCGGTATTGTGGAAACACAATCAGAATAACACAAGATTTAGAAGCTTCTACACTAAAGGATCAAAGGGCTTGGAATATGATATTCCAGAAGTCAAAGGAGAAAGGGTTAAAACCAAGAATCACCTCCCCAGCAAAAATGAGTATGATACTTCAGGGGAAAAATGGAACTTCAATAAAATAGAGGACTTTCAAGCATTCTTGTTGAAAAGGCCAGAGCTGACTAGAAAATTTGACTTTCAAAGGCAAGAATCAAGAGAAGCATGAAAAGATAAACAGGAAAGAGAAACCATAAGGGACTTATTAAAGTTGAATATTCCTACATGAAAAGATGATATTTGCAGCTCCTGAGACCTTTCTCAGTAATAGGATAGTTGAAGGTAAAATGTGTATCATTGGATTTGGATTCAGGAGGGAATAACATACACCCTACAGGAAAGCAGGTGGGGGAGGTGATAAGAGAAGGGAAATAATAGAAGGGATGGCAGATTGGGGGAAGGGGTAATTGTAAGGAAACACTTTGGTAGAAAGAGATTTCAAAGGAAAGAACTGAATAAATGGAGGGTGGGACAGGTTATAGGGGAATATAGTTAGTCTGCCTCAATATGACTTCTATGGAAGTGTTTTGCATGACTGCACATGTATAACTTATATTGAATTGCTTGCCTTCTCAATGAGGATGGGTGCGAAGGGAGCAAAGCAGAGACTGTGGAACTCAAAGCTTTAAAAATGAATGTTAAAAATTGTTTTTACATGCAACTAGGTAATAAGATATATAGACAATGAGGGGGTATAGAAATCTACCTTGTGCTGTAGGAAAACAGAAGGCAAGGGGGGGACAAGAGAGGGGCTGATAGAAAGGAGGGCAGATTGGAGGAAAGGGTAATCAGACTACATGCTGTCCTGAGGTGACAGGAGAGGGGAAAAGGGGAGAAAATTTGAAATTCAAAATTTTGAGGAAGTGAATTTTGAAAAATGTAAAATAAATAAATAAAAAGAAGAAAAAAATAAAAAAATAAACTTATTTTAATCAATAAAAATCTATCTTCTCTTTCTTCTCTATTTTCTTATACTAATTGAGAACAAAAGGAAAAACATGTATACTCATGTATGGTTAAGAAAAAAAATTCCCTCAGTGTCCACATCCACCCCAAATACTTGTTGCTTTGTGCCCTAAGTCCTTTATCAGGAAGTAAGTAGCATGTCTCATAACTATTCCTCTGGAATTGTGATTCCAGAGTTCCTAAATCTTTTAAAGTTGTTTGTCTTTACGATATTACTGTGTTTGTATATGTTATTCTCCTGGTTCTGTTTACTTCACTCTGTGTGAATTCATATGTCTTCCCATCTTTCTTTGAAACTATTCCCTTCATCATTTCTTATAGCAGAATAGTGTTCTATCACATTTATATTATTTAACTTTTTCAACTTTGCCCGAGTTTATAAGCACCACCTCAGTTTCCTCTTCCTTACTATCATAAAAAAAAAGTTATAAATATTTTTATGCATCATCACAGTTTGTTTTGGTTAGGACTAATATCTCCCTTAAGGGCTTCTCTCTCTAATTCTCACTCCTTTCCTTTTGAGTCAAAAAACTTTCTGTAGCAAACTGAGTATTTATGTGCATATGTGTGTGTTCTTCCCTCATTTGACAGCTTCAAAACAGAGAAAGATCAAGTGTCAATTGCTTCCTCCTCCCTTTTATTCTTGTTTATATAAACTTCTACTTGCACCCCACCCATTACAAGATAATTTTCCCAAAGAAGACCAAAGTAGAAGACCTACTTTCCCTTACTGTATTTCTTAGTGAATCTTTCTTTCCCTCCCTTTCCATCCTTCTTTTAAGATCTCTAAGCCTGGAGGCCTTCTGTCTAATTAAACTTCTTCTCTGAAAGCATAAAAGTGTGTGTGTGTGTGTGTGTGTGTGTGTGTGTGTGTATGTACTCCCTCTTTAAAAAATTATATCTAAACTTAATAATACAAACTTCCCTGGCCCACATTAACTGAAGAGCAGATATGTTACCTTTGGCCCTTCACCTATGGTTCTCCAGTACCCTTGAGGGGGTTAGGGGCATGTATCTATACTCTGTTATCCACCTACTATGTTTCCTTCCATCTAAGGGGATCCTCTGCATTCCCAGTTCCATTTAATTGTTAAAAACTAAATGGACTTTTAGAAAGAAATATTTCTTTCAAAATCTATAATCACAAATATACAAATTTATGTCTCAACAATTAGAGCACAATCCTCCTCTCCCTTTGCAACCCTTTGTTCTCTGGATACAGGAGGGTAATTAGATTCACAGCTTACTTTCAAGTCCAAAATCTCCCTTAGGATTGAGTTCCAAACACCTTGTTTCAGGGCTTCCCTGGCTGGTTGCACCATTCTACTTGTGATCTTGGCTTCAAAATCATCATGGTTCAAACTCCTGATGTCAGTGGGGAATCATCACAAGATCACCAGAGGAACCTGAACCTGAGGATAAACAACATAGATTAGAGACCACAGGCCCATTTCTCAGAGTTGCGATAAAATAAAATGAGAGATGTATCCATCCTTCTAATTTAGTTTATGGAATTCAGGACATAACTATGATCTTTACCTTCTGGATAGAGGAGAAAGAAAAAGAGTAACAGTTCTAATCTGGACAGTTTAATGACACATACACAGCCAATGAAAGGATCCTACCCCTAACGTAGAGGGGGTGTAGTTAAACCCTCTTACAAAAGAATATCTCTGTTCTAGGAATAACTTTCTAGCAGGTCTGCATTCCCTGATTGATGTCACAACAGTATAATGAATGAATGAGCAAAAAGTACTCAAATCAATCCCTTAATATTTACCAAAGTCAGGGGGCACATACAAAACAGCAATTTTCAGTTGTGACAGAAACTGAGATAAATTGTGAGCTTGGACCTTTCCTTCTTTTCAGAGACCAAAGTGGTATTGGTGGGATTATACTCAGGTATTAGGAGAAATTTGCATTTGGTAATACCTGTGAAGTAAGTATTCCTTCATAAAAACTAATCTGGCTGTTAAGTGGTTAAATGGAATGGGAGTGTATAGATCCATGATTAGGAGGAAACACAAGAGACCACCAAACCTGTTAATGGTACATAGGAGGACTGGAGTCTTTAGTCCCTGGAGGCTAGAGAGTCACTGATACACAGGGATGGTAGGTGTAGCCATTGAAAAATAGCAAACACAGTTTCGATTTGATTGTGGCCCCAGAATAAGAAGGGGGCACAATGATGATCAGAGGTTACCTTGCTGGCAGCAAGACTGTGGGTAACAGGAAATGGTGAAGAGGCACTAAAATGTAGTAAGGACAGAGATTGCCTCCATGGAGTGGGTCATGTGAGGCACAAGCCAATCAGGGTAGCAGAACTCCAGGGCAAAACTTCCTGAAGTGAAAGAGTTAAATCCTTCAAGGTATGTTACTAACTGGGGCAGAGTGAAGGACTAGAAAGAATGACTGCTATTGTCCTTCATTGCCTTGAAAATAACTAGAGAGTGAATGATATGAAAGAAGAGAGCAGATCCTTTCCCAGATTTCCACATATTATGGTAAACTTCCTTTGTAAAAATACACTCACAGATCATTAGCAACTTCATGTTAATACAATTGGTTTACCTTGTCCTCAGATGTAAGATTTATAAGATGATGAAATTACACTTTACCTCTGAGATAAGTAGTAGTATACCCCAGGAATAAATAGATGCCTTAAGATAAATTGAGTACAATCTGTTAGAATAGGAGCAGAGGTTATCAATTGTGTTAAGGGTTGGTTTAAGATAAAAGAAAAAGGAAAAGAATTTATATGTACAAAAATGTTCATAACAGATCTTTTTGTGATGTTAAAGATTTGGAAATTGAGGATGCCCATCAATTGGCTGAACAAGTTGTGGTTTATGATTGTAATGAAATATTATTGTGTTATAAAAAATGACAAATGTGATGGTTTCTGAAAACCTTGGGAAGACCTATATCAATT